>NC_089656.1:4986785-5305357 GCF_037042795.1 Molothrus aeneus
CAGGGAAGTAAAAGTGAATGGTCCTTTCCAGTCCCTCTGTGAGGCTGATCTTGGAGGTCAGAAGATTCCCTTCTCAGCCTGACCTTCCGGGCTCTGCACAGTGATTCCTCCCTCCTGTGTTTGCAGGTGGTCGAGCCAGTCCCCGAAACGGATCACACTGTGGTGGAGGACAGCACCCAGGAGGCCGAGGTGTGCCTCAGTGCTGCTGTTGCCTACACCCAGCTGAAGACGAACACCATCGTGGTTCAGTTCAAGGATACCTTGCCCTTCCAGACAAGGACAGCCACGTGAGTGCTGGAGGCCAGGCACAGCTCCTCCGGGGAGCAGGAGCTGCCTTTGCCCAGGGCTGGCCCAGTGCCTGCTTCCCAGAACTCTGCCCCAGCCCAAACCAGCACAGGCCCATTTACGTGCACACAAGGCCAAACAGGAGATGGTGGTCAGGAGAGCCTCAGTGCTGCCATACCTTTCTGCTGAGAACAGAAAGGTTTGCTCTCACTGCATGTCACCTGTCCTCATCTGCTCAAGAATAAGTTTGCAGTCAAACCAAGACCTAAAGTCCAGAGGAAGCCCCTTAGCTTCAGTGTCCTGGGCACCATGTTGGCCCTTTCCTCTTAAACATCCAGACTTGGAAATACTGTTTTGGGCCACCCAGGACAGCAGTCTGAGCATGGCAGGGTTGCCTGGGGAAGAAGGTGCTCCTCAGCAGAAAGTGATACCGGAAGTTCCTCAAACAATATTACTGTACTATTTGCTTTATATTTATTGGGCATTTTTTTTATTCCTCCTTCTTGCTTTTCAGTTTCAGAATTCACAACAGAGGGAAGGTAGCCCTGGAATACTACTGGGAGGAACTTGTAGCTAGTAAACCAGTGAAGAAGCCATACTCAATCGCTCTGATGCGTAAGGACATTTCACCCCAAAACATGAATTGCTTTTTCATCCTTGTCCACACGTCCACTTTCATCAGCATCTTCCCAGCTGCAGCTGGAGCATTTTCTCCTTATCCCTCTCTGCCTTTCAGCCTTTTCTGTTCTTGCTCTGCCACTTCTGCTCTGCAAAGGAGCTGAGCCAGGCTCTGGGGAGAGCCACGTGCTGGGTCAGGACTGGGAAGGGGGACATCAGGTCATCTCTTGGAGAAGTCTGAGACTGGGAAAAGCAGTGGCGTAACGAGTGAGCTGCCCTGCAGCCACTGTCTGTGTGCAGTTCCCCACTCCAGGGCAAATGCAAAGTCACTGTCTAAAAGCAACTCTCCTGCTTTGGCACAGGAATGTGTGCTGCAGGCAGAGACCCTGCTCCCAGACGCTCTCTTTCTTTCTAGAATAAAGTACTTGGCCAGAGATGCTCCAAGTGCATCCCAGCTCTCTTCCACCTATGTGCAGCAGGAGGCAGAGTTGCTGGGAACACAGGTCTTTGAAAGGTGTCCTCTTGCTCCCGCAGGTCGGTTCCTCTCCAATAAAGTTGTAAAGCATCGCAGAAAGCTGCTGCGTCGTTACTGGCGGCGGCTGGCCCGTCCTCCTAAAGTGCGGCGGCGGCCTGACAAGAAGCAGCAGCATTCCAAGTGGTGGCAGCAGCTGCAGGATTCCAAGCAGCAGCAGCCTGAGGAGCAGCAGCCTGAGCAGCCAGCCCCTTCCAAGAAGAAGAGAAAGAAAAAGCACATCTCTCTGCAGCATACCAGTTCCTCCATGGAAATCTTCCCAGATCTGACCGATGAAACACCAGCAGCACTGTTCTCCATCGACCCCTACCGCGGCACCCTGGCTCCTGGCGAGATGCAGACCTTCCATCTGCACTTCTCCCCGAAGGCTGTGGGGAAGCTTAAGACCATCATGGTGTGCAGGTGGGAAACGTCTCCGCCAACTCATGCTATCAATGGGTGTCACTGAATCACAGGGTGGGACAGGGTGGAAGGGACCACAGTAGGTCATCTGGTCCCACTTCCCTGCTCAGGTGGGGTCCTCCCAGAGCACAGGGTTGTGTCCAGAGGGCTCTGGAATAATTCCAGTGAGGGACACTCCACACCCTCTCTGGGCAAGCTGTCACCTACACAGGAAAGAAGTTCTTCCTCAGGTTCAGGTGGAATTTCCTGTTCAGGTTCTGCCATTGCCTCTTGTCCTATTGCTGGGCATCACCAAGCACAGCCTGGTTCATCCCCTAACACCCTCCCTTCAGTCCCTCTGACTGGAATGGGGAGGTGGGCATGGAGTCAGGCAGCCCCAGAGAGGCAGCCCCACAGGAGCACAGAAAGATCATCATCTGGCCTTGGAAGGGAGCACTGGGAAAAGACATCGTATGAAACATCACGCTCCTGGAAGGTTGCAAAATCTGGAACGAGAGATCTGGGGACAAGCCAGTCCCTAGCTCTGCTTCCTTTTGGGACAAGCAAGGCCTGCTTCTCTACATGGAACCCTGTGTGCTGTAGTTGATTCCCAGGCACTTAACTGGTCATGTTCCTGCCCTTGCACCTCTGTGCAGTGAGTGTGTTTATTTAATCTGCTGCTCACTGCTTGCACAGAGAGAGGATGCAACACTGTGTGCTCTGCAAGGAGACAGAAAAGCAGCTGGCTGGAAATGTTCCTCTGGCTAACACCAGTCCCCTTCTTCCTAGGATTCCTAAGCTGAGGCCAAGTCAGAAGAGGGTGCGGGTGATTTTGAAAGGCAGGGCCCGGGACAAGAAGAAGAAGAGGTTTGGTAAACCCAAACGCCCGGCGTTACAGCAGAGGGAGGAGAGCCCGAGGCCCAAGAAGCATGTGCACTGGAAACTGCCCCCTGAGTGACAGCGTTTGTGTCAGCTGGAGCCTCCACAGGAGCCAGCAACACCGTGCCTTCTGCTGCTGATGGTCTTCCACCCTAAATTAGTTAAGTAATTCTTGGGTAATTGTTAGTTAATTGTTAATTGACATGGCTTCCAGAGCCCAGGCTAGTTTAATGTAGAACCCCAGTGCCACACCAGGAGCGGGGAAGTACCTTGGTATGGGGATTTCCCAAGCTAGAAACTTAAGAGCTGCTTGCTCTATGGTGCATGATCTTCAAACCATGATTGGAGGTCAGGTAAGGGAGACAGGAGGAGGCTGTGTCTTGAGGTTCCAAAAGAAGAAGGTTTATTGGTTGAAGGGATCAGGAGCAGAAGAGCCCCAAGCACTGCTGTGCTCGAGTTTAAATACAGTAATGTCATTATAGTGCAAGAGTTCTATTGTCATTACATTGCAAGGGTTCCATATTGCTAGAGTTTTGTACCTCCTTGATGTTTCTCGTAGGCAGCTCCTCTAGGCACTGACTCTTCCTTGTCCTCACAGCAGCCAACTGACTCCAGTTCCCCACAACCAACCAATCCACTCTTTTATAACACTCTTCTTATTGGCTACTGGTGTGGCCTGTTAAAATCAGGCCTGCTCCTAATCTTTCATAATTAACCCAGCTGCAACTCTTCAGGGGATAAGATTACTTTCTATACTACCTTTATTTACTTATATTCTATTCCCCTACACAGTAACAAACTGGGTGGGAGGATACAGACAGACATCCAAGGGGGAATCCTTGGGGGAGGAGTGAGGGGATTAGGTCACTTGCTTGGGGCCAGTTGGGGCAGGTGGGAGGAGAGGGCAGGTCACATGGGCCCCTGGGACATCCAGGTTTAGGGGAATTCCAGAGGGGTGGCACGATCAGGGATGGGTTCAAGGTGGGAATGACAGGGAAGACTCACGAACAAGGGGCAGGGTTACACTGCAAGGCAGTGGAACAAAGGGCAGGGAAAACCATAAAGGGCAGCTTCAGGGGTGGATACAACTCAGAGACAAGCCAGCTTGGGGAAAATACAGGGGTGCATTGGAACAAACTACCAACGTTAACAATGTACTAATAAAATAAACATGGGCCACAATAGTTAATTAAACAACTGGCAATAAATCGTTAGTTGTCAGCTTGTCTTGGTTGGAAAGACAGGTGTCTGTGGGACTTCTCTGGAATGGAGAATGTGACCTCCTTCCCTCCAAATTATTATAACTGAAATTAAGGGGCTTTCAGACAAAGATATGGGAAAAGGAGTAGCAGTTCTTTACTAGCATGTAAGGCAAACAAAACCAACACTGGCAGCAACAACAAACAGAACCAGATACCCAACCTTCCCTCGGCTGCAGGCACTTGCCCTTTGCTGTAGTTCTGGTCACAGCTGTGCAGGGAAGGGAGGCAGATAATGAATAAAGCAATTACTAGAGAAATTTTAATTAAGCTACACCAAGGAATACACTAGAGAGCTCAAGCACTGTGTGATCAATTCGGAAGAACTTATTGCTGTGAGGGAATCTATACAGGAATCAAACAGACTGAACAATGTTGTTAAAATTTGTTAAAAGGTAAATAAGAAAGTGATGAGAAAACATCCCAGTGAGGGAAGAGCCCTAGCCCTTAGACCCTTTCAAAATATGCAAATAAATTACACTGAGTTCCCCAGAATACAGAGATGGAAATACCTTCTTGTAATAATTGATCACCTCACCCACGGGGTAGAAGCCTTTCCTACCTCAACTGCAACTGCCTCCAAAGTGGCTAAGATGCTATTAGAACAAACATTCCCAGATATGGGATAATGAAAGAATAGACTCAGAGAAGGGAACACACTTCAGAAATTTTGCATTCTATATGTGTTGAATTAGACATAAACTGGAGATTTCATACCCCGTGGCACCCTCAAGGCTCTGGATGTGTGGAGAGAATGAATGCTATCCTTAAGAACCATATTACCAAATTAATGATTGAAAGCAGATTAGCACTATTACGGATCAGAACTGCTCCAAGTAAGGACATAGGAGTTTCTCCCAATGAAATGTTACTTGGGTTACCTTATCTGGGAAGGGAGGAGGGGTTGCCAATGGCTGAAACTAGTGACTTAGATCTCAGAAATCATTTGCAGGCAATTGCACTCTCTCTCATGGATCTTAGAAGAAAAGAGTTGTTACCCCAAACATCACCTCTAGACTTTCACATACGCCAGATAAAACCAGGAGATTGGGTTCTAATAAACTTGGAATGATGATACCTTAACAGCAGCGTGGGAAGGTCCCTTTCAGGTACTTTTAACAACTGAAACAGTTACCAGGACTGCAGAAAAGCTCTCACGCCTCTCAAGTCAAAGGGCCAAGCGGAAGCTCCTCCCCAAACTTGGACAGTGGTACAAGGAAGTGACCCTTAAAAGTTAATCTTCAAAAGATGATTTAATAGTGAACAGTCAAGGGCAAGACTGGACTGACCTCTGTATTTGCCACCTGAGAGCCTTTTGTTCCACTGTGGGCTGCAACCCCTTGGGTGTTGAGCAGTGGGAATATGAGGCAAACTAGACTTTGAAAAAGGGGAATAGGAAATGATGTTCTAAGACTCTGCAAATTGCTGGATGGAGTGTCATGGCTTCTATGCTTCACCTCTGCATTCCTGCAGTGTGCTGTTCTAGTGCACAGAACTCGGGAAGCAGGTATGGATACCGAGGAAGGTAACCTTTGGTGCTACAGTCACCCTCTGAGGTTTGCATCATCCCAGCAAGCACGGATGGAACTGCTCATGGCAGGCACTGCACACAAGCATATCTACATCCTACTTTACTTGAGTTGGAGGAGAACTATGGACAGCAACCAGAACTGACAAATCAGGAACCTTTAAATAGACTGAATTTAACACCGACCTAAGAAAAGACGGATTAATCTTATTTATAACTGCTTCACAAAAGGAGCCAGTTTGTGCTGACCAGACGGGGTAATTAAACCAAGGGCTTCAGCAAAAACAGGATAATAAAAGGAAAGAGTAATAAAAGGATTGTGAGAGATGAGGTGAGATTTTGCTGAAGCCAAAAGGTTGTTAGGTTAAAGAATGAAAGGTGTTGGTTTTATGTGGTGTTGTTTGGATTTGTTCTGGTTGGTTTGTTGAGTGTTGTTGTGAGCTGGGAGAGGGGCGGGATTGGAGACCTGACTAAAAAGAAGTGGGATGAGAGGGGTGGGGACCATAAATTTGCAGATGACAGCAAGTTGGGAGCGTGTGCCTATCTGTTGGAGGGTAGGAGGGCTCTGCACAGGGCCCTGGACAGGCTGGATCCAGAGCCAAATCCAACAAGGTGAGGTTTAACAAGTCCCAGTGCTGGGTCCTGCACCTTGGCCACAACAACCCCTGCAGCACTACAGGCAGGGGACAGAGTGGCTGGGCAGTGCCCAGGCACAAAGGGACCTGGGGGTGCTGGTCAACAGCAACTGACCATGAGCCAGCAGAGTGCCCTGGGGGCCAAGAAGGCCAATGGCTCCTGGCCTGGATCAGGAATGGCGTGGCCAGCAGGGGCAGGGAGATCATCCTTCCCCTGTACTCAGCACTGGTGAGGGCACACCTCGAGTGCTGTGTCCAGTCTGGCCCCTCAGTTTAGGAAGGATGTTGAGATGCTCAAGCGCGTCCAGAGGAGGCAATAATGCTGCTGAAGGGCCTGGAACACAAACCCTATGAAGAAAGGCTGAGGGAGCTGGTGGTGTTCAGCTTGGAGAAAAGGAGACTCAGGAGAGTTTATCACTCTACAACTCCCTGAAAGGTGGTTGGAGACAGGTGGGGGTCAGTCTGCTCCCAGGCAACAAGTGACAGAATGAGAGGACCCAGTCTTAAGCTGCATCAGGGGAAGTTTAGATTAGATGTTAGAAAAAAAATTCTTCACTGAAGGAGTGACAGCACACTGGAATCGTCTGCCCAGCGAGGTGGAGTTGCCAACCCTGGACATGTTTAAAAAAAGAGTAGGCATGGCACTCAGTGCCATGGTTTAGTTGATGAGGAGCTGTTAGGTCATCGGTTGAACTAGATGATCTTAAAGGTCTTTTCCAACCTAATTCATTCTGTGATTCTGTGAAAAATTGGCAGTCGGGAGAGAATGGAAGTTCCTGTGGAGTACCCATCCAATGGCAAAGGAGATAGGGACAGCCCCGGCCAGGAAAGGGTATAAAAAGAAGCCATTTCCTCAGAGGTTGGGTGTCTTGGTCTGTTAGGCAAGGGCAGCACACACCTGGCTCGTTATAATAGAGTATTCTTTTGCTTCAACCATTTGTCCCCACTGAACTGTATCTAAAGGTCAGTGCATTTCAACACCATGGAGGTGGAATAAGGTGATCTTTAAGGTCCTGTCCACGTTCTGTGGAAGGGACCTCCTATGGTTCCTCCTCTCCCACCTATGGTTCTGTGACTGGTCACAAATGCAGCTCTTTCACGGTCCTTCTCCCACTGCGAGCCCCTCTGGTGCCGGCGTTCAGGCGGGACTGGACAGAATCGATGGAGCCTCCGCATGTCTGGGGCAGCGCGGCCCCGCAGCTCCCGGCACAGGGACAGGCCCGGAGGGGGAAAGGGAAAAAGGGAAAGGGAACTGTGAAAAACGCCAATCACTTGTTTTTAAAATTTTAAAATTTTAATAGTAATAAAATGGTTATAAAAATAGTAATACAATTAGAGTAATAATAATTTGGACAATTTGAATTAGGACAATATGGGACAACAAATACAAAGAGTTACGGACATCCAGGTACCTTTTTCTGGGCAGCACAAGCTTGAAAAAGGACACCCGTTAACAAAGGATTAACCCTTAAAAGCAACAGTCTGTTGCATATTCATACACTTCATACATGATGCATAAATTCCATTCAAACACAGGATTCTGTCTGGTCATCATCAACTTCTTCCTCTGCATCGTAACAGCACCTTTGAGGCAGGAAGAAGTTAATTTCTCCTGATAAGAGGGCAATAAATTCTTTTTCTCTGAAAGATTTAGCTGTCCTGTGGCTGCTGTCTTGCTGCGAGTCCTTTCTTTAAAAAAAGTATCCTACACAGCATAGTTTCTATTTTAACACTTTTTATAACCTAAAACTATATTTAACACACTACTTAAGCGAATTAACACAGCATTACTTTCTAACACAACACATATAATAATCATTCAAACATTTGCGAAAAGCCAATCACAAAAGACGTGCATTTTCCACAGGAACGATCGAGCGCTGAGTGGCGGAGCCGCGTCCGTGCCGGGCCGGGGGCGGTGCCGGGGATGGCGGCGGAGCGGGAGGGGCCGGGCCCCGCTGCCGGGGCCTGTCCGTGCCCGGGGGATGAGCGGGGCACGGCCGGAGGCTGCCGGTGCTCCGTTCTGCCCGCTCCTGGGCACGGGGCCATGGAGAAGGCCCGGCAGCGCCTGAGGGAGTTCGATATCGGGGACAGGTTCTCCCGCCTGCCGCTGCCCAGAGCCGCCGTGCTGCTGCCGCTGATGGTGCGAGGGGGGCGGCTGCACCTGCTGCTCACCGTCCGCTCCCTGCAGGTACCGGGGGGCTCCGAGGGGCGCGATCCTTCCGGGGACCAGCGGTGGCAGCTGCGCACCCCAGTCCCCCCTTGTTCCCGCCCTTGTGCCCAAGGGCACGGCCGGGTGTTTTTACACTCTGTGGTTCTGGTGTTTGCCTGCCAGGAACACGCCGGGATCCCGGAAACCCGTGACGGGAAATTAACATTTGCACAGTCGGCAGTGGTTGCTTGCTTTAATAAGGAAACTGACCGTGGAGCGCAGCTTTGTTAAATGAGGCTTTTCAGTCTGCAGTTAATATTACTCTTTTCTCCCTTTAATATATAAAAGACAACAACCAAGGCTGCCAGAACTCTTTCTCCAGCATTTTGTTTTCTTCTACAACTCTTGTTTTCCATCCCTGTGTCACATCAACTGCCTATACTCAGGAATTACTTTTTTCTGTTGCTGGGTCTTACTTAAAAAACAAATAATCACAGTTACATAGCTGTTAAATTGATTGTAAATGTGTTTGTTACTGATCCTTGATGCACAAGCCTATTACTGGAATGTATTTAAAGGTGTCTTAGAAATAACTCGCTTTTTGATACAGTCAGGAGGGGACACAGTCTTTGAAGCAATAACTAAATAATTTAATTTGTAATGAGTCAGCAGAGTCAGGTGTGTCTCCCTCCTCAAAGGCAAAAACACACACACAAACACACTTTGACAAAATGGTGATCTTTTATCCTCTTTCGAGGCTGGGGCTGGTCCCTGTCCCCTTTCCCATTGAATGGCTACTCAGGAACTCAGGCTCTGCCGACTGCCAACTCTTCTGTCCCTTCCCTTCTCATCCTTTTTTCTTGTTTTGGTCATGTCATCAACCCTGGCCCTCTCCCAGTTCTCAACAACACCCAACAGATTAAACAAAACACATTTTAACCATAGATAACAACAGATAAGAACCAACCATTTTCATTCTTTTGCTCTGTAACCTTTTTGGGCTGAAGCAAAATGTTATTTCCTCTCTCACGGGTACTTTATTTAATTGTGTCTTTCAAAAGCTTTTGCTCTTAGAGTATTTTGATCTTGCTCTACAAGTTGTCTGTCTGGATTTATCTGTCAGCCATTTACATAAACAAGATGATGCAAAATGTGAACTTTGACATACTAAAGCAGAAGTTCCGGTATGAATTACACAATGCTATACAGGTACAGGTTATTTTTTGATAGTGAGGATTTATGGATTAGCAGGGGATAACTATCTCAGCATTTTCTTAGGTAGCTACTCTTGCTAAGGCATGTTTCTTCTGGTCTGCAGAAACCTTAACCACCATTTCCAGCTTCTTTGACTGGAAAGATAAACATAAAGGGATGCTGCAATACCAACATGCATCTGTGTGGATCCAACAAGAAACATAAACTTTGTTCTATTTAACAGTAGTACTCCTTTACATTCTAGCTGAGAAGATCACCAGGGGAAGTCTGCTTTCCAGGAGGTAAAAGGGAAGACACTGATAAAGATGACATTGACACTGCTCTCCGAGAAGCTAAAGAAGAAGTGGGTCTTCAGCCAGAGAAGGTGGAAGTCATCTGTAGGCTGATGCCTGGAATTGATAAAGTAAGTCAGCATATCAGTACAGAATAAGTTTGGGTGCTTTTCTTCTGTGTGGTTGGCAGTGACCTTTGCAAACCTGGAACTGCCAAGAGGCGCCGCTTCTTCACATGCACAGCCCGTGTGTCCAGCAGAGCCCAGGGCAAGGGTTCTTGCCCAGGGCTTGGTGTTTGTGAGAGCAGCTCTGGGGCACCAGTCAGTGGCTCTGGAGCACCACACAGACAGCGCTGCCCTGTGAGAGTTCAGCAGAGAGCCATGAGAGCAGTCACGGGGCTACAGCCAGTGGGTGATGGATGAGCAGCCAGGCTGAGACAGGTGGGCTTGCCCAGCTTGAAGGCTACCAGGGGATTTGGCTGCTTTCTTCTCCTGGGTGTCAGAGAGGGGACAGTACCAGAACTCTTCTTGAGGCAATGGACACAGCAGCAGCATGGACATTTTGATGAGATGCAAAAAGGAAATTCTCTTCATCATGAGGTCAGCCCAGAAGTGGAGCAGATGTTCCTCACAGCTGTCTCGTTTGGTGTCTGCTGACTCCAGGGCTGTGCAGACAGAGAGGGAGCACCAGAGGGGATGTGCACCAGGTTGTGTGCATCATCTTCCTCTAGCAGAGAGACTCCCAGAGGTGTCTTTGGAGTGTAAGTCACCATTTGTAAATTAACAGGTTCTCAATTTCAGTAGCAGTGTTCAGTATTACATAGGGTCAGTTTTCCCACAGAACAGAGGAATTTCTGTTTCTGAAGATTATTTTTGTTTACCAGGTAGCACTTTATTACTATGCTTCCTGTTCTTCTATCTGATAGCAATATCCTCTCCCCATTAAAAATGGAAAGAGCTACTTTTGAAATTTTATTGCAAAATGCTTTATTTAAGCTTTATTTAACTTCTTAAATGATTGTACATTTTTGTACAGATAACCTTAAAGCCACATAGCTCAGAGGCAGTGTGCAAAAAGGATCAAATTTTCCCTCTTTTCCAGCCAATTACTTCAGTCAGTAGGAGAGATGGTGTGGGGTTTGGACCATGAACATTGTACATGTCAGAGGATACTCTGTCTGCTCAGTATATACATTCCAGGTGCTCCTGACTTGGACAGAATCTTTCCAGACTTGAATCAAGTACCACAATCACTGTTTTCCTCTTCCTCCTTTCTAGAGGACAGTAGTCTTTGTTAGTGTGAACAAATAGAACTAGCAATGTATCCTAAAGAATTTTGGTGTTCTGTTGATGCAAGATTTCAGTGATTTTCCCTTCCCACGGAAGCAGGGATTACATTTAGAATTAAAATGTCCATAAATAAGGTGTTTCAAAAAGTGTTACATTTTATGGCTAAATACATTGCAATAATATTTCTGTACCTATAGAAAAATATTTCCATATTCTGGAAAATTCCTAAATCCCAGGAAAACAATACAGAAATATGATTTGTGATAGGGAAAATCTGGATTAAAATCAGAATTAAAAAACATCAATAAGGAAGACTCATGGGAAAGCATGCATGCTTTGTACTTCTGTAGCAAACTGGCAAGCCTTTTTTAACTGCTCTGTGATTATACAGGATGAACAGAATATTTGTAAAGTCATTTTTGACAATACAAAAATATGACTTCAGATTCCTCAAGTCAAATTACATAGATTGCCATTAGGTGGACTAAATTGCATTGCAGTTGAAAACAGTTCATAGGCTTCTTGTACTCATTTTGTAACAATGAAATGTTTTTTTAAGTAATGAACATTTTTACTTGGTACAAACATAAGTGTATGAGGGTTTTGTTGATTTTTTAAAATTTACTTATTTACTGGGATTTTTTTCTCTCTCTCTTTTTAGATGAATAACTTGGTGACACCAGTTGTAGGATTTATAGAGGATACATTCCAGGTCACTCCTAACCCAGATGAAGTCAGCGAGGTTTTTGTTGTGCCTTTGGAGTACTTTGTCAAGCCCTTAAATTACAAGACCTTCTCTTATAAAACCTCCTCAGGGTACTCAACTCGCATACACTGCTTTATATACCATGACCAGGAACACAGAAAGTCATTCAAGATATGGGGACTGACTGCACACTTTGCTGTGTTTCTTGCTCTTGTAATTTTTGGAGAGAGACCTACCTTTGAAGTGGATTATGATCTTGACAACTTATTTTCATCCTCTGAGAATTACTTCACTAATTTGTATGCATCTATACATGAAAGAAAGAAGAGTAATCTGTGACAATTGGTCTGGCCATGAATTTATTTTGAAAGAGGAAAAGGAGGTTGGTTCATTTCCTTTGTACCTACTTTTTGAAAGCTACACTTGAATCTCATCGGAATTAGGAACTTGAAGATGATGATCCCTAACTAGATTAATACAATTTTTAATCTAAGAGCTGTGAGAAGCACACAATATTTTTTATGAAACAGATTTTTAAAAGGTCTGTTTCAGTTCTTTCTCAGTTTCAGTGCCTTTCTTCTGTGTGATCAGAGATACTTTCTGTGCTTTCCTTTGTCTATAATGAGATAATACTATTTGATGGAATTTGTGTCTGAGTTAACCTAGGAAAACTTTCAGGGATTTGTCTGCCTCTTACATGTGCCATGCATGGACAACATGATCCATATGATCCATACAGTCTTGTGTGGTATCTTTGAGCACTTACAGAATGCACAATAAAAATACAAAAGGTTTCAGGCGCTTTCACAATCTTTTTTTGTTTTGCTTGGGCTTGTGGAGGGAAGAGGGCAGGTCAATATGTGCAACAAATTTTGGCTAATTTCAACATTTCTCACAAGGCAATTCCATAGGCTATGGAAAACTCAGGATACAGGCAACAGGACTGAAGTCTGTCCCTCACCATCTTGTTATCAAATCTCACTCAGCTGCTGGCAGGAGCCTTCTCCAGGACAGAAAAGTGGAGGTGAGGATTCACAAGGACAACCTACCAAGTACAGAACAACAGAGAGGGGTTCAGAACCTACAAAACAGCCCCTGAAGAATTGTCAGAGACCAACAGTGCACAGCAAGAGCCTCTGAACAGTTAATGACTGAATGCCCCATGCCAAACTCACTGAAACCTGAAGATAGAGCAGGACAAATTTGAGTCAAGAAGTTGTTAAAAAAATTAATCCACAAACTGTTGCAGTGTGTTTTGTTAAGTTATTAGGTTGGTTTGTTCCAATCCCCTTCTGTCTGAAAATGGTTCTGCCCCAGTTCTCCCTTCCCGCCTTTGGAGCTGTCTGTCTTCCTGGCTCCACCCCAGCCAACAATGTATCCCCTAAACTCCGCCCTGGTTTCCCTGGAAACCCCTGTATTTTTTCTTCTGATCCCTCCCCAGTACCCCGCCAATCACTCTCACTCCCCACCCTTACTGCTAGAATGTTCCAGCAGGGGAGTTCAATGGTTGGCTGAGGAACCGGGGCCCCTCCCCAGAATGTTTCCCGTTGGTGTTGCCCACGTGTCAATCCCTTGGACCCCACTCCCCACTGTACCCCCATTGGCCCAATGCCTGGCACCTCCCTTGTTCTCCCTTTCCCTTAAAACTTGCTGTCACCCCCCCCCCCCCCCCCCCCCCCTTCCCCCCACCCGTCTTCTCCTGTCGGTCCCTCCGGGTTTCATTAAAGCCCGGATTAAGCCACAGTTGGAGTCCACCTTCTTCTTTCCGCTGGTTGCAGCCTTTACTGGACTCCGTCCTGCACAAGGTGTGCCTGCAGCCGCAAGCTGGGCACTGCCTTAGGCGCTATCCCGAAGGCAGCTATCGGGAAAAGTGCCCCCTCGTGCTGCTGGCAGTGCTGGAGCTAGCCGGACGCTGACAATTGAGAGTCACTGCTGCAACAAACACCAGAGGTTTATGTCCAAAAAGGAGACAGAGGAGTCCTTTTTCTTTATTTGAATAGAGGGAGAGGCCATGGGGCATTGCCCTGGGGTCTCTCCAATTTTTGGAGGATGCAGCCTCCCTTTTTATCCCAATTTCCAGCCACATTTCCCTTCTCTCTTTCCCCCTTGGCTGAGGTACTTGAGAGGTTCAGACTTCCCAATACACCTGATACCAAAGATTTCCCTCTAAGTATAACCCTCCCTTTCCATTTTTAATTCTTACGGAATTTAGGGGGTCTTTTTCCCCATTGTTTCTTTCATCTTTCAATGTCCAGTTTCATTTTTCAGCAAACCTAAAGTTTGTTTGTAAAAGCAAATATCTTTTTTCATTCATCAATCAGTGGAATCCTTCCCATTGTTTCTTTTATCTCCCAGTGCCAGTTTTATCTACCAGCAGACCCACAGCTTCTTTGTAAAGACAAATCCACTATTCCTTTCAAAATCAATTACCATGATAGCACAATCTGGCAAGTATATGATCACAGCTAGAAATCCCCATTCCTTGGCACAATTGGCATGTGTGCAGTGAGTTGGGAGCCAGTGAGCTGCAAAAATGGGTGCTGGTGGGGATGCTCCTCTTGTTAACCTCAGCAGCAAAGTGGCACAAGTTGGAGCAGTGATTTTCACTTTAGAACACCTTTGCCTTTGGGAGTGCACCTCACAGAGGCTGCTCCTCTGGAGTTTGAAATCCCATTATGGATGGGAAAGCATCCAGAAGGTCAAGGAAGAGCATCAGGCTGAGCCCTGCAGGGCTCCCTTGCATCTGGCAAGGAGCAAGTGCTGAAAGGCTCCTGCCCCCCTCCTCCTGTGTCACTTGAGCTCCTTGCATGCCCCAGCATTTTCCTGGTGCTCTGGCTGCAGATCCAGCTGAGATCCACTCATGTCCAGAGGTAAAATCCTCACGCAGCTCCACAGGTGCTTTGTTGCTTTGTCCCTGTGTGTTCTGCAGTGCCAAAGTCTGTAAACCTGCAGGTTTCTGGCCAAAGCTGCTCATATTATATTAGACTTGCTTCTATTTTATACTGCATTGACAATAGACACTAGACACTAAAACATTTATCTTCAGACATCACATTTCTTGTTTTCAACCACAGTCCTGTAAGCTGTTATTTAGAGCATCAGTGACAAGCAAGGAGTGAGTAACACTCGTAACAACGCTGACAACAGAGTTTGGAAGCTTTAGTCAGGCTCCTGCTGCCTGCCAGGAGCCCACAGGGCAGAAATGCTTTTTGCAACCAGCTCTCTGACCTCACCAGAATCCCCATGACTTCTCTCTTGGCACACAAAGCCAGCTGAGGCAGGGATCAGTCAAGTGACCCTACTCAGGGATGAGGAGGAAGAGGAAGAAGAGAAGCAGGAAGGGAGGCTCTCAGCTAACATTTACCTTCGGCTGAAGGGAGAAAATGTCGTTGTCTAACAGCATGGGATCCCCTCTGATCTTTGCTACCTCACTCTGGAAGGTGTGGTTGAGAAGAGCAAGGCGTTCTTGGCAAGTGATGTCCACTTCACGCTCCTTCAGAAAACCATACAACTTCTGCCTTTGCTGCTGATATATCCCGTGATACCGCCTGCAGGCATAGGAAAGACAAACCCAGCAGGTTGTTTAATGAGCCATGTCTTTGCAGAGAGAAGTGGAAGTGCAGGAGCAGCTCCCCAGCAAAGGGCTGACCCTGAGCCATGGGGTCCCAAATGGATCAGAGGATCACTTGTTCACTCCACACTTGCAAGCTCAGGAGAGCTTTCCAAAGCCAGCAGCACTCAAGAGAACCTTCTGGCTCAAAGCCTCTGCCCCAGCTGAGGGAGAATCCAGCAGCCACCTCAGGCAGCTTTTCCTGACACACAAGTGCTTGGGGGAGGCAGGTAGCGATGGGCTGGTTTACTTACCCAAAGCCATTCAAAAGCACCAGTACCTCCTGAAGCCATATGTTAGTTCTACCCTTGGGCAAGGCACGGCACTGAAATGGATCTTTCAAACCTACCTCAGCCTCAGCTGATCCTCCTGTTCCTCAGTAGCAACAGCCTTCCACTGGAAGCGGGCTGTGATATCACTGCGGTTGTGGATGAGCACAGTTGCGCTGTTTGACATGCTGATGTACGTCTTCTCCAGGGTCACAGTATTCCTGTCCAGCCCGATGTGGGCATCCACAGCTCTTGCATGAAGGCTTGTGTGGGTGTCTTCACCTGGAACAAAGCAAAGGGCAGTCTTTGCTCACCTCACTGGCTGATGGAAGCACAAGGAACAGAGCAAACCACAGGCAGCAGAAGAAAGTGTCACAGCTTTTAGCTGAACGAGCAGTTCCATGGCTCAGTCCATGTATCACAAGCTGAGAGCTGCATGTGCACAGCATGACAATGTCCTGACAACCTGCCAGCATTTCACCCTCTAGACCAAACCCCTACCAAAGGCTCCCTCATTTCCAGAGCTTTCAAAGCTTCATTATTCCCAGCCAGCTCCTGGGATTCATCTGGGCTCAGACTTCAAGCTCACTGTTCCTGTTGCAGGTGAGCTTTTCCCAGGTGAGATGCAAACAACAAATACCTGACATGCTCTCTAGAAATGGCATTTACATGGAGCTCTACAAGGATCAAGATGACAAACTACAAGACTACAAACCAGATGACTAGAAAATGAACCCCCTGAAAACTATCATCATCTCCCTCTTGAAAGCCACGGCCACAGCAGCCTTTCTGCTTAGAACAGGCTCTGCTCTGAGGGATGCACAGAGTGCCCTGCGCGGTGCCCAGCACTCACCTGTGTCGTAGTGCACAACAAGGGACCCAGAATGGTCACCAGTCTTCAGTGGCTGAAATTCCACTGCCACCTGCACAGCGTCACCAACATCCAGAGCTCCCATGGTCGGAATGACAGAGAAAGGGCTGCAACACAGAGATAGTAGGACTCTTGGTGGAGATTTGGGGATGTTAACCCTTTTGCAGTCCAGTTCTGCTCACTTGTGCAAGCAAAGAGCAAACCAACCACAGTCAGCAGAAGACAGAAGAGACAGGGTCAGAAACAGCTGCTGACTCTAGTGTGAGGAGATCCAGCCCTCACAAGATCCTGTGGGATGAAATGACCTCATCTCCCCCATACTCTGTATCCAGCTCTCTGCAATGAGGCTCGAGGGTCCTTTGCATCTTGCTTACCTTCATCAGGCATCAGCTCCCCTTACTGACAGAGCTGGGCAGTGAGCAAAGCTGGCAATTTTATGACCAAGTCTCTCAAGGCACCATTCACCTGCACTTTTGGTAAATGCTGTGTGCAAGGAGGCTGCAATCTGTTTCAAGTCCCATGGTACCATTATCTGCTACAGCCAAACGTTCTTTTGTCCACTGGTGCCTTAACTGCCATTATTAAATGATTTTATTTTGGGAGAATTGATCTCATTAAAAGCTGCCTCCCACACCAAGGAAGACAGAAAAATTATGGCTAATTGAATTGCCTCATGTGTCCACTAACACTTATTGCAGGAAGAAACCCAAATATCATCTAATCTTAACATACATTACTTTTAAGTGATGGTGTAACACCTGGCATCAAACAGCATTAACTATTCTAATAAATTCAGTCTGTTAGGTTACAGCAGCTCCATCTCTGTGCTGAAAAATTCTGTCCAGAGTCAGCAGCTCACAAGCTCCATCTTTCCCTCTGTCACTGCACCCCGGCTCTATTCCATCTGCTTCAATATTTAATTCCTGAAGTTCAGAAACTCTTTAAATCCCTATCAAGCAGGATCCAACATGCTCTGTAGCACTCAATAGAACTGCTGGCAAGCACGTTGTAAAAGGATACCAGACTTTATTGGGTATTTATTTTGGTGGTGACAAAACAAGTTCTGGAAATCCCAGAGAAAAACCGTGCATGGATTTACAAGTTCCTGCCTACATATTTGCACTGTCAAAAGCAGCAGCCTGTTTGAGCAGCATCTGAGGAGCCTGGACTGGAGCTGCCAATAGCTTTGGCAGGCTTTGGTGGAAGCTCCTCTCGGACCCTCATGTTTCACAGCAGAAAAGTCAATTTGTCTTTTGACCTCTGTTTTGCCAGGGAAAAAAAAATCAAAGCCACTCAGTTGCCTGAGGTTAGACAGCAGGTCTGTGCTGCATTCCTGAGCTCAGCTCCTACACCAAGACCTCTGGAATCACATAACTTTCAACACACCACCAGCCAAGTGAACTGGTTTCCTTGCAGATATGGTGTCAAGAATGCATTACCCTCTCCAGCCAACAGCAGAAACAGTGATTGTCTTCTGAGACTGACAGGAACAGCACAGGCTGCCCACAGCACAGCTCACATGAGGCATCTGATGCAGGGACCACTGGAGAGCCACGTGCCTGGGGCCTCCCAGAGAATGGGTCTGTTTGGCTGGCAGTGGTGAGTAAGCATTTCAGAAACTGCTTGTGCTCAGCAAGCCAGCTACCAACGTGTTCCAGCACCCTCCAGGAAATCTGGGACAGAGAAAGCTCAAAGGCTGCATCCTGCTAAGAACACTGAAAGCAAGAGCAGATGCCATCCATCCTGCTCACTTCCAGCCAGGGCTGCAGGGCAGCAGCTCTGATGCTCTGGTTCCTTTTGCTGCTCTTTCCCAACTCTGCTCTCGCCCAAAGGTGATATCCTTTGCACAGGGACAGATGAGCTGCCTCACCTCTGGGTGCTCAGCTGGTAATGAGCTGTCCGGTTACCGACATTGCGAACCAGCAGAGTCTTCTGGGTGCTGTGCTTGACCGGACACTCGGAGAAGTCCAGCTGGTCAGGAAAGTCCAGGATGGCTCGGGCACCGATGGCCCAAATTGGCACAATGAACTCTTCCCTTTCAGTGGTGCACAGGAGCTGGTGGAAATAATCCTGTGGGAAAAGAAACTGTCTCAGCACAGAGCCTTTATCCCCATCTTAAGCACAGGCAAAGAGTATCTCCCAGTTCTAGATCCTCTGAAACCAGAACAGGTCCTCAAAACCCAGGCCAGATGCCCTGAATCCAGCCTTGCAGGTCCACTTTCCACTGCAGACACCAACCTCTTGGGCCCTCCAGACTGACCTTTTTCTGCCCAGGGGTGAAGAGGATGCGGACAGTCATGTAGAGGCCCGGTGGCACCTTGCGGCACGCGTCATTGGGGCCCACCAGCTGGAAATAAGGTGAGCTCTTCATGGTGACCTTCACCAAGTGAGGAACCTGCAGGAGAGACATGGAATGATGGTTTTGCCACTTGTGGAGACAAGTGGACATGCCCTGGTGCCATCCTTAACCACTCTTCTGTGCTCTCCTCTTCAGCACAGTGTTAAACCTCCACGTCCCAGCACTCACCTTGTCCCTGTTCCTCAGAACCAGCGGCACTTCACAGACCTCACTGGGGCTGTAGTTCTGAAACACCACCTCTGGTGGGCAAGGCTGAATTGAGCTCTGCTCTGGGTCAGCTGCTGAGAACTGCAAGGAGAGGCCAGAGAGAGCAGAGACAGGTTCAGCTGCTGGGAGGAAGATTCTGCTCCGATCCCCAGTGAAGTACAGACTCTGGGTGAGCACATCTGCCCAGCCCACACTGCGCAAACAGTGGCTCCTCCACCTCTGCCCTGGGCTGATGAAAAGCTCCTGGAGCAGGCTGAGCAGGCTCAAGCCAAGCTGCTCTTTTGGCATCCTCCTCAATTCTCACATCAAACAGCAAGGGCAGGGAAAGGCTACCTTGTGATGGGAGGTCCCAGGCTTGTCTTGAGGCTGGACAGCCTGAGGCAGCCTCAGCTTCTTAGCTCTGGCCAGCCTCTGCTTGGTGCTCAGAGACATCTCCTTCTGGAACGCAGAGGGAGTCAGCTGAAAGGCAAAAATCCAGCAAGAGTCTCAGAAATGCCCTTGCTCATGAAGGCTTTTCTTCTTCACTTATTACTGATGATAATTTGTGATCACAACCACTAGGACAGTTCTGGAAACACTGGAAGTTGCCTGCTGAAATACTTAGCACCAATAAATTAATGATACAGAGTGCAATACACATACTCCAGCCACATGGCTGTGTCCCATGAGTCTCTCTGTGGTTTGATGGGACATGTTTGGGGATTTCTGCTCTTTGGGCATTTGTTTCCTCTTACATTTCACTGGATTGAGGCAGTGACCTTTCCAGAGAGTGGGGAGGAGCTCTCAGAACTGCCTGAACTCCACCCCTGCACAACACTCAAAACTCACAGGCAGGAGATAGCACTGCTGGCTGAGTCCAAGGGAAGCAAGCAAGAAAAGCTGTAGCAAGAGCTTCCACAGCTTCTGTCCAGGAGACAAGAATGTAAACCTCGTTAGGGAGGAAAGGTTTTGACTAACATGTACTTTAGCAACTACCGAATGAACCGAATTGCAGTAAATTACTAACCAATTAAAATGAAAGACAATGCCTTTAGAAAACCATATAAATGTGAGCTGTGAAGAATAAAGATGGGCTGTTGTGCATGAAGATAGCGACATGTAAGGACAGCATTACATGAACTACCCTTGGGTTTAACATCTTCAGTGAAAAGTTAAACTGGACCTCTCTATTAGGAAAGGATTATTGGTTCAAATTTTCTTGTCCTTGAAGAGAATTCAAAAGTCTTTATAGATATATTACTGCTTATGTAAATACAAACACCTTCATGTTAACATGTAGAGATACATTCTGATTAACATTATTGACAGACCAATGGAAGAGGAAAAATAATCAGATTTTATAGGCTGACTTCTTCCCTCTAATACCTGGCCTTTCTGGCTGAGATGCCAGACTCATGACCATACTGCTTAATTCTTTTGCAGTTAAAGATGATGCAGAGTTGTGAGAAAAGCTGTGCCTCCAATGAGGCCTGGCCTTATACACATCTAGTAAAAAAGATATTTCTGTGTTTGAAGTTTCTCAAAAGGCAGATCTTTGCCTTGGAAATGCAACTCTCAATCAGTGACTGTGTTGGCAGAAGATGAAATAAAATGCAGCTTGTGCCTTTTCTGTGTTTATCTTTTTGTGTGCGGGTTTTAGAGTTTGTTTTGTGTTGCTGCCTTTCCCCTGCTCTTTTCCCCGCGGGTGTTTTGGGGGAGCAGAGGCGCAGCGGCCCCGGGGGCGCTGTGGCGGCCGAGCCAGGCGAGCCCAGAGCGGGCCGCATTCACGGCCACAGGGCCCTGCTGCGATCCGTGGATAATGAGAGGATTGGCCCGCGCAATGAAGGGATGACTATTGTGTGAATATTAAGAGAAGCTTTATTGATGTGTAGTTATGTCATTGCAGTTTGAATGTCCTCTCTTCTCCCCATAGTTTCCCTTTTTGTGGTGCTTTCCCTCTGCCCTGTGGGCGGCACAGGCCCCTGCTCTGGCGCAGAGCTGCTTGATTACTTCTGTCTGATAGGAGGCAGGAGCCTTACCTACTGTGTTTGTGCCCCTGAAAACGTGTTGCTATAGGGGTTTTTTAAGTTTATTTCGTTTTCTGACTAAATTCTGATTGTTTTATATAGTTTTACAGTTACTGGAGAGATTGAAAAGTGGTAAATGCAACGCCTTATTACCTATCAAATTTTAACATGGTCTGATATTTTTAACAAGAATGCTAACAAATTTGCCATATAAAATGATGCCAGATACAGTCACAAAAAGCTGTTGGGTTGTTCAGCAATATGCTAAATTGCACATTATTATATTTATTTTTCAGTAACCCTGCACTTTAAAAAGTCATACTGAATTTCTGTTTCCATGGAATTTGCAGTTCCCATGAGTTTTTCTCATAACTGATTTACTTAGAATTCTAATATGCTTTTTACAACTTTAATCCCTCCAGTACACCATCATGCTCTTATTTCATTTATGGCTTATTCACCTTTTAGTTGTCTAACAGATAACCAGTGAAAACCTTCATGAGATAATACCCTCACAAGAGTGAGCTGTTTCAACATCAGAACACAGGAGCCTTTTTTAAATGAATGAAAAGGGGGAGATGTCATAGACAGGTAGAATAATGATAAAAGAAAGGCCTTATGAAATCAGGCCTTGTTCTGCAATATTAACAGCTGGCCTGTCATCTCTTCTAAGTGCAGATAAGCAGTTACAAGTTCCCATGTGAAGCTATTTTGAGAATGAGAGTTCGTTAACAATCTGTTCTGAGGGTGAAAAACAAATGTACCTGCAACAACAAGGGATTTGTCCCATGAGAATCAGTGAAGAGAACAAGTAAACAATACAATAGAGAGATTTGATGCACAAGTAAAATCTATTTTATTAACCAATAGCATAATTAGAAAGAAATCTATTAACTAATTAAAGTTGCACACGAGGTCTGAAACTGTATAAACTGAGTTGAGTGAATAAAGAATAATCTTTCCCTGCCTGAAAAAACCGAGTCCCAAGAAGGGGTAACCTCCCCATCAGCACAGATGATACCCAGTCATTGTGGAACATCATCATCTGACTGTCCCCTCTGTAACTTTGCTTTGCATCTCCAGCTGAGATGACTAAAGATTGCTTTGGTCTCTACATTTTTGTTCAGGTTTCTTCTTCACCTTCTCCTGAGGCTTATTGGTCTTCTGACCTTTGTTTCCAGCTGCATGCTGGAACGTGTTTCCCTTTTGGATCACAGGTATCTGCACAGTACCCTGAACTCTGTTCCAGTAGGAGAAATTCTGCTGCAATGACTCATAGATCTGAAACCTCTGGATCAAGTTCTCCATCTCAGCTGCGTCCTCTGGGATTTCAGTTTCTCCCTTCTTTGGGGCTTTGGTTCTCCCCTTCTTTTGGGCTTTGGTTCCCCCCTTCTCTGGGGCTTTGGTTTCATCCTTCTTTGAGGTTTTGGGTTCCCCCTTCTCTGGGGCTTTTGCTTCCCCCTTCTTTGGAGCTTTGGTTTCCTTCTCTGGGATTTTGGTTTCCTTTCTCTCTGGGGATTTAGTTTCCTTTTCTGGAGGTTTGTTTTTCTTCTCTGGCGGTTTGGTTTCCTTCTTTAGGATTTTCGTCTCCTTCTTCTCTGGGGGTTTGGTTTCCTTCTTTTCTGGAGGTTTGTTTTTCTTCTCTGGGATCATGGTTTCCTTCCTCTCTGGAGCCTTGGTTTCCTTCCCCTCTGGAGCCTTGGTTTCCTTCTTCTCTGGGGGTTTGGTTTTCCCCTTCTCCGGTTTTGGAGGTTGCTTCCCCACAGAGACACCCTTCTTGTCCTTCTTCTGCTTCTCTTCCTCCTTCCGCCTTTCTTCCTCCTTCTGCCTCTCTTCCTCCTCTAAGGCTTTTGCCTCTTCCTCACGCTTTTGAGCCAGCTGCTTCAGCTCCCTTCAGCAAACAAAACAGAAAAAATCGCTGAGAGTCCCCACCAGAAACTTGGGCTCAGCAGTCCTGGCCGGCCCTGCACTTCATTCCTTGACCCTGAGGCCAGGCAGAACCACGAGACCATTTCCGTGAATTTTTCTCAACCCACAGAGGTTGGGAACATCCCAAGTGAGGCCATTGGTGGAAGGGGACCTCCAGGACCAGCCAAACCTGAACCTTGCCATCATAAGGTCCTGGCTGTGCAAGCTCCCTCTTAAGGCACAGCCAGACACCTCCAGCCCACTGCCAAAGGCTGATCCACCAGCTCTCTGTGCTGATGCCTGAAAATGCTCTTTGTCTCTTGATTTCCCAGTTTAAAGCAGATCACAGATTGCTGACACCTGCTTATCTCTCCTACAATTCTCACTCAGCTCATTCAGCACCCCTCAGGGCACAGCCTGCTCCTTAATGAGAATAATCCTATCAGTCAAAAGCAAAGGCTGCAGGAACTCCTCTCCTGCAAGACAGGCTCTTGTCAGCCAGATTTCCTGCAGGAACCCAGCTGTGACCAAGCAAACCGGTGCTCTCTGCCATGAAAGCCATCTGAAACAGCCTCCTCTGTCTCCTCCCCATGAAACCAACTTCAGCCTGGGCTGAAGGAAGTCCTGATACACAGACTTGCTTTAACCAGCCTCCACTCTCAGCTCCACACTTTGCCTGTGTGTCCTGAGCTGGGCTGCCTTGCTGGAGCTGAGCTTCTCCTGGGCTGGCCTACTGCTGCAGCTGAAGGGGAGCCTAAAGGACGTGAGCTTCTGTGGGTGGTGTCCCACCATAAGGAGAAGCCTGGCAGATCAGCATTGCAAGGACTTGCAATGCTGTGGCAGGAGCAGGACCCAAACCAAGGTTTGCTCTGTGCCCCACACCTGCCCATACCACAATCCCACTGTTTTGGTGAAGGGAGATGATCAAGAAGGTGCAACTCAACACCATGGACCTAAAGACACCTCTAGAGGCAGTGCCAAGGCAAGCCCAGAGCCCAGCTCCCTGCAGGCAGCATCTAAGCCAGGAGGGCTCAGCACTCCAATAGAGAAGAAGATCTTCTGTCTCAACAGAAGAAGGTCCTTCCTCTCTTGGGAGCCAGGGAGCTCAGAATGGCCATCCCTGTGCTGCTTCTGGCCTTTGCTATCCAGCACCTCTGAGCTCAGAGTCCTTGGAGCAGGGAAGCCCTCCAGGGACAATAACCCATGGAACAGCAGTAACCCATGGAAGCCTTACTCACTTTTTCCTCCATATAAGCTTCCTTTCCAGTATTATTTTATCCACTTCTGCTTTCTTCTCCTTAGGGAGGGCATCATACTCATCCTCATCCGTTTGTAAGATACATTCTGCTTTCCTCTGCAGAGCTTTCTCTCGCTGCAGTTCTTTAGCACAAAGAGGAGAAACCATGAGTGACTGCAAGCTGACCTGGGTGCTCTGGGTCAGCTGCAAGGATTCACAGCTTTTCCTGACCCAGCCTATCATCCCAGGAGATATTGGGGAGCTTGTATCCCTCCCCAGAATTCAGACAATCCCCCAAGCTATGGCCGGGCAGTAAAGTCCCCATGCCCTCGGATCCCAGGAAAGGAGACTCGGTGAAAGCAAGATGAGATTGTTCTTTTGTTGCTAGGAAAGTGCAAATATAAAAGAGCCAGTGATATTAGACCTGGTCCTATTGGCTGAGGAACTCATCCAGCCCTAGTCTTTGTGGCTAAGGGACACAAGGAAATATCCTGATTATTTTCCCAGTCTATGGCAGGCAGATAGGAGCTTGCTTTGGCTACGCTCAGGGTTGGTAGAGGATGCCACAGCCCTTCAGCCAAGAGCTCCTCCACCAAGCTGGGGAACAGGCAGCTGCTAAAAGAATGGGCTTTCCCTGGAGAGCAAGGTGACAGAGAGTTCAGGGTGTATGGGCTGGACCACAGGCAAAACAGACACCACCAAACCCTCACTGTTTTTCTGACCTGTTGCTGCCTTGCCCATGGCCTTGGCCTTGGCCTCAGACTCAGCCCTGGCCTTGGCTTCTGCCATGGGCTTGAGCTCTGCCTGTTGAGCCTTTGGCCTCATCTGTGCTTCGTGGTCCTGCAGCACCTCTGGAGGCAGTGTCTCACCCATGGCACGTGGAGGCATAAAAAAGCTCTTTTGGTACTCAGACCCCACTGCCATCCGCAGGATCTGTGTGTGGAGGGAAGAGAAGCCATATGCAAGATTCCTTTTCTTGCCTTTCATCACACAGACTCAATCAACCCATTTTCTGTCTCCTCCCTTCCTCCCAATAACACAAACTATTTAGTTTAGGTCCTCCCACAGCATGTCAGCAGAGCTGGCTTTGCCCTGGGGATTGCCTCCATCTCCCTGGCACAAGCCTGGGAATGCTGGAGTGCTGTGAAGCTTGGGCAGCGTGTCCATGGGGACCAGACCTGCCTTCTCACCTTCTCCTCCTCAAGGTACTGCTCATCAAAATCCAGTGAGTGAGACTCAGTGGGGAAGTTGCATGGGTTCTTCACCACCACTGTGGCCTCCACCCCATTGCTGTCCACCAGCATCCCTCCCATCTTTAGTGCTGGGGGTCTGAACTCCAACCGTGGCTCCAGACCTTGTCCTGAGAGGTGCAGCTTTAAGCGATTGCTGCTCCCACAAATGATAAACTCCAGCTCATTCTTGTAAGACCTCTGAAAAGAGGAAAGTGCAGAAAACTCATCCATGAAGTCCCAGGTGACAGGACCCCAAATACAACAATGCTTGCCCCAAGGTCAGGGTGTTATCAGTCCCTCCAAGGTGAATGGAAACCAGATATTTACTTATGCTAGGGACTAGAGCATCTGTAGTAGTCTGGGTCTAAATAACTGGGATGAATGCTGGTGTGCACTGTAACTGGGTATTTGGGAATCAGATGGATGTATGTACAATGGACTGTCAGACATTTTCACCAAGTCATGCAGGAGTGCAGTGCTCATGGGAAGGGCCCTCAGGGTTACAGTGTCCAGACACAGTCCTGGCACTGCTGCATCAGGCAAACACCAGCTCCAGGAGAGAGGCAAATGAGCTCTCACTGGCAAGAAACAAGGGTCATCTTCTCTGCTTAGTGTCTGGCTCTGGTCCAAGCCAGACACAAGATGGTTACATTTCTTGAGCAATTAAAAGATCCCTGGGACTGTGTGTGGCACAGAAGCACTTGTGGCCATGCTGGTACACACTGCCAGTTTCCGAGACCCAGCAGCCACAGGCAAACCACTTTTGGGAATGCTTTGTCCTTTAAGCTGAATCCCCAGCTGCACAGGAATGTGCAGGCAGGCCAGAGCCCCAGGGACTGCTGGCAGCACCCCACTACAGGTGACCGTCCTGCCGTGCCCAGGAAGGTGGGTGGTGGCTGTTTGGTCTGTCAGTCCTGCAGCAGGATGAGCCATTCCAGGATTATCCTCTGTGAGTGGGCAGCTGCTCTGCACTGAGTGTCACAGCTGCAAATACAGCCAGGCAAGGGGGAGGCTGAGGGGAGTTGGGCACATCCCCCCCATGTGCCAAGAGGCAGCCTCAGAGCCCTGGTGCTCTCTGTGCAAGCTCCCTGTGGGCATTTCAAAGCACATCTCACACGAGTGCTCTGTGGGGTGAACTGAGCCACGCAGAGTATGGGGCTTGCAGAAAGCTCCCTGTGAAGGCAGAGCTCCTACCACACTCTCTGCACCAGGCCCTCATTTCCAGACAGCCCTGACAGCCTCCTGGGCTGACACCCGCCAATCTCACCTCCTCCTCGGGTGTAAACTGGATTTGCAGATCCTGCCACTTTCCTGGATCAAGGGTTCCTTGGGAGGGCGTCACGTCAAAGGGACAGGGCTCATCCACCAGAACCTGCACCTTCTGACGTACGGCTGGTGTCATGAATTTGAGGTGACTATTCTGGGCACAGAAACCAATCATGTGAGGTCTCCTTGTGTTCTGAGACACTGACACGGAGCTGAGAGCACCCACAGCCAAACCAAGTGTGGCCCCAAAGCCCAGAGCTGGAGGGAAGCCCTGGAGACAGGGCAGGCAGATAGGGAACTACTGTCCTCAGAGGAGGAAGAGGAATGGGTGAAGATGGCAGCAAAGCAAAGCATCAGCTAATGGAACAGGTTGAGGCAAACCAGCCTTGATCTAGACCCTCAGAACTTTCCTCAAACACACTGTAGACCCAAGTGCTCAGGCAGCCACAGGAGCAGAAAGAGCAAGAGTCACAAAGAAAACCCAACCAAGTTCCGTGTTCAATGTTGCCTGTGCTTTACCTTCAGAGCAGGCTTGTTGGAAGCAATGAACCATTTGCAGGATTCTGGGAACCGGTTGTAGAGTTGGATGGTCTCAACCTGGCACTGCCCAACAAGGATGTCAGAGAACTGCAGTCTGTTCTTGGTGAGGGTGAGTGACACTTCAGACACAGTGGCACGGATGCGGATGCTGTACATAGGGCCTTTTGTCACCTGGAGAAGGACAGAGGATTCAGCAGAGGGTGTGGGTGACATCTGCTGCTGTGCCCAGCCTGCTGCCTGCCCCAAGAGCTGTGGTACCTCTATGGGCAGCAGCACTTCCACATCACCATATGGCTTGTGGGCACTTTCAAAGCACACGTCAAAGTCCACGCTGTTGTTGGGGGGCAGACAAATCATCTGGTCCAGGCCCACACTGAAACCTTGAACAGATGAACACAAAGCAGCTGAGATAGACACAAAACACAAAATGTGTACAAGCACGTTAAGGCCTTACAGGTGTCCTGGCTGAGAGGTCTGGCAAAAGCCCCACGCTGTGCTGACCTGGACAAAACTTAAGAGTGCACCTGAACACCCTTCAGACACAGTGAGCCACTGTGTGATGGAAGGGCAGCCTTGCCTCAAGGCCTCTTTGCCTCAAGGCCTCTTTTGGAAACCTCTTTTGATCCACCAGAGGATCTCACAGGCTGCTTCCTCAATAAAGACTGAATACAAGTGCTGTGACAGTGTGAACTCCAAACAAAGCACTTCCAAAACACAGCAGACCCCACTGGTTGACAAAACAAGCCCACAGAGTGCCCAAAGAAACTTGCTGCTCGTGGGAGCCAAGGGGGGAAGATGCTGACAGGTGACCAGGGTGATGAGTCCATTGGCCCCTGCACTGAAGCGCTGGGGCAGTCGCAGGCAGGCCAGGTCCCTGGGCATGGCTGGCCAGGAGAGCTCTGCCTCTAAAGCTCCCAGCAAGGGCACTGAGAAGAAAAAGCTCAGAAACCTCCCCAGGTTCAGGGGCTTAAGCTAATCTGTCTGAGACACCTCCTTCAAGGCCACAGGAAGTGTCTCCAGCACTGCTTACCTGTGTCCTGCAGGACAGATACATCGACCTTGAAGGACACATGGATCTGCCCAGGGTTGGTGATCTTCAGAGAGCATGTCTCAGTGTAACCCCTAAGGACAGGGCCCATGTCCAGGACATACTCGAGCAGCTCAGCTCTGCAAGGAATAAGGACAGTCCTTAAACCACAGCCTGGCTACACATCCAAGTGGATGGAGGATACAAATAAAGTGGCTATTTCTTTATTCACTGCTGTAAAAACTCAGCCAAGCCCATGAAACCCATGGCCTGACCACCTGGCAATGACTTTGGGAAGTCAGGAGGAGTGCAGGCCCTAGGTTTGATCAGCTACTAATGGTACCTGAAAATAAAATTAGTTTAAAATGGACACTGGCCACAGCTCGTCTGCCATGAAAAGCCAGTCTAGGTGAGTCCACTGGGCCTCCACTGCTCTCAGTGGAACTGCCTAGCCTGGTGTACAGCCTGAGCCTGAAATTGCTTTGGGGTCTAGGAATAAGGTTTGCCTGCACAGGAAATCTTCATTGCTCTACAACCAGACCACATGAGCTGCTCTGCAGAGCATCTTCTTCCTGAATTGAAGCCTCCCGTGCTTGTGCTGCATCATGATGGTGCAAAGGGACGGGCCATGTCACCTGCCCTGCCACCCCACCAGGATTCAAACCATCTGATGTTGGGTTTTAAAGGGCTTGCTGACATGTGCAGCTCCCTTCTCCTTTTGTTCAGTGTCACAGCTGCACAGCTGTTAGTTGGAAGCAAGACTTCAGCTGGGAGTTGTCTCCTTCAGAGCTAGGCAGCAGGGACAGAATCTATGCTGTCTGGAAGGGCCTGAAGGTCTGCACTGGGTCCCCCAGCTCTAGGGACAGAACCCCACAGCTGTGGGGAGCTGAGCAGTCCAAAGCTCAGCGTGGTGCTGGGGAAGGGAGGACACTCCACTGCTCACAGGCAGCGTGTCACAGCCACCAGGACCAGACCCTTTCTGAAGTCCAGGCTGTTCCCAGCTCTGCAGAAACAGGGAGCTCTCAGGAGAAGGGGACATGGCTGGGTGTTCCCAAGGGGCACCTGGAGATGGGCATGGGAGCCCCTACTCACTTGGCAAGACTCTGGCACAGCTCCTTGTCAGGGAACCTGCTCTTCAGGGGATGGGATGTGAGCTTTTGCTGCAGCTCCAGAGCAGCCTTCTCCATCAGCATCCCCATCATCTTTATCTGCAGCTGAGTGTCTGACTGAAGAAAGGGAAGACAGTGGCTGGTTAGCAAAGGTCCTTCCCAAAGCCCAGCTTGCACCTGAGAAAGGATCCCACCCCACTCTTGTTGGGAGGGGGTGTGGGGTCCTCCTGTCTGGCTGCTCAGTGCCTGTGACACCTCCTGCTCTCTTAGCCAGGACCTCATCTCCAGGGAAGTAACTCCAGCATCTTTGCCTGCCCAGACACTGTCAGCAAAGCTGATCTGGCCAGGCAGACAGACAAGCCAGGAACCTTCCAGAGCTCCAGATACTTGTCTGCCCCCAGCCTGTACCAAGGCAGCTTGGACAGCAGCTGTCTTGAAAGGGAACTGGGACCAAGCTGGTGCCTCTTGGAGATGAGCACCTCCAGCACAGCCCCAGGGCACAATCAGGCAGCTGCTGGTAAGGGCTGTAAATCTGGCAGGGCTTGGGTTGGGAACAATGAACTCCCCAGCAATGACCTGCATCTCCCTCAAAGCACCATCAACTCCATCCCTGGAGCATGGCCTTCAGGATCTCTCCCTGGGGTAGCCAGGAAGCTGCTGCAGCCCCAGAAGAGACATGACCAGCGGGGCAGCCCTAGGGGCAATGCTGAGGTGACACAAGGTTGTCAGTGGGCAGGGAGGTCCCAAGGGTCATCAGGGCACCAGGAAGCTGCTGTGGGCTGCAAGGGGCTCAGGTGACATGGAGAGGGTGGCCTGTGCCAAACGGGGCTGCAGCTGTTCTTACTACAGTGCCAGAGGCAAGCACGCTGGGCTGCAGGTCCTGAGTCTTTGGGTTCTGAGTCTTCAAGGTCTGAGACTTCAAGGTCTCAATCTTTGGGCTCTGAGGCTTCTTCAGAACAACTGATTTATAGCTGGGATCGTATATTTGCTGGCGTTTTATGAGCCGTTTCAGTGTCTTCTCATATTTTTCATTTCCTGAAGAAAGAAAACATCCACAAAGAGAAGTGTGAGCAAAGTGCCAGTCCCATTGAAGCTGGGAAGTCCCTGCCTCCCAACATTGGTTTCTACCAGAAAGAAATCCCTCAAGCCATCTATGGAAAGTGGATGCTGCTGTTCCTCTCTGAATCTCATCCCCTGCAATGTCACACAGATCCAACCCTGCCAGAAGCCCTGCCAGCCTCTCTTACAGCTTTCCCAAGCCTTTCACTCTAGCCATTGTCCTTCAGGGATGAGGATGGCAGGCTCTGCAGGTTGGCTCCTGGGACAAAGTCCACATGGCATCCTCTGCTCAAGACTCATGAAGCAACCAGGGGGCTTGACTTGGTCTGGGAGTCCTGCAACCCTCCAGGCTCGGTGGAGGTTGGCATGAGCTGCCCTCAGGGCCTATGGTAGGGAACAAAACCAGAAGGGCCTTTCCTGAGGGCAGACAGGCAGTGCCCACCTCTGATGCTCCAGGGCAGGTCCAGACTGATCATGGGAAAGGATGCTTCTCCTTTCAGGCAGATATTTTCTGGTTGCAGGTCACCCACTTTAAGCTGGTAAGTCCTGCTGAAGGCTCCTGGTAATCCTGGCATGTAAGAGAATTTCAGCACTCGCTTCTTGCCAGGTGCAAGGGAACCCTGCAGGGATGGGAGAAGAGGGAGGGAATGCATCAGAGTGTTTGATGGGGGATGGCTCAGGGGACAGACAGGCTGAGGAGACAGGTTCTCATCTAGAAGAAACCATCAGACCACATCACCTTCATGATAAATATATTACAGTATTGGCTTTCACAATTGTTAGAGTAGATACTATGTGTTTTATAACGATGACTTCTGTAAAAGAAGTTTTGCTAAAGTTTAGGGTTCTTTTAATGAGAATGTTATGTTGTGATACCAATGTTGGTGAAGAGTTGTTGCAATATTAACATTTAACCAATGAAGGAATGGAAACCTGTTGAATGTGTAAAAAAGTAACAAATGACCTGGACTAGGACAACTGCACATACTCCAAAAAGGCAGGACAGAGGTGGAACTATGTTAAAATGTTTGAGAATGTATAACCATTTGTAAATATGCATTAGGCTGATGCAATACCCAGAGTATACAAGGGCTGTTGCTGTGTTGTCTGGTGTGTGCCTCTGGTTGTGGCTAAGTACCCAAGTCAAACACCCAGCGCTTTTACTTCTACTTTATTGACTACTTCTACTATTGACTACTACTACTACTTCTACTTTATTGGTCCCCTGTTGTCTCTTATTAAATTTTCTTTAAATTTTAACTGAGGAGCAGGCTTTGTTACTCACACCTTCTACCTTCCTTGTGACCAAAAGGTCGAGCCTCTGACCCTGGGGTGCTGTGTGTTCTCCCCAGGGCTCACAAGGCTGCAGCCCCAGCACAGCCTGATGTGAGCACAGTCCGATGGGAGCACAGCTCTGCTGCTGATGGGGTTTGCCCTCTGACAGCAAGAGCCTGCCTCATCAACAAAAGGCGCTTCTGCTGCCGCTGTGGAAGGGAAATCCCTGCACTGAGCAGGGCCAGCAGCTCCTCTCGTCCCTTGTAGGAGACAGGCATGAAGAAATGGGGAAGCCAGTTGGCTTCCTCTTCCCACCGCAAGGAGGGACAAAGGCAGGAGCGCTGCTTTGGCTCAAAGACATCCGGCAGGACTGAGAAGCTTGGACAGCGGTGGGATGCTGCTAGTTTCTCTCCAGCTCTTCCAGCCCCGCTGCTCCCTGGCCCCCTCACTGCCCCACAAAGCCGCTGCACAGCAACAAAGCTGGAGGAGGCAGGGAGCAGCAAGCCTACTAAGGGATATGTGACCACACAGCCTGGGTAAGGTGACCCTCAGAAACGCTCCAGTGCCAGCACAGCCTGAGATCTCAGCCATCGGGGTCCCCTGAGTGACTGTGAGCAATCAATTAAATTTTTACTTATGCCTCAACATACGTTATAAATCCACTTTCTAACGTGGGGTGAAAAGTTACTATAGAGGCTGTAGACGTGCTGGGAGCCTTAACACATCCCATGTGTAAAGGAGGTTGTTAGGAGAAAATGCAGACAGGCTCTGTGTCTAGGGGGCTGCAAGAGATTTCCCCCTTGGAGGCGGACAGACCCCAAAGCCCAGGAAAATTTTGCCTGTCTGAGCAAAAAAGTCCTAAACGGGCTGAGTTATGGGAGAAATCTCAGCATATAATAGCAGTTAACACAGACAGTTTTTCCCTGCCACTTTTGTTATTTTGTTGGGCTGGGAGCACCCGGAGGGTCCGGCTCCCTACAGAACCACTTCTTCCCTGTCTGTCTAGGCTGCTGTCGCCGCTTCCCCGCTCGCCACGGCAACCCAGCGCTCCGCTGTTCCGCCGAGGGAGCAGCCGCCGTGCCCCGACCGGGACAAACCGCGGCTGCTGAGCCCGGCCCGGCCGCAGCCCGCGGGACCCCGCTGCCGGCCGATGGAGCCCGGCCCCGCTGCCGGCCGATCCAGCCCGGCCCCGCTGCCGGCCGATCCAGCCCGGCCCCGCTGCCGGCCCATGGAGCCCGGCCCCGCTGCCGGCCGATCCAGCCCGGCCCCGCTGCCGGCCCATGGAGCCCGGCCCCGCTGCCGGCCGATGGAGCCCGGCCCCGCTGCCGGCCGATCCAGCCCGGCCCCGCTGCCGGCCCATGGAGCCCGGCCCCGCTGCCGGCCGATCCAGCCCGGCCCCGCTGCCGGCCGATCCAGCCCGGCCCCGCTGCCGGCCCATGGAGCCCCTCCCGGGCACGCACGCTGGTGCGGTTGGCAGCACTTGCTCCATCTGCCGAGCAGGAGCCGACACAGCGCCTCAGGGCTCTCACGGTGACGCTCTGTCCCTGTCCTGTGTTACTCTCTCTGTTTCTCATTTTCTCTCTTTTCTGTCCCCCCTCTGGTCGGGACCATGCCATTTCTTTATCAACAAACAGTTTTCAGATACACTACTTGCTGGGTTTGTGCCTTATTTTCCTCTGAGAAATCTATCAAAAAGAATTCTCCTCTGCTCCCCTTACAGCAGGACAGGACAGTGACCCACGCTCCTGTGCCTCCCGCCGGTGTCTGCCTCTGACAGCAGAGCCACCCACCAGCCAAGGCCGTGGGGGAGTCTGTCAGGAGAGCACTTGTTTGACCTTCTCTGGCCCCAGCAGAAATTGCTTACAGCCCTGTCTCTCTCATGGCTGGGTTTGGGGTTTTCCCCTCTGACTTTTTTCCCCCTTCCCCACCTCCCCCCCTTTTTTTCTCTTTAACACTCTCCTGGGCCACCTGACACAGGGCTGGGCTCAGTCACTTGTGCTACTTACAGTGGTGGGGTTGACCAGAAACACACCAGGCAGACACTTGTCTGCAGGGCTAGGCTTTAGCACCCAGTTGAATTCAATCTTGCCACTGTTCACCAGGGTGACATCGCTGCGATGAACTTCATTAAACATCTGGAGAGAAGGCACAGGAGAGGGAAGTTACAGACCAGGCCTGCTGCTGGGAATCTCCTTCCTCCCTCCTGGGCTTGAAAGCAGACACATCATGGGAGCAGGGACCAGGGAGGAGATAGGGGCACTTGGGAACCTGGGGAACCCCCAGGCCCAGGGCACCTGCACAGCACCAGGGAGCTCTGGCAGCACACAGAGCTGTGGTAACAACCATGTGAGGGCCAGCAATAAATGAACCAGGGCACACAGGCCCTCTGCCCTCTGAGGGGTCACCAACAGCCAGGAGAAACAGAGACAGCACTGAGGCATTCCAGGAGAAAAGGCACCTGCATGCAAGTATTGGCAAGCAACATAGATGCAACAAGGGAGTCACCCGGGGCAACACAGACAGGGCCAGCAGCTGGAAATATCTGTGGGCTTTTGACTGGAAAAGAGTGAAGTGGGGATTATTCTGGGACAGTCTCTCCAACTGTAGTGCCTGGAAGCCCAACTTCTTCCCTTGATTATTGTGTGGATTAAGCAAGAGCTTTAGACAAGAGCATCTCCTTGGAGGTCAGGCTTTAGGTGTGGATCAGCAGAGAGATGTCTCAGGGACACACCCCTCAGAGCACCCCCACTGGGACCCTGCCTGCCCCAGAGGCAGTGTTAGGTACCCTGAAAAAGAGGCATTCCCAGCATTGTGGAGAGGGTTGGAGATGGCCATTTTAGAGCAGCTTGGATGCCAGATGTGTCCCTCAAAGGTTGGGCTTCCAAGCCCCAGAGCCAACAAAGGGGCTGGGAAGGGAAGGGAGCCCTGGAGCGAGGTGGGCAGGAACCTGCTGGCCGTGGTGCCAAGGCAAGGAGCTGTGCCAGGGATGTGTGTGGTACCTGTGAGCCACAGTTGATCTCCTGGGGCCTCACGGAGTAGCGGACACGTGAGATCTCCCCGGTCACCAGCACCTCGTAGGTGGGGCCTCCCTCCACGTGGCACAGCGCCGTGACATCGGAGATGGTGTTGAGGTGGCCAGAGTAGGTGAAGGAGACCTGCTGGCTCTCACCTGGCTGCAGCACACCTGACATTGGCAGGATACTGAAAGCCTGGATGGAAGACAGGAGAGATTGAGCTGTTGAGCACGGCAATGGATGCAGAAGAGCATCTTGGAGCAAAGTGCAGCTGTACCTGGAGGGGCCTATTCCCCAAACACTGCCAGAATCACCCTCATCTCATCCTGCATCCATGCCACTGACCAGTGCAGGGACCATGGGGAAAATCTTCTCCCACACTCACAGATCAATGCATTAATTAGTACATTACGTGAAAGTGAACTGGGATGTCTCCTGGCAGTAGAAATTCTCTCTGATGCACAACTTGCCTTTAAAAAGCATTTCTTACTGCTTTTAGAAAAGGAGGAGGCTCAGAGTGAGAGCTCTTGGAGCTGAGCGCAGGACTCCAGCCCAGCTCATCTGACTCCTGAGGCTCTTCCCCTCTCTCTGATTTAAATGCTGCTTTCTCAAGGTGCTACAGCAAAAGCTCCTGCAAAAGTTTCCTATGGACCACCTGAGGAGTTCCAGGGGGAGCAGTGCCCTCCATAGGTGCTGCAAAGTGTCCTTGGGCAGCCCTACAACATGTCCTGCATGGCCTCTCCAACTACCAGTTGCTTCAGCAGCACTTTGTGATGGGCCTGCAGGGATGGGAGGCCCCTCTGTGGCCAATGCTGAGGGCCACCAGTGGCACTGGGAGCTCCAGCCCTGCTTGCCACACTGACAATGTGCAAGTGAGACAGATTCCCTCTTACCTCCTCCGCTTCGAGGGAAGTCTGCGGTTCGTCCACGGAGATGCTGAATCCCTCAAACCCTACTTGGAGGCGAGGGTATTCAGGAAGTTGATCTGATTGCACCTGAAAAAGAAGCCATTTTCTATGCTGGGAGGAAGAGACAGCCACTTTGCAAAGTCTCCGTTTGTAAGACAGCTCCAGGGCCAGCAGTGCAATAGCAGCTCTGGGTGAAAGCAGAGCCCTGCAAACTTGGAGTCTGGCTGCCTTGGGAAGAGGCTCCATGGAGATCAGGACTCATCCCAGCTTGCTCTGGGAAGGAAGCTGGAGGCCTTACCATGATGATGCAGATAAAAGCTTCATCTTTCATTGTGAAGGCAAAAAATCCCACACTCAACACAGGTCTGTAGGACCTGAGTGAGCTTCTCCAAGGAAAACTCTCCTATTTCTCCCTCCCACACAGCCCATGTCCAGCCACTGGCCCTGCTGCCCAGCCCACTGTCAGGGCACCGGACAGCAGGGCAGCAAAAAGGGAGGTCAGCACGAGCATGACTTGGTGGTGGCAGGCTGGGGAGGCAACACAAGCAGTAGATGTACAAGAAAATCTACCTTGTCTCTTAAAGACTGGGTAAAATCATCCACTTCTTTCAGCATTCTGGCTGCCTGCTCCTGTCTCATCTTGAAGTGTCTCCATCGAGATGCTGGGGACTCCAAACTGGTCTTCTTCCCTTTTGGTGGTTGGGGTTTGAATTTAGGTGGGCAAAGCTCATCTCTGGAAAATAAGATAACTATTGTGAAAAATGCCAATCACTTGTTTTCAAAATTTTAAAAGTTTAATAGTAATAAAATGGTTATAAAAATAGTAATATAATTAGAGTAAAAATAATTTGGACAATTTGAATTAGGACAACAAATGGGACAACAAATACAAAGAGTTACGGACGTCCGGGTACCTTTTTCTGGGCAGCACGAGCCTGAAAAAGGACCCCCACTAACAAAGGATTAACCCTTAAGAACAATAGCCCGTTGCATATTCATACACTTCATACATGATGCATAAATTCCATTCAAACACAGGATTCTGTCTGGTCTTCATCAACTTCTTCCTTCTAATCCTAACAGTGCCTTCGAGGCGGGAAGAAGTTCATTTCTTCTGATAAGAGAGCAATAAATTCTTTTCTCTGAAAGATTTAGCTGTCCTGTGGCTGCTATCTGGTTCGAGTGCCTCATTCCTTTCTAAAAAAAACCCCACTGACATAGTTCTTATTATAACTACAAAAGTTACCTTTTAATTACAGGACTACAAGGACTAGGAGCCCTTCATCAAGGTGGACATGGCCTCAGGTCACAGAGGTCTGAGAAAGCAGCTTTCACCCCAGCTTTCCTTCCCAGGGGAAACCACTGTGGGGGCTGTGCAGCACCAAAGTGGTGGAAAACCTATTCCCTGAGCATCCAGCCTGAGCACAGCTGCTCAGTGCCATTTGTCAGATGCCAGGCAAACAGCTTTGCTCTTGGCCAAGTACAAACAGGACACAGCAAGAAGAGCTTCAAGGGGAGGGCAAAGGTGCACATACCTAAACCTGGTCACCTTGCTGTCGGAACGGAATGACCAGCGGTACTGGACGGGCAGTGGGCTGCAGTTGGTCATCTCCAGGGAACGCACTTCTTCCGTGTCAGGCCTGATGAAGCCAAACTCCACGGAGCTGGGCTGCATTTGGAGATTTGGGAAGCGAACTTCTCCCTGAAGGGTGATATGCTCCACAAAAGGATGGCCCCTGACCATGTCTATCTTCAGAACCTTCTCTTTTCTCCAGCTCTTAAAATCCAGTTCATAAGCTGGGTCAAACACGATGTAGAGATGACAGGTCTCCCCTACATCCACTCTCACAGGCTGCAAGGAGATGAGCAGTAATTAATCACCTGTGGGATGATGTCCCAAGGTCTGACAGCATGAAACAGTAAATGCTCCAAGTGACCCCAGCACGGGCTTCTCAGTTCATGGTTCATCTCTCTACAGCAGGGGTCTGGCTGCAGGCACCACAGGCCAGTCCAGGATCCCTCAGGCTCCCGTTTCTGTGCTCAGCCCCAGTACAAGGGGGTGGCTGCTGGAGAGCTGGCATGGCTTTCCAGGAGACACCTTCCCTGCATGGCTTGCCCAGACCCAGCTGCCTGCTCCCCTCTCCCTGTGCCTTAAAGCCAGGATGGATCTACTCAATTCAGATAAGATTTTGATTCCTTCAGCAGCTTTGCTGATGCAGCTCAGGCCAGCCCACTGCTGATGCTACAGAATAAACTTCTTGACTCAAGGAGCTCCCAACAGAAAGGCACCACCACATCCCTCCTCTTCAGACCCCACTGGAGGAGGCCAGGGCTGCTCACCTGGCCACCTGGGAGGGGCTGCTGCTCCTTATCACAGACCAGGAATGGCTGCTCCAAGTGCAGCATGAGGTCCAGTGGCAGCAGGCAGGTGTTTTTTAAAGACAAAGGCTGGTACTGCAGTGTCAGGACATCACTGGGTTTCTATGGAAACAGGAGACAAGGAAAAACAGCCTCAACTAGAAACAGACCTCCTTCTGCTTCTGCTGCAGCTCACATTTTTCAGCCTCACGAGTGCATACATTTCTGTTTACCCTTTCTATTTGTTTCTACCCTTCCAGGAGGTTTCTCTTGACAGCAGATGCTTTTCATGTTTAGAAACCACAGCATCCTCTGGAGGACAGGGAAAACTCCCAAGTACAGATGAGGGAATAGGCCCCTGAGAGGAGGTGGCTGCTTGACCAAGATCTAAAGCAAAAAGTGAATCCAGGCCATTTGTCTCCAGTTTTGTCTCTCTATTGGGCAGAACAGCACTAGAGGATCTTCACTCACATACAGTCATTTCTCACAACCTTCCTGGCTCTAGCAGTCTCAAAAAGCACTTTGTCTGCACCACGTGTCCTGCAGCCCCTGCTACAGGGACAAGGTGTCTGTGGTCTCAAAGCTCTGATCAGCCTGGGCTCTTCCTTCCTGTCTGAGCATTGTGCTGGGCTTCCTGCATGGTTTAGAGAAGCCAGAGACTTTGGGAAACGACTTCTGCATGTACTGATACCAAACAGGTGCTGTGCCATAGTATGCAATAAATCAGTTTGTGTGTGTGGCATTGAGCAGAACCCAGGCAGAATCAGGGAGAGCTGAAAAGCTTCTCAATTACATCTGAACTGCCTGTTCCAGGGATTCTGTACTTCACTGGAAGCCTGGGAACCAGAGGAGAGGCCTGAAACTACAGAAACCAAATCATTAACCATCTTCTCTTTTTCAGACAACTTGCAGGAGGCAGAAAGATGATGCTGGAGTTGGGATCCAGAGACTAAAGGGCACCTGCTCTGCCTCAGTGTTATCATCACTGCAGTTGCAGGATGCCTGGGGGTCGTTTGAAGCAGAGGAGGCTTAGGGAAATGCACAGAGCTGATCCATATAGCTGTACCATCAAGCATCCATGCCAACAGCAGAGAAGGCAAAGAGACACAGGAGATGTTGGGTTTTTCCTTGTCAGCCTGAGGAATTCGCAGGAATCTCCAGTTTTCCCAGCTTCCCTACAGCATCAGTGTACAGACATCACCGTGCCTTGGAGGGTCCTCAAAAGCCTCCCTTTACAGTGAGCACAGAAACTGGCATTTCTCTGGAGTGGCCACCATCTCCTTGGCACTGCAGCTGGAACTGCACTTTTACTTTGGGGAAGTCAAATACCAGTCTCATCTCTAAAAGCATCTTCACTCACTTTACAAAGTGCCTCAGGAAGGGTAAAGAGGGGCTTTAACACAAGCACACACCCCCCTCAGCCATGCTGTTAAAATGCCAGCATGCAATCCAGACTTACCTTCTCCACATAGAAAGAGAATTGTCTGGCTGATACTTCTATAGAGGGGTGAATGAACTGACAGGTAATGATTGTTTCTATTATCCTCTCCATCTTGGGGGATGTCCCAATGATGGCTTCACAGAACACATAATCCTGCACCTCCTGCAAGCAAGAGTCACTTGTCACTAGTGCGTAGTGGCAGGGCACCCTGCAAATGCCCTGCATTGGCTCTGCACCCACCACGGGCCCTATTCCTGCCACAGTTACAGTCCCTGCCCCCTTTTCTTCCTGTGCTCAATTGTCTGTAACACTGCACCCCAATAACCACAAAAGGCACTTGTGAGAAACCCCCTCCCTTGACATGGCTTTTGTTTTACTCCGTGCTCACCCCAGATAAACCACTTGGCACTTGTTTAGTTCACTTTCTTTTTGGACTCCTAGTCTAAGTGTAACTTATTTCTCTGCCCTTCTTTGCTGACTCAGCATGCAACACTGCTTGCCCCAAAAGAGCAATATTTCCATCCACCCCTGCTTTGGGATCAGCACTGGGTTTTGCTAGCTGTGGAATCACAATAAAGTCTCAGCTGGTCTGATGGTGGCCAGCAAGGAAAGCAACTGGTGCTGCCACAGAAACGAGTAGCCTTAAATCAGTTTTGTGATGGCCCCTGCTCATTTCCCCAGGCAAATGTCAAGGGCCTGTGGAACAAGCCCAGAGGAGGGGATCTCACCTGTGGGATGCGGGAGAAGCCTCGCAGCACCATGTCCTCAGACTGGCCTGGCTGCAGGTCCATTGACAGTGGCTCCAGCCCAAACACGGGGCTGGCACGTTTGGGGCACTGGGAATCATCCTTGGCCCTGGGGCTGCTGAGGGTTGAGACACTCTGGCCCCCCTCCTCAGGTGGGCTGTAGCATTCCGCACTCCAGAAGAGCTGATGGTAACGGCGGCCCTTGTTTGTTACTTTGAACTGATGAAGACAGGGCACGAGGCTGGAATAGAAGGCAGGATGGAAAAGAGTATGAGAGTAGCTATTTCCCTGGTCATCAGATTGCTCCCAGTGAGCAACCTGAGGTGTTAATTGCTTAGAGACTGTCTTCATTTCCAGCTCTTAATGTGGACCAGAAGTGGTGTCTGATAAGGTGCCCTTTTGATGTCATTATTGCAAAGAGAAATATGTTTATAATGGTAATGTAACATTTTCCAGGTGAGGCTAACAGGACGTGGTGTTTTCCCCCAAAATGTTTGTTCTGGGGTGATTCATACTGTTGCTGCATTTTGTATTAATCTGTGCCCAAAGCTGAAACTGAATCTTTGAGATGCTGCCCTTGGGGACCTTGTGTGTGGGGGTAGGATTGCAGGCATTCCTAAAAGCCGGCTCAGAGGCAGTTTCTGGATGATCCCAGCAAGCTGGTAAAAATCATCTGCCTGCTCCAGGAGAGGAAACCAGGGGAGCAGAGCCTCTCTCGTTCGTATCAGCCTTGGCTCTGCACTGGTAGCCATTTGTAGAAATTTCATTTTGCAATTAGAAACTGTTTGGAAGTGAACTTTGCAAACTCTGCTGGCAACTCTGCCTCTGGAACTGCTCTGTGGGCTCCTGCCTTCCTGGTGGGGGTTGTCACCCTCCTGTCTCTTTGTTCCCAGGGCCCCTGCTTGCCTGGGAGGTGCCATTGGGAAAGGGCAAGGGCAAGGGCAAGAGAAAGGATCTTCCCTTGGTGCCTCAGCCACATGGAGGGACTGCCTCATCTGGGCACCATTTCAGGAACCTTTAGTTCTGGGGCAGCCTGTGAGATCATTACTCGATCAAGTGAGTAATGTGATCATTACTCGATCAAGTGACATCAATGTATTAGAACTAGAGACAGTTTGTGGCAATTTAGCAACTGGTTTCCCTTTCAGTGGCTTTTGAGGGTGTCTAACAACTCTCAAGTGCCCATCACATGTTTGTAAAGGAATCTCTGCCTTTAGGGAAGGAGTCAGGGCTTTGAACACTGAAGAAGATCTTGCCTGAAGGACTACAGAAAAACTGCTCCTTGTTGAGACAGGAGGAGAGGTGGGAGTGGAGAGATCTCCTACCTGAATTGGTATCCCAAGTTGAGCTCTGGGGCAAATGGTTTGTCTGTGACAATTGTGGTGCCAATGCCGAAAGCCTGGAGAAAGACACTGCTCCAAAGGCTGTTCCCAATGAACAGCTGGACAGTGTCATCAAAACCCACAGTGTCATCCAGGGTTGCTGTGACAGTCACAGGAACCTCACCCCTAGCAGGGATCGCTCCTTCACTGGGTTCAATAACAAAGCAGTAGGATTTGGAAGCCTGTAAGACAAGCATAATATGCATTTAGGATGGAAACCACACACCCTGGTGTCTTGTGGGATATAAGAAAAGGAAAGACTAAAGAGGGGAGGATAAAAATCCTGAAGGCCTAATCTCCCTAAAGTTAAGCTACAGTACTGGGCAACAGCAGAGCTCATACAACCTGTATTTTCCCCTCCTTTAAGGGACTCACCCAATTAACCCCATTTTGCCCAACCCAAGGGATGCTTATCCTCAGGAGAGTGTTCCTTCCCCAGTCTTTCTCTGCACTGTGGGCCAAGGAAAGCTGCTTTCTCTCTCCTGGCCTCTCACAAAGGCTCAAGGCCAGAGGAAGGCAGGACTGCTCAAATCCCACTGCAGAAACCACATGGCTGGAGGACACTGCTGAGAGCCTGAAGAATGTCTCTGCAAAACCAGGGAAGCAAAACCCCAACACCAAACTAATCTTTCCCAAGGGGCCATCAGTGCTTCTCAACACCCCCTAAAGGACTGAAGCCCTCACTCCCCACCAATCATCAGCTGTAGAGAGGTGCCCCAGTGCCCTCTGCCTAAAGAAAAGTCACCTCCAAATGCTTATAGCAGAGCAGGAAAGCAGGAAGCAGAAAGAAAACTGGACAACATGTGCTCTGTGGGCATGGCCCACTCTTCCCAAGAACTCTTGTCATCTGCTTTCTCATGGACTTCACAGATTGGCCAAGAGAGCTGGAGGCTGCCCAAAGGAGGGAGGAAAGGCCTTGCACCAGCACAGCTGTGCAGACACAGCTCTGCAGGTCTGGCCCTGGCAGGAGCACATGAAACCCAACCTTTACACACCATGAGCATCCAGCCAAGGGGCATTGCTCCCTGCAGAGGCTGAAAGCAGAACTCCATTGTGGAGTCAGGGAAAGCTGCCCTGGAAAAAAACCTCGCTTTAGAACAACATTTATCTCCCAAACAGCTGGAAAAGCAGCAAGAGGAAAAGTCACACCCCTCCTCCTTGGCCCAGGAGGCTGTGGCTGGACTCTCCCACATGGCCTGATGCTTTATCCACAGACACAGACAAGTCCATGGTATCAGGTTTTAACCAGCTCCACAAGTTCAACACACCCAGCATGAAGAAGAGCAAACCTCAAGCCCCTCACAGATCTCCCCCTCCAGCAGACATCCCACCCAGCCCCAGGCCCAGCCTACAAGCCCTTCCTGGCTGCACCAGCCCTGCTCCCCCTGCCAGGGGAGCAGCCCCAGCTCCTTCTGCCCTATGCAGCCCCCACATATTAAACAGCCTTTCTCTGCAGCTGCTCCCCAAAGATGCTCTTCAATAGCACAGAGATCACAGGCTGGGGGGTGCACAACCTCCACCCTTGTCCTTGTGTGGACAGCCCAGCTGGCTTGACCCCCAGGAGGTGTGAAAATTGCCTCCCCACCAGCAGTCTGAGGACACACCTCACACCCTGCTCTCTACTATTAACAGCAGTTTGGCACAAAGCAAATGTAGATGGGACAGGGAAACCACAGTGAAATCCATGCTCTGGGGAGCAAAGGACCACAGGTTTCTCTTGATCTCGGAGCTCCAAAATGTGACACACACAGCTAAAGACAAAAGATAAAATTAAGGGAGAACTTGTCAACACAACCCAGATTAATTGCTGCTCCAACATCTCTGCACCTGACCTCACTGAGGGGTGCCCCAGCTAAAACCACTCCAGAGCCAGGTTCCTCTTGCCTTGCTCAGAGGGAATATTGGAGTATCTTGCCTCCTCTCACACAGGGCAATATGGAAATCTTGCTTTTAAAAGCCAAGTCATGGCTGCTACTGACCAGTCCATTTCCCTGGAAAACAGCCCCCAGATACTTACCATTTCTATGCTGAAGTCTACAGGGACAAGACCTTTGTTGAAGAGGGTAAAGCTTTGTGAAGCAGGCTGTAGAGCTGGGATCCTGCCAAACTCTAACACAGTTGGACTTGGGTAGATTTCTGCCAGCCGTCCAGAGCTCCGTAATTCTACTCCCTGTTCCAGGAAGCAGGCAAGAAAGATTAAAAACCACTCAAAACAAACCACAACAGGGAAACCTAAAAAAGCTTAAACAGCTCAACCCTGCTCAAGTTATTGCTTTAGGGACAGCTACCACACTCCAGCTGAAATGCTGGGCTTTTGGGAAAAAAGAAAAAGAAAATTACATGTTCACCTCCAAATTTAAAAGGATTAAGGTAAGAGAACCTTTCAAACTACAAATTATTGGCCCAAAGGTAAAAGCTTTGCAAGAAATCTCTAGTTAAGACCAGGCTGACATTTAAACAACTGGTTATTCTGGCAGGGAGAAACCCTCCTTTTTAAGGTAAGCAGCCTGATAGTTGAAAGCAACTGTTTTGTCAAACTTCAAGCTCCCTGGCACAGCCTGCATTGCCTGTCCTTCCTGTTCACTGATTTACATGCAGTGCCACAATGGCCCAGGTTCAGATGTTTGGTGCCATCCAGGGAATTTGGCATCATCATTTCATTATGTTTTAATCTAAGTTTAAATCCTTGCAACCAGTCTTCCAATGCCAGCTTTCCTTTCTTTTACAGAAAGCTCAAGGTTCCCAGAAGTCTTCTGACATCTTCTTTTGTGCTCAGAGAGATGACAAGACATTTGAAAACAGGTGTTTCCAAAGTTAACAGCATTTTAAAGCTTAATTAACTAAAACTACCCTAAATTCCAGCTTAGATGAACTACCTTCTGCGTCAGACACTGAGATCACCACCTATGAGGCATGGGCTGTTTGTGCCACCCATCCCTGCTGTCCTTCTCCCCAGCAGCCTGTGCCTGTTTTCCCTGGAAGAATCCCTGTCCCTGTGCACCCTGCCAGGAGCAGTTGCACACAGGCTCACATCTCCCCTTGCACTCACCCGTGGGTTTCTCTCATCCCCGAACACGCCGACGAGAGCCTTGGTGCGATGCTCGCCCAGCGTCTGCACTTCGATGATAACTGGGATCTCTGCAGTGCTGTAAGGCTGCACAATCCCACAGGGCTTGGGGCTGGAGTAGAGCACGGGAGAGTCGTCCTTGCGTTTCTGGAAGGGACAGAATGAAATGCAACTTCAGAGGGACCTCTGAAGAAACTTTAGACTCCTTAACATCCACCGCAACAGCAACTTACACACACGTTTAAAACTCCCCAGGACAAAGGTAAAGGCACAAACAAGCTGCAAGAATTGTAGGCTTAGCACTCCCAGGGGATCCTGCAAGGAGCCTGCCAGCACAGGCACTGGAGTCTGCGAATGCAGCAGCTTTTCACAACCCTCTAAGACCTCCCACAAGAAAACACCCTGAAGACTAGACTAGAACATAAACTGTTTCCTCAGGAGGTTAAACTGCATCCTAAGGTTTACATTCAGGTAGGATCCTTTTCTCAGCAGATCTTTAAGACTGAATAGAAACCAGCAAGGTCTTATCCAAACCCTTTTTCCCACTAATAGTCTCCCCAATAATATTTGACAGGAGGAGGTGGACATGATGCCAAACCTGGGGAATAAGCCCATAGCAGCCAGGAAGGTTGCTGAGGTTCCTGATGAAGAGCTTCCTCTCGTACGGCACTTTCAGGTGGCACTCGTGGTACAGAAGGATTTGGGGGTACACATGCAGCTCTGGAACAAGACATCTGGGCAAAGAGATGACCCCAAGGGAGTCAGAGATACTGAGAGAATGGAGAACATTTACCCCCAAAGATTGTGAAATGGAGCAGAACACGTTGGTCACTGTCAAATGCACATTGAACAGCCCTACAGTGATAAATTGCCTTCTACCTCTTCCCACTCCAACATGTCTTGTCAAGGAGGGGCAAACCCTGAGAGGCAGCACCCAGAGGCTGCCAAGTGCCCCAGGCAGAGCACTTTGTGCCACAGCTACCTCAGCCCCTCCTTTACCCAAGAAGGCTTGACAGGACTCCTGGAACAGTCCCAGTGACCCATGAGCTCTGGGGGAGCCTTCCCAACAAGGATCAGGGTTCCCTAAGGCTCAAGCAACACACAACCCTAGTGTCTCATAAAAATGACTCCCTTCTCTCCCATGGTGCTGTGGCCCTGCCTGAGAACTCAGCTGCTGGCCCCAGCCTTGGAGGGCACGAGACAGCAGCTGCCCCACAGAGTGGCTCCCCCTCCCAGGCCCTGCAGCTCCCTGGCTCCTTCACTGCACAGCTCCAGGCACTGACTGGCCCCAGCTCCATTTGCTTGACAAAATGGCAGCCCAGGCACTGCCTGGATGGCTCTGCCTGGGAGAGGGAACAGCACCAGGGAGCTGCATCCCTCTGGCATCACACTGACACCCACAGCAGCACAGCAGGGTGGAATTCTGCTGCAGCAACAACGACTTTTGGTTTAAGTCTGAGAACATTAAAGCTCAAAATAGGAAGCACAGGGAAGGAGAAAAACTGGAGCTGACCTGCCACATCAAGGCTGCTTTCCCCTCATAAGACCTTGCCCTCCCCACTCTTGCTGGGAGCCACTTTCCCCTGTCATGTGCCCTCATGAACAGAACCAGACCCTGACTCTCAGCAGGCTGCCTGGTGTGTCCCAAACCAATGCAGGGTGGTCACAACTAGCACAACTCCATCTCTTGCAGGAAGAAGGAGAGGAGGCCCTCGGGAAATTTGTTCCACCTCAAGCACCAAAACCCAGGCCAATCAATGATATCATTCCTGGTCCCTTTAGAAAAGGGCCCAGGACTGTGCTGGGCTGTGAGCAGGGGCTTTTCACCACAGGCTGCTGTCCAAGCACTGCTGTTCTCATGTCCAGCTGGCACAACATGAGGCCATTAAGCAGCTCTTCTCCTTGGCAGCTGCAGCCAGCAAAGCCTGTGCAAGGCAGTGCCTGGGGGAGGCCAGGAAGGGCTGGTACCTGGCTGTGATGACCACTGATGCCACTTCCTCACCAAAACCCTCCAGGTCCACCAGCAATCTCTGTTTGTATCTCATCACGGTGTTGGAACACAGGGTCACCTGGTAGAAAAAAGAGCAGTAAATTCTTCCTTACAAAAGCTCATTACCCATATGCGATATCCTCCAGTTCTTGAGGAAGGATTTGGCTTTAATTCTTCTGCTGGTCCATGTGTAGAGCACAGTCTCAGAGTAACAAAAGCCTTCTGGCAATACCAGATTTGTTAAACACACCTTGCTATCACAGCATAGATCAGCTTCATTAAAACATTAGACTAAAGCTCTACACACCACTGTATTCAAATTAAGGGGCCAATTTCTCATCTGACTACAATGACATAAATGCAGAGGAAATCTGACTTGAACACAATGAGTTCAGCTTTACAGCAGAAGGCTGAGGGCAAAGTGTGGCTCAGCAGGTGCTGGGCAGTTCATGGCTGCCATGGTACCCAGAGCCCGGGCTGGCTCTTAGAACTCCGGCACCACGCCAGGAGTGGGGAACTGCCCCAGGGTGGGCATTTACCAGAGGCAGAGCCCTCAGAGCCACTTGCTGTACAGCGCAAGAGACAAGCCACCACAGGGACCAGGCAGAGGAGAAAGGAGGAGGCTCTCTGTCTTGAAGTTCCACAAGGAAGGGTTTATTCCAGATAAAGGAATCAGAGGCACAAGAGCCCTGGACACTCCTGTGCAAGGGCTTTTGTAAAAATACAAATCAGGGGGTGGATACAAGCAGCAAATCAACAGGGAATCCTCAGGGGAGGAGTGAGGGGATTACATCAAGTGTCTGGGACCACTTGGGGTAGAAGGGTAAAGAGGATGGGTCACATGGCCAATGGGGTCTCCAAGAATAGGGGAATTCCAAAGGGGTATTGCAATCAGGGATTGGCCCGAGGTTAAAGTGGCAAAGAAGGTTTGGGAACAAAAGGGGCTGGGTTGCCTAGACAGGCAGGGAAAAGAGCTGGAACAAGGGGCAGGGAATGGCATGAGGGACAGCATTGAGGGAGGGTAAAACACAGGGGTGAGCCACCTCAGAGAGAACATGGGTGTACAACAGAACAAGGAATCGATAAAATAAATTTGAACCGCAACACATGGCTGCAGAGGTTTTTGTCTCCACTGGAGATCCCTGCAGTGAACACAAATTTTTCTGCTCCTCAGGAGAGGGAAAATGAGACCAAGAAGAAAAGCTAACTGCTTTATACAATGTCAGCTCTCTGACAGCCACCTTCTGCCTTCATCCTTGCTCTGCCCACTTGCAATCAAAGAAATCGCTCTCAAAAACACAAGAATGGCTTCAGGACTTGACAATATGGTATTGATCTCAGTGTAGGATTTTGGAAACAAACCAGTGCTCCTTGAGGAACATCCCGGGTAAGCCAGCTAGCAGAGGCCTCCCAGCAGTGCAGATCTCTCACTCCCAGGATGCTCAAAGCTGGCACCAGAGCTAAAGCCCTCCCACACTCCAGTGAAGCTTCAGCCCTGGTGCTGAAGCATCTACGGCTGGATTCTTCCCATACCTCAATGTCCTGGTGTCCCTGGGGGAGGATGGTCCCTTGGCTGGGATTCATTGTGAACTCCCTTGGCTCCACATAGAAATGAATTCCCTTCCTCCAGGATGGGTCACCTTCTTTGCGTATTTGATCAAGGCTGTCAACAGCCGGCTGCGTGCCATCGTTCGACATGCGGAGCTTGAACGTCACGGGCACCACGGAGCAGTTGGTGAGGCGAATGCTCTTGGTGCAGGGAAAGCCTAAGAAAGGACACAAATATCCATTCAGGCACCCATTATGGCATGATCCTGGTGGGAATATCCTGCCAGGATAAAAGTGAGATTGGAGTTTAGCTCTTTATTTTCTGAACTACAGCTCACTGAGAAGCTGCATGAGGAATTAATCGTCACTGAGTTCCCTTAGACACTGATTCCAGACCGCAGCCTTGAAAATGCCCACTCCTAGCCCTGCTGAACACTGCAAGCTTCTCTCTTTGGGATGGGGAGGAGCTCCCTCACCTGCCCCAAACCAGCACCAGTTATCTCTCAGTGATGAGTGTGCACCCAGACCCAGCATTTACTCTGAAAATTCAAGCTGTAAAATTCCCTGGTAAATCTGCCAACATTCCCACTGTTTTCACGATACATTAAACAGTGAGTTGTCATTGAGAAGAAGCTACAGCAAAAGAAAATGAGGATGGAATCAGGAACTAGAATGTGATGCACCTTAATGCAGTTTCTCTCTGCAGGACCCTTAAAGCATCTCTTGGTTTGGGCCAAACAGACTGAGCACGTGACAGCTCAGAGCCCACTCAACTGGGGGCAAACCCCAGCCTTGGCTTGAGATTAGCATTTAGGAACCAGGTCCCACCTCACCCAACAAACAGGGACATCACAGCCATGCTGCTCACTGTGATTGTGCCTGCAAGGGGATCCCCACTTTGGCTCTGAGATTTGCTTTCCATCCTGCAAAGCCAGAGATACCGCCACACATGGTGGGGATCTGTCTTTTAAAGCAGGACAGAGACACTAGAAAATACTGCCTTTCTATTCCTTGGTTCTATTTGATCTCACAATGGCAAAATGCCCCCTGAGGCAGCAGCCCTGCAGTTCACAGCCTGAAGAGGCTGCTGGGGCAGACCAGGAGTGAGGGACGCTTTTCTGTTGGAAGGCACAGATCCCTGACGCTGTGTCCCAGCCCAGGCAACACTCACCAAAGGAGATGTCCCCGAAGTCGAGCTCAGGGAGGTCGAAGTGTAAATTCGGTCCAGTGACGATGCCCCTGGAGGCCGAGGACAGAGCAGGAAAGGGCTCGGTTAAAGGGATTGCAAAGGTCCGGCTGTCGTGGCTCGGGGCACAAAACCTGGGCTCAGGGCACCCTGGGTTTCCAACCAACAGAGCACCGTGTGCTCAGCACAGGGCCCTGTGCACAGGGGGCAGCTCAAGCCAAGTGGCCAGCAGCCAACAGCCACTGATGGGCAGGCAGGAGAAGCCCCTGGGATGCTGGGGGTCCCATGAAGGACCCTGAACACACATCCAGACATGGCTCCGTGCCTCAGTTTCCCCAGCTGCAATGGGATGGACATCAAGGTGTCCCCACAAACTTCTGTAACCAGCCTTTCCAGCCACAGGTTCCCTGCTTTGCTCCTTCTTAGCTGGAACTGCTGTTCCCGTGGAGGAGCTTTCTCAGGAGAGTTTGACCCACACAATCATTACAGACACAGTTCTGAGACATGAATCCAGGGGAGCCCCAAACATCCTCTGAAAAGAGCAGCAACAGTTCTACCCAGGGGACAGGTGAATCCTAGAGGAAAGGACTGGTGAAAGGTTCCCTCTTGATTTCCAAACTAAAAAAGCAGCACTTTTCCTCCAAAAACAAAGCCAGCATAATTGTTTCTCCACTATGGGCAGACCTACTCACCACTTTTCTCTTGCCAAATAATAACTTCCTTGTTCCTTTTTATCCATCTCCCTTATCTTATTGGTACAATCAAGTGCAGATTGCTTTCATTTCTTTACTGCCTTGAGCCAGTGCCCCCCAACAGCAGGAGCCCAGCTCCAAAGCTGCAGAGCAGCCAGCATCAGCTCTCCTGCTTCCACTCCATTATCCTCCCAGCACATGGCTCGGGCTGGCAGGGACAAGGCCTCACACTGCTGTGGTGCTGAGGACTGAGCTCTGCCTCCCCTGTGATCAGCCCTTCTCCCTTTGGCTGGGCCAGGATTGTCTCCTGCCATGGCACCAGCCCATGGGATAGTGCCCCAGTCCTTGGCACAGCCCCTGCTGCACAGTTCCTGACTCCCACATCAGCCCTTTGCTGGCTGTGCAAAGGAGGCACCAGAGCACTCTGTGCACAGGAGCTGGGAGCACAGCTTGTCCCCCACAGCATGGCCATGAGAGGGGAGCTGAGGCTGCTGCTGCCCATCTGGCATGGATTATTAATGGAAGTTTTTAAAAACACTGCTGCTGCTGCAGAATCCCCCAGGCTGGCCCATCTGCAAAGCCCTGGGGGCCTTGCTGGGTGTTCAGGTGGGACATCCCAGAGCAGCTGCTGCCCAGAGCTGCTCCATCCCACTGCCTGCCATGGCCCAAGGCCCAGGGAGATCCCTGCAGGGAGGAGTCATTGCAGCTCCTGGGTACCACACAGGGCAGGAGGCATCCTGACACTAAGGCAATGCCAGGATCACAGCAGAGATTAAGACCTCAGGCATCACCTTTTTTCTCTGCTCCACCCCAAAATGAGGTAGGTGGGGGATGTCCCAGAGACAGCTACAGATGTGCCCACCAAGCTCCCAGAGTCCTTACCTGATGGTCAGGATCACAGGTGTAGGAGTTTCAGCCACACTGAACTGAAATTCTTCCTCAAAGCTCCCCAACATGGTGGTATGGAAGGAGATCTGAACAGTCTGGGTCCCACCTGGTGCAATCATGCCCCGCTCGGGCTCAACCGTGAAGCAGAAGTCCACATTTGTGGTTGAAGGGATATAGGTGAAGGGAGCATCAAGAGCTCCTTTGTTAATCAGTTCCACCTGCAGAAGCAAGAAAGCAAAATAGAAATACAGGTGGAACCTTCCCTTCTTGTGAGTTATTGTCTAATGATGCAATGAACACCCAGCAAAGGCAGAAGATGCTTTGTGCTGCTGAATGGCACAAGTCAAAAGATACAACAGGACAAGTTCTGCCTTTGGGTTTTCATGCAGAGCAGTGGCAACTCCACAGACCTGCAGTCACCCTGGGCTTATCCCATGGACACAGAGCAGTGCACCTCTGCTCAGCATCACCAAGCTCATTGGGAGCTGGCCCTGAGAGCCCTGAGTGGGGTGATTGCAGCTGCAGAGTGAATCACCCCAGAGCTGCTGCTGCCCCAGTGAGCACAGCTCCAACAGCACCATCTACTCATTCACCTTTCCCATACCATGGAAACAATTCATTGAGAATGAGGCATCAGCATCAAAATGTACAGACAGCACCATCTTTTGGTAAGAAAACTCAGCGTGTCTTTCCCTTCCCCAGCCGCGCTTTTGAAAGTGTCTGGCATGATGTAGTGCCTCATTTTCTACCTCTTTGAGTTGCTCTCTCATGAATTTTTTGCAAACTAGACACTATTGGGGGGGAGGCAAATAGATAGAAAAATCCTTTGCTTTATTCCCAGGAACAGTTTTCTCCTTCCAGAGCCAGAGATGCACCAAGGCTGAAGTGTGGTGAGGGACTGGTCAGCAAGTGAGAGAACTCCCAAGCCCTTTGCAATGGCCAGCACTGAGCCAGGAGGCTGGATGGATTTCCTGTGACTTCAGCAATAAGCAGGGACACTTGACTGGAAGCTGTTTGCAGTGGGCTGAAGCTCAAAGGCAGCCAGTTTGTTGCAGCTGCTTCTGCAGAGCCCAGTCCAAAGGTGCCTTGTGTCTGGCACTGCCACAAAAGCCTCTGAACATGCAGCTTTTTGACCCAGTGTTGGTTTCATGTGGCAAGGGGTTGTTTTGCAGGAAGCCTCCCAGCTGATCCCTAAGGAAGGCTGCCCAAAAGCAGGCACTGGGGCTTCAGGAACAGACACACGTTTCTGACCCCCCCCCAGGTTTGAGCAGTTCATCAAATATTCCCTGCTCACAGCTGCCCAGGTTGGCAGCAATTCCACAGCTCCACCAGGCTTGCTGCTGCCTCAGGAGCCATCAGGATCCATCCCAAGCCCTGGTGCTCACCTCATAGACATAGGGGGTGTAGACAAAAACATTCCCAAGGTTCAGCGTAGGAGAGCTGAGTTCAACCAGGGGTCCTTGGCCTTTCCCTCTGAGGCACAGGGGCAGCCTGATCTCACGGCCTGGGGAGAGATGTCCATTGCAGTACAATCATTCCCTCTGTCACACTGGATTTTCCAGGCTGCCTCAGTGCTAGTCCCTGACTCTGAGCTGGATGCAGTCATGCTTGGAGCTACCTGGTCTAGGGGGAGGTGTCCCTGCCCATGGCAGGGGCCTTGGCACTAGATGATCTTTAAGGTCCACCCCACCTCATCATACTGTGATTCTGTGGTTTCCTTCCCGTGCACCTAGAGGAGCTTTGAAATCCATTCAGTGCAGGCACAAAGCTCATGATGAGTTTGGCAATTACCAAACTACCTGGGCCGGGAGCACAGGCCTTTGTTGCCCAAGTGCTCCCCTTCTGACACTCAGCACTGTGTTCTGTTTCCACAGAGTGAGAGCTGCAAGGGGACAACTCCCACACAGGCAGAGAAGCAGCTGCTGGCCAAGGGTGCTCCCTCTACAAACACCTTGTGCTCAGTGGGGCTCAGCCACCTCTGCTCTGCTGCTGTCTGGGCACTGGGAGGTGATCCAGGGCCAGGGAGCACATTTCTAACTCAGCTCCTTCCACCTGATGATGGATCCATGGCAAATGGACCCATCCTGGAGGCCAGGGGCCTGCAGGGGCTTAGTGCTTGTTCACTAAAGCTGTTCTGCTCTGGAGCTCTCTGGCCTTTGAGGAAATGCTGGCAAAGCCATGGCATGAAAACCTCTCCCTGCACTGCCTGGGCTGTTCTGGGATCAGTAAGGCAGACCCAGCATTCTGAGCCCTGGCCTTGCACAGGAGACTCCCTGGAGGCTGCAGGGCCAGGGGGGATGTGCCAGCACTGCCCTGCTGACCAGGGACTCTTCCCAGCACTTCCATGGGAGCCCAGTGGGCTCAGGCTTGCACCATGGCTTCACTGAGGGGGACAGGAGCAGGGCAAAGGAGCTGCACCTGAGACATGGCAGTAAGCCACACTTTGATACTCCAGTGCTTCCAGGGGTTTGAAGGTCACCGTGATTTCAGCCGTACTATTGGGCCCAATTTCTCCCTCCTACAACAGAAAGAGACAGCAAAGCATTGCTCTTCAAACTCCACATTTCTTGTTTCCAACCACAGGCCTGTAAGCCTTGATTGAGCATCAATGATGAGTGAACAACACAAGGAGCCAAGGAAAGCCTCCAAACCCAGCTCAACACAGCGCTGGAAGCTCTCAATGCTCAGCTGATCAGCTGCCACTCTCCACAATATTCCTGCTGCCCTGACACAAGCTCTTGGTCCCATCATGCTGCTGTCAGCTACATGGGATGTAAGTGCCACTGTGCACTGGTGGCTCTTGGCCTTAGATGGGCCATAGGAGTAACCAAGAAGAGACAACTACAGATATTAGTTAAGCTGTTTTGAAAGAAAGCAGAGGTTGGGATTATTCTGGGCTTTACTGCAAGATGAGAAGGGATTTTGCTCCGTGCAGACACCACATGCATTCATCATCTCTTCCAATGCCAGTACTCAGAATCAGGGCTCTGGCTGATGGGAGCACGTGGCAGTTTGCTTGCATCACCAGAAAAGGAAAAGGTTTTCTGTCCCTGTGTGCAGGAGAGCTCCAAAGGCCCATTTCAACCTTGCACCCTTGTGTCCAGGCTCACACAAGGATGACACTGGAAGGGACACTCAGCAATAGTGCAAGGCATGGTTACAGGAGGGGATTGGCATTTCTGTCATTAACCTTGGGCTGAATTTGGCCTCCTTTTGCCAGGGAGCCATTGCAAGCTTCAGGTCAGTGTGTGAGCTGGCAGTGCTCCAACAGCCTCTGCTGAGCCCCACGTGTGGGGGGAGCCCCTGCCTACAGGAACTGCTCCCTGTGACACTGCAAGGACACGCACGCAGGGCCTTGAGCTCCAGCCTGGCAGCAGAGCTGGGCTGTGTCAGGCTCCCAGCCCTGCCTTGAGCCTGCGGGGCACAAATGCTTTGAGCAGGGAGCTCTGCAGCCGCTCCAGAAACTCCACGTCCTCCCTGCCAGCACATGGGGCCAGCTGAGGATCTGCCCAGTGACTGCAGCCGGGGGAAGGGTGCTTGGGAGGAGGAAGAGGAGGGGGAAGAAAATGAGGTTCTCGGGTGTCACTTACCAATGGCTCAATGAAAAAAATGTCACTGGAGAAGAGCAGGGGGTCATCTTGCACCTTTGCCTTCTTCTCCTGGACCCTGCTTCTCAGGAGGGCAGTGTGATCTTCAGAAAAGCCTTGCACCTTCTCTACTTCTTTCTCCTCCATGAAGTTTTCCAGCCACTCCTCACCCGATGGGTGCAGCAAACGACACTGCCTGCAGCCCCAGGGAGAGACAAGGCCAGCTGATCATTTAATAAGCCACAGATTTGCATAGAGAAGTGGGAGTGCAGGAGAGCAAAGCACTTGGGGAGGAGCAGCAGCAGCTCCCCAGCAAAGGCTGAGCCAAGCCACGAGGGTCCCACATGGATCAGAGGATAACTTGTTGTTCACTGGCACAGCAGGGAGTTTCACCCCACACTTGCAAGCTCAGGAGAGGTTTCCAAAGCCAACATCCCTCCAGAGAAACCTCCTGGCTCAAAGCCTCTGCCAGAACTGAGGGAGAATCCACCGACCACCTCAGCTGGCTTTTCCTCCCACTGAGCTGCTTGGGGGATGCAGGTAAAGGTCACAGAGCACCCACTGCAGCACTTCCCTGGGAAGGGGAGATGTTGCCAGGTCATGTAGGAATAAGATTAGAGAGACAAGAGCCCAATTAGAACCTGAGGAAATCAGTCATTGCAACCAACCTTTCCTTCCCAAAATGCCATTCCTGGTTGGAGTATAAATGGAACTGGAATGCTGAGTGCTGAGCTCCTGAAGCCCAGGGACGCACGCCCCAGTGCCAGGCATGGTTTACTTGGCCTAAACCATTCAAAAGCACCAACACCCCCCTGAGGCCATAGGTTAGTTTCAGTCTTGGGCCATATATCTCACTGAAATGCATCTTTCAAACCAACCTCCTCTTCTCTTTATTCTCTTCTCCCTCAGAAGGCAAAGCCTTCCACTGGAAGTGGGCTGTGATGTTACTCCTGTTTTCGATGAACACGGTTGTCTGGTATGCCATGGTGATGAAGGTCTTGCCAGCCTCCACAGAATTGGTGCTCAACACAACATCAACATCTACAGCTTCTCCATGGAGCTTTGTGTGGATACTCTCTTCACCTGGAACAAAGCAAAGGGGAGTCTTTGCTCAGCTCACTGGCTGATGGAAGCACAAGGAACAGAACAAATCCCAGGGCACAAAAGAAGGTGTCACAGTTTTTATCTGAATGAGCAGTTCTGTGGATCAGTCCATTTGTCACATCCTGACAGCTCTGTGTGTAGAGTGGTGAGGACGTCCTGGGCAGCTCCTTAAACCCCTTGTTTCTGAGTGTGTTTGTAGAAATTTGGCCCCAAGGTGACAGGATGGACAGTGGGATTGGTCAGTGTGCTCTGGTGACCCACTCAGATCACTGGGATTTCTGCATCCAAGTCCTTCAGGTGACAGGGTGAGGAGCCCTGTTCAGCCCTGCCTTGCCCAGGGTCTCCCTGGGCATCCCACGAGGCTCCCATCTCTCCTGATCCCTTGGATCCCTTGTTGCTGACCAGCAAATATGCCTGGGGGCAGGTGGGCAGCAAAAGGAGGCCCAGAGGAACAAGTGAAGTGACAGCGCACAGCAGGAGGGGACACAGGTGAGGAAACACAACCAGCCTGGCTCTGCAATGTGACAAACCACTCTAAAATGAACACCATGAAAATCATCATCATCATCCTCTCCCTGTCCAAACCCACAGCCACATCAGTCTTGAAATATTTTATATTGTTCTGATCTCAAAAACCAAGCTGGAGCATTGCACATTAAATAAGAAGGGGACAATAGAAAGATTAATAAGTACAGAGCAGCTTCTACATTAAGACTGAATGGGATTCCTCAGTCTAGAAATCAAATGGGAGATAGATGTGAGAGGTTTGTAACAACATGAACAGCCTGGGAAATGGGCACAGGGAAAAATTTGTCTTGATTTGTCACCAAACAGGAACTTGAGGGCCTGAAAATGTTATTAGACAGAAACTACATATATGTGTAAGGGCCACATAGAAAAAGGATGTGTGAGAAGCCAGTGGAGAAGCAGCATATGGGACAGAGCTGTGAAAGAAATCCATTGCATTGGAGAGAGTCTGATGGAGACCTCACATCCAGCACGGCCCAGGAATCAAATAAAACTTCACCCAGGCATAGCCACATGGTAGTGGAGAATCAGGGATCCTCCTTCCTCCACTCAGCAACTCCCAGCAAAACAGGAATCAAAAATCTTCACCCTTTAGATGGGATCCTTGAACACCAAGGAGTTTTCAGTTTTCTTTGGGGTAAAGCTGAACAGGGAGGTACCTCTAGAGGGAATGCAGGGGGAGGGACAACAGGGAGCCATGTGGAGAACTGTCCTGTGCCCTGCAGGGCCCAGCACTCACCTGGGTTGCAGCACACTGCCAGGGACCCAAAATGGTCCCCGTTGGTCAGCGCATGAAATGTCACTGTCACCCGCATGGTGTCACCAGCACCCAGAGTTCCTGCGGTCGGCACCACGGAGAAAGGACTGCAACACAAAGAGAGGGATCAGGGCTGGGGGGACACCTGGCCAGGAGATTCCTGCTGCACTGCAGCTCCCTTGGGCAAGCAGGGAGCAAACCAAGCACAGGCAGCAGAGGACAGAACAGACAGGCTCAGAAACAGCCACTGAGCCACTGCTGAGGAGATCCAGCCCTCACAAGATCCTGGGGGTAAAATGACCTCAGCTCCCCCATACTCTGCATCCAGCTCTCTGCAATGAGGCTCAAGGGTCCCACTGCCAGCAATCCCATCAGAGGATGGTTTGTGAAGAGCACAGAGAGGGTTCAGAGCTATCTGCATGCAGAACTTGACACTGACTGCCTCAGGAATTTCTCTTTTCCTGCTGCCTATAAACCTCATCTCAGGAGATGCAATGTTAGGGCACTACTGTCCTGGGATATTACAGCCTAGGAATCAGACAGGGAGAAGGAACTTTTCCTTGAAGACCAAGGAATAGTTACAGTTGAATTTGCAGTGTGATTCTTTGGTTTATTTTGCCTTGAAAATATCCTGATTTAGCCTAAAAAGGGCACATTTTATCAACATTTCAATGAAAGCTGCTCTAAGAAAAGGAGCAGTCAAAACTCTGAAAGAGTGCAAATGCAGATTAGAGCAATAGAGTGACATGGAAACCCAAAAGGAGGATGCTATTTACAGTCTGAAGGATCCCATGCCAGCTAAATGAAGCACCATGAGCAGGAGCACATCAAGGAAGCAGAACAGGAGGTTTCTGTGTGTTTACCAGCAATGCAGTCTGGGACTGTGGCTTGTCATCCAGGCTGGTAACTGTTGCTTGGCCCAGCAGAGAAACTCTGGGCGAGGTGTTGGAAATGTTAATGCAAATGTGTTGGTGCACTTTGGATTTAACAGGAGCCATCAGGATTGGTCACCAGGTAAAGAGCTCTTGCCTGACAAGCACAAGACTCTGTGCTTTGATGCTCAGGGACAGCTCAGGGGAAATGTGCTTTGTGCTCTTCTCCAGCCCCACTGAGGAAACAAAAGTTCCTGGCCTGGGTGCTTTGCTGCTGGTCAATCTGTCATTTTAAAGTCTGTTCTGGGGAATTTGGTGATGATTACATCACACACAGAAATAAAGAGAACATCTGGCAAGCTGAGCTTGATTCATGTCACTTGCTTCAGGTTCAGCTCATTCGGGACCTCTCGCTGCAATGATGGGCTGAGCTGTTCCCATTCCCACTGGTGAGGCCATCACTGGCTGATGGAGAAGCCTTGGGCCAGCAATGTTTATGTGCTGGACGTGAGACTTTGGAGGGAGGGGAGGAAAGACAAGGCCCCAGCAGCCCCAGAGCCAGATCAGTGCACGGGCTCCTGCATCTGCCCCAGGGCTGATGCCAGCACTGCTGCAGGTCCCTGCTGGGGCTCGGGGGGATCAGTGCCTGCTGGGGGCAAGGCACAGGATTTTCTTCTTATTCTTTTGCCAGAAATTCCACCAGAACAGAGAAGCTGCCAGTTAAGGGAATCCCTGGCCAGCTTCAGCACTACCTTCCATTCCATTCCATTCCATTCCATTCCATTCCATTCCATTCCATTCCATTCCATTCCATTTCATTCCATTCCATTCCCTTCCCACTGCTGCCCCATGTTACATGTTCCTGCCCTCAGATGGCAGGATGGGAATAACACTCCTCGGGGTGACTTCAGGGGTGACTTCTTTCTCTCTTGCCTGAGAAAGAAGGTATCTTCCTCTTTCCAAATTATCAGGAGAAGAGAATCCAGCCAAGTCCAGGACTCAGTTTCAGGACTGAAAAACTCAGTGCAAATCAGCCCCTGCATCTCCTACATCCCTGGGCTGTACCCACTAGACTCCTCTGTTCCTGCTGTAGCAGTCATCTCTCTACTCCTCTGCATTTCAGCCAACATCACTAAGCTGTTCCCTGAGCCCACAGATAGAAGAGCTGTGAAGGAGACATCCCTGACACTGTAATAACCAAATGAAAACCACTGCCAGGAGATGGGGCTGGCAGGCTAAATTTTGGCCTTTTATCTGTTAATTGTGAGCTGTTCCTTAAGACAGTTCTCATCCTGTTAGAGCTGCCCTTTCAATGAATCACCATTGCACCCAACAGGCAGAAAAGAGAAGCTATGGAGGGGGTTTTAATAGGTTGTTTTCTTCTGCTTTTTAACTAGGTCCATTTGTTTGTTTTCTTGTATGGCATCTAAAGACAGGTCCAGATCTCCCAATGGCACCTTGCAATCCCCAGACACTGGTCTTGCTTTGAGCAGTGTGTCTGCTCAGATGATTTCCAGCAGAAATTATTCTGTACTTTTATCTTCTAAATCAGCCCAAGTGCTTTTCACATATTCCCTCAATATCTCCTATTTCCTATACACCTTTGCATATACCTATGGGCATGTGGTACATTGAGAGGCATTAGAGGAGCTCGACCTTCATGAAAGCTCCCAGTGAAGAGTTCATGATCTTTTGGAAAACATTTAACACAAACCAAAAAAAAAAAACAGCAGAAACACAGGAACTTCAGAGTATTCAAAAAGAAATCTCAATGAAAGGGGGCACAGCCTTATTCAGAGATTTAAATCATCTGTTTGAAATCTTAAACTGGCTTTCAAAGGTTCATCATGGAACAGAAAAGGCAGCTGATGCTCTGAGGTGACAAGGGAAATCAGAGCAGCTTTAGTAACAGGAACTGCACCAGCTGCCCACGGCACAGCTCATGTTGGGCATCTGATGCAGGGACCACTGGAGAGCCACGTGCCTGGGGCCTCCCAGAGAATGGGTCTGCTTGGCTGGCAGTGGTGAGTAAGCATTTCAGAAACTGCTTGTGCTCAGCAAGCCAGCTACCAACGTGTTCCAGCCCCCTCCAGGAAATCTGGGACAGAGAAAGCTCAAAGGCTGCATCCTGCTAAGAACACTGAAAGCAAGAGCAGATGCCATCCATCCTGCTCACTTCCAGCCAGGGCTGCAGGGCAGCAGCTCTGATGCTCTGGTTCCTTTTGCTGCTCTTTCCCAACTCTGCTCTCACCCAAAGGTGATATCCTTTGCACAGGGACAGATGAGCTGCCTCACCTCTGGGTGCTCAGCTGGTAATGAGCTGTCCGGTTACCGACATTGCGAACCAGCAGAGTCTTCTGGGTGCTGTGCTTGACCGGACACTCGGAGAAGTCCACCTGGGCAGGGAAGTCCAGGATGGCTCGGGCACCAATGGCCCGAATTGGCACAACGATCTTCTCCTTTGCCGTGATACAGGTGAGCTCATGGGAATAATCCTGCAGGAAAAGAAACTGGCTCAGCACAGGGCATTTAGTGCCATCCCCATGGCAGAAGAAAAACCATTTCCTGTAACTCATCCATGGCATCAATTTACCGGGCATCAATTTATCTATTCCACCCTAAAATAAACACTGAGTTTTTCTAATATGTCACATTTTAAAGGCACCAGTGCACTTTGCAAAAGCTATCTCAGTGGCATTAAGCTCTTGTGTCACTTGGGTCATACGGAGAACTGCCCTAGGCCACCATAATTTTCACTCACAAATTTTAATGATATTAAAGAATTCCTAAGCTCCTTCTAAGGAACATGGAGCTAGGGAACACAGCACATTCCTCTTTAGGTTTCTATATTCCCACTGTCTGAGAATAGGATAAAGTGCTAAACTGACTCTAAGCAGCAAGAGGAAGATGAGAAAACAGCTGCACCCAAAGAGATCCTGCACCTCTGGCCTGGTGCAGAAACATCAGTTGGCTCACAACTCCCCTCTAACTTTGCCTCTCCAACCAAGTCAGGAGAAGAACAGTGCTAAGAGGTTGCAGGATGCTGTTGGAAAGGGCCTCTCTTTGTTTGCCTGCAAGGCTTCCTCCCTTCCATGCCATGTCCTAAACCCTTCCGTATGAACAAGTCTCCAGATGCCAGCAGTGAGATCAGACTTGCCAGGGCCTCAGCACTGCTGTTCAAACCTCCATGCAGAAGCACCTTTGGCACGGAATGGGTGCCAGCTGACAGAGCAAGCACAGTGACAGGCATGAAGACAGAGCCCCAGCAGTGTCACTGCCACAGGCTCTGGGCCCACAGCTCTGCCTGCAGGTTGTACCTGCCCTACACGAGCTCCTTCAGGCAGGTGTCCAAGTCCCCTGCAGCTCAGCAACCTCCTGCTGACCAAGGACACCCAGAGCCCAGTGTGCCTGTGCCAGGCTGGGCTCACGGGCACAGCACATCCTCTGCCCTGCCCCTGCAGCTGTGCCATGGTCACCTGTGCTCTGGGACAGCACAGCTGCAAGGCTGCAGAACAGAGGGGGTGAAAAAGCACCGTCTTTGCTCCAGCCCAGGGGCAGGCAGGGAAGCTGTTGGCAGTCAGGAAGGAGGAAAGCTCTCTGACCTCTTTGTCCCTCGAGTGTTTTCCATAATAATGAAACCCCTTCCACTGGACCTAGAGATGGCTGAATATCTGTCAACATCTCTTTGTCATTTTCATCCTGTTCCCTGTGCATCTTCCCCTGGGAATGCTCAGGGATGTGCAGGGAGGGGAAGCAGAGCCTGTCAGGCCTGGCTGCAGTGCCTGCCAGCAGTGCCAAGGTGTGACTGGCTGCTGCAGGCTGCCTGCCCAGGGCCTGGAGCCCAGCTCACAGCATGCAATGGGCTGGAGCAGAGTGCAGGGAAAACAATGGCTGTGGAGATCATTGTGTGCTTTGGCTCCTCCAGCCTCACCTTGTTCTCGTCGGGAGTGAAGCGGATGCGCACAGGGGCAGAGGCGCCTGGTGGCACGATGTGGTACACATCACTGGGGCAGGCCAGCTGGAAGTAAGGTGAGCTCTCCATGGAGACCTTCACCATCCGAGCAATCTGCAGCAAAGACATCAAATGATGATTTTGCCACTTGTGGAAACGAGAGGAGACCTGTCCGTGCCCTGCTGACATCCCTCCCTGGCCCCTTTTCCAAAGCACTTTCAGCTGTGCAGGCACAGGCACATCATTCACAAGGCTGAGCTTGAATCCCTCCTGTCTGGCTCCAGCATTGTGGCCAGGGCCAGTAGGGCAGTGCCTGGTGGGAAGAAAGGGCCAAGCAGGTCAGCACCAGCAGGATGGAGACAGAGCACCTGAACCAAGTCATCTGCATATTCAACAAGGCCAAAAAACCTGCTGGCTTCTGCCTGCACACAGCCATGAAGTTGTCATGTTCCAGGGGTGAATGTGCTTCCTGAAAGCAAAGCATCAAATTGTCCTGGGGGGAAGGAAAAAATTCCCTTCTAGCAGATGAGGTTTGGGTAGGGACGTTGTGGGGATAGAGTCATGCAGGCAGAGCAGCAAGAGAGGAGACCAAACCACTGTGGCCTTCCTGGGAATAAAAGTAAACCTGAAAAGCAAAAGAAGGAACACAGCAAGACAATCCCTAAAACAAGGAGATGGCAAAGAGAATTTAAACGGGCAGTAAAGCAGCAAGGAGGAATCATAAAACCATGAGAGCATTCAGCTTGCCAAAAGTGATGGAAACACAGACAGGCTGTGCCTATTGACTCTGGGCTTCAAAGGCATTTTCTGCCTGGAGAAACATGACCAGCACTGAGTGACAGTGTGGTTCCAGTATGCAAAGCCAATCTTGGCTCTCCAGGGCTTCTTGCTGCCTGTGCAGGCAAGCTGGGCTGCTGGGCATTCCTGCCTGCAGCCAGCAGGCCAGGTTCTGCCCTCTGGGATTCACAGACACAGCACACATGCATTTTCTAGCACACAGATATCATCAACCCCTGAGCACCAAAATGCTCTCAGAAAGTCTAAACCAGATGATTTGGACTCCCTCCTGTCTCTTCCCACCAGCCCACTCTTGCCACAAGGCTCATTTGAGAAATGTTTCCCTGACTGAAATTCCAATGGTCTCTGTTTTCCTCTTTACACTAGAACACAACTGGTGACATTTTTCAACTTTTTCCCTCTCAACTCTCTTGGGAAACTGCAAAACAATCACAAGTGAAGGTGAAAACCTCCAGGAGCGTTGGATGTGCTGTGGTTCTTCAAAGGGAAAGCAGAGCAGTTGCTTTTCGAAAAGCTGAGCAGAGCTGAATGAAACTTAGCAGGAGCCTGAAGTGGCACCTAAAGGCCTCCCACTGCTTCTGCTCCATCACTCTAATTGCAGGGCTCTTTCAGAACACATTTCCTGCAGTGCCAATGCCATTAATGAGAAGTGATTCCAGCATAAAGTGGAGAAGACTCAGCCCCTGAGCTGACTGTGACCTGCACAAAGGGAGCCAAACAGTCTGAGAGAGGCAGAGATTCCTACCAGGAGCCAAGATTAACCGAGGAAACCCAGGATGTGGTATAGCTCAAGGCAAAGCATGAGAGCAGCTAAGAACTGTACAGGCTCAACATTCCTACCAATCCAGAGCTTTCAAGAGCAGGAAACTCCTTTGGCATAGATACCATCAATGCATGGCCAAAATCAGGGGACAGTTCCCAGCACAGGAAGATTTCCACAACTTGCAGAACAAAGGTGCTGAGACATTTCCTTCTGGATGTGCTGCAGCAGATAACTTGCTTTGCTGTACACTGGGGGAATGACAGCACTCTCCTCTTCCAGCACAGTGTTAAAGCTCCAGGTGCCAGCACTTACCTTGTCCTTATTCATGATAGACAGCACCATTTCAGAGACCTCATGAGCAACGACGTTCTGAAATACCAGCTCTCGTGGGGAAACCCCAAACACGCTCCGTTTCGGGGGAGCTGGTGACAGCTGGAGAGGCGAGAGAGCAGGGAGAGGTTCAGCTGCTGGGAGGAAAGTTCATGAAGGATCCCTTACACTGGTCCCCAGTGAAGCACAGACTCTGGGTGAGCATGTCTGCCCAGGACACACTGGGCAAACTCTGGCTCACCCACCTCTGCTCTGAGCTGATCAAGAACTGCTTGATCAGCTTAGAGCAGGCTCAAGCCAAGTTGCTCTTTTTATTTCTCCAGCTTTCCTTCTCCAGAATGCCAGGCAGCACTTTCCTTAAGCACAGCCCTGTGCCCACTGGAGTACTGACTGAGCACTCATGGAGTAAGTAAGACCCACAAATTTACATCAGATTCAATTTTGGGATGTCCTTTACTCTGAGACAGGGAAACTGAGGCCCACACAACTGCAAATACCTGTTTTGAACTAGAACTTAAGCATCAGTAAGAAGAGAACAGTACTAGAGGAGGTGTGAGAGATGAGGTGATATTTGGCTGAAGCCAAAAGGTTTTTAAGTGAAAGAATGGAATTTGTTGGTACTATGTGTTGTTTGTAGTTTGGATTTGTTCAGGTTGGTGTGTTGGGTGTTGCTGTGAGTTGGCAGCACCAACTGGCTGAAGACCTGACCAAAAGGAAGGAGGATGAGAGGAGAGGGGACAGAAAAGTTGGTGGTCAGAGAGAATGGAAGTTCTTGAGTACCCCTCCGGGGGAAAGGGGCCAGGGACTGTCCCAGCTGGGTACAAAGGGGATACAAAGATTGCTTTTTTGTTGGAGGGTGTGTTTGCTCCTTTTCGGGGGCAGGGAGACACACGCCTCTGTGTGTGGTTGCTAATAAACAGTTTTCTTTTGCTTTGATGATTTTGTCCCCTTTCATTGCATTTAAAAGTTACTGCCTTTCTAACAGAGGTAAAGGCAAAAATAAAGTCAGGAAGTCAGGTAAAGGCAAAAATGAAGTCAGGAAAAAGACAAGTGAATGAGGATATAAGACAAGTGAATGACAATGCTGAATGAGGATAAGGTTCAATTATTTTCTCAGCGACTTGGGTAAGAGTAGAGTTGGTATCTCCTTTTTCCATTAGCTTTAAATGGGTGCTTTCTTGTAATTATTGCCATCTTATTTAATACCATTGTAGAGGCACGTCTGGAAAGACACAACAACAGCAAATGCTTCTGGACCAGAGACATTGCTTTAAGAAGGCTCTCCCCTGCTTTGTCTGCCTTCTCCAGTCACACTGTTGTTACACCAGAGACACAAGCAGGTCTTGTGTGTGACTCCATGAGGAGACACAGTCTGCTGAAGGGAGTGGCTGCAGCACACTGTGCCTTAGCTGTGCCTTTCCCTGAGGTGTTCCCAAGGCCCCTCTCCAGGGCAATCCTTAACCTGGATTGTGTTCCTTGTCGCTTGCTGCCAATTTCCTGCTCAACAGCCCACCTCGGTCACCTACCCCTTTGGACTGTGCTTTCTACTGAGCCAGTCCTGCCAGAAAAGCAGCTTTAAACACAACTCTAAGTAGGCACTGATCCAGATAAAGCACATCCATTCCCTTCTGCCCAGGGCCAGTCCCCTGTACATCTGGCAGCCTGCAAAATCTAACACCCCATCAGGGTCCCAACACATTGTTCCCGCCCAAAGCAGTAATGCAATTTGTTTTGCTAAATCTGAAGTAATTCCTGCAGGTCCTCGGCCTCAAAGGCCAACGCTGCCACTGTGGAGGGAATGCTGTGACCCCAAGCATTTGATGGTGACCACACCAAAGCAAGAGGTGGCTCCTTCAGCAGGAGAATGACAAATGGCAATTTTGTGCCTTTGTGTCCTCAGCCTTCCCCCCCTGGTTTTATCAATGGCAGCTACACTCCAGCACAGCCCAGCAGCTTCAGCAGAGGTCATTTGTGTTGGCTTAGTGCAGATCAGGACTCCCAGTCCACCACTCCCAGCAGTTTGCAATGACAACAGGACCTGGACACTGAGGTCTTTTGCTGGAGGCGAGCCTGTCACAAGCACTGACCCTCTTCAAACTTCATGTTAAACAGAAAGGAAAAGAGTGGGAAAAGGCTACCTTTTGACGAGTCTCACTCATGTCTACACACGGGCCAATTCTGGGCAGAAAACTCCCCCCAGTGCTGGCCTCCTGCTTTGAGTTGACAAACTTCTCCCTCTGGAACTTAGAGGGAAGCAGCTGAAAGGCAAAAAAAACCAAAAAACACAACCAAAAAAACAAAAAACAAAAAAAAAAAAAAAAAAAAAAAAACCAAAAAAAAACCAAAAAAACAAACAGCAAGAATGTCAGAGATGTGCTTGCTCAGAAAGGCTTTCCTTGAACAAGTGGCACTGATGAATAATTTGTGATCACAACCACTTGGACAGTTCTGGAAACACTGGAAGTTGCCTGCTGAAATACTTAGCACCAATAAATTAATAATACAGAGTGCAATACACATACTCCAGCCACATGGCTGTGTCCCATGAGTCTCTCTGTGGTTTGATGGGACATGTTTGGAGATTTCTGCTCTTGGGGCATTTGTTTCCTCTTACATTTCACTGGATTGAGGCAGTGACCTTTCCAGAGAGTGGGGAGGAGCTCTCAGAACTGCCTGAACTCCACCCCTGCACAACACTCAAAACTCACAGGCAGGAGATAGCACTGCTGGCTGAGTCCAAGGGAAGCAAGCAAGAAAAGCTGTAGCAAGAGTGAGGTGCACAGGAATGTGTCCAAGTTTTAGCTCTCTCTGCTACTTAGCATTGGTTTTCTCTGTCTGGGCTGACAGAGCCCTTGAGAGAAGAAAACAGAGGGATGTCCTTGGCAGAGCCTCAGCAGTGGGGCATCTTCAGTCAAGTGAGCTGCAGACAGCAAGGGACCTTTGTGGCCCTGGCTCCAGTGCTGCCTGCAGGGCTGCATCTGTGCCCACCCAGGGGCTGGGAGAGAACAGCTGCTTTGGAAGCTCTTCCAGCTGGGACCAGCCGTGGCTCTCAAGGCTTGGGGCAGAGTTTGAGCCTCCCCCTCACATGCCCAGGTGCCCAAGGGCAGCTTGGTCAGAGCAGCACAGGTGAGTGCCCAGCCTGACAGAAGGAATTGCTGTGGCAAAGGGGAAGGAAAGAAGCCCATGCTGAGGGCTTCAGCTGTACATTGGTTTCACTTGGCTCTGCTGGCACAGCCGGGCAAGGCGCTGGGCTGTCCCTGACACATCCCACAGTGTTCCCTACTGCACCAGGACAGCCCCAGCAGCAGGAGCATGGCACAGAGGGCTGGGGAGGGGATCTGCAGCTTCAGAGCACTGCTGGACAACAGGGGCAGGGAGAGCAGGGACACCAGGGCAGTTTCCAGCCTTAACACAGCCCCAGGGGCTACTCACATTATTAGGCTTAAGTCCTTCCCTAAGCAAAAGTCGAGGTGTTGGTGTCCTTCCTGGGAATCCAGATGCCATTGTGAAGAGATGATGTCACAGATGAGTGACAGTCCCTCAACAGAACTGGAAGGAACAACAATGGAACTCTGAAAATCCAGAACCCAGTTCATGGCAGACTCAAGGGATATACTGGTGCTAAAGATTTTCTATGATTTGAAAGTAGCTATGTGCTTGTTTGGCATAAGCAGCTAGTATTGTTAGGCCTCTAGTTGGACTTTATTTGAACTACATGGTTACCTTGTGCAATTCAAAGATGGATCATACTGAAACCTGGAGCTAAAATGCTCAACATTAAAAATACTTAGAACAATCAAAGCTGTAGCTTAAATATTATTTAAAAACAGCTTGAGTGGACCTCCTCTTCTTTAGGCTAAACGACCCCTGCTCTCTCAGCTGCTCCTCACAGGACTTGTGAGAGACTGGAGTGTTATGGTTAATGACTTAAATATTGCTATAAAGGACTTTTTGCCTATTGTGACAAAATTGAATAAAGAAGCTGAGACCACCCAAGCCCACCCTTCCCTGAAAATGCCTCCTGACTGGAACTTGGCACTGTGAGTTAAGCTGCCTAAGGGAACTTGAGACAAGATAAAGCTGACACTATTGTCCCATTAGCTCAGGTCTGGGGAGAAGTGAACAAGGCTGAGGGAGAAAAATACATCCCCACTAAAGCCAAACCCAGCAGCTGTGCTGAAAATCAGCTCTGTCTGCCTTCATGCTGGGGAAGTCATAGTCACAGACTCGTCTGCTGAGGCCAGGTTTGCACACAAACCTCCCATCAACAGAGGGGGGAGGAGGAAATTCTGGGCGTGTGGCACAACCTCTGCTAAGGGGCAGTGGACGCCCATCCTCCCTGAGACAAACTGGCTCAGCTCTAAAAGCCCCCAGCCAGCCCCAGAAGGCCACATCCAGGGGACATTCCCATGAGGGGCAGCTGAGGGGGTGTCATAACCCATCAAAGACCTCCAAAGTGCCCCCAGAGCCCTTCCTGAGGCCTTGCACCAGACGACTGCAGGGCGTGCAAAGTAACACAACAGATCTGAAAATCCACAACCCAATTCAGGGCAGACTCAAAGGATATCCTAGTGCTAAAGATTTTATATTATTTGAGAGTAGCAAGAGACAGAGCCAAACTTGCCCCACCCCAGGGAGGTACCTGGGCAGTCCCACCTTGCCCAAATCTGCATTAATCCTTTGGAGTCTTACATTTTGTGAGGCCTCACCACAGAGAAGACCAGAAGAGGATTGAATGGGATGGGATCCATGGAATGGTGATATTTTCTACTAAATCTCTCTCTGTCGCTCTCTTTCTTCCCCCCTTCCCAGCTCCCTCCCTCCCCCCCTCCTTTTGCTATTTCTTTCTCCCTCTCTCTTCCTCACATTTACTGTTCCATAAAATCCAAACTATTGACTTTGGCACATGGTCATGTTTTGCACCTTAATCCAGGGGCATCTCCTTAATAATTTTAATAACCAGATCATAACAACCCCCTGAAACTTGAACAGAACTCATTCACCTATAAGTAGTTTAAATAAATACTATAGGAAAAAAAGGATAGACTAGTATATTTAGGAGATGTTGCATTTCTTCGGTGAGACAAAAAGCACCATCAGCAGACCATATATTGTTCATCCCCTCAGCTGTACATGCCACCAAACTGAAGACTGGCATTATCCCACCCTGTATTTCCCTCTGGCATTCTCTTTCAGAGCAGAGATGTGACAAAACCAGAAAGTACAACCTGAGTCAATCTTTACCTTCAAACAAAACTCAGGAGTCCCTCACAAAGACCAATGCTTTGTAAGTTCAGGACTCCCTCACAGAAACCAATGTTCTGTGAATTTAGGAGTCCCTAGCAAAAACCAATGTTTTGCGAGTTTCTGAGTTGCTCACAGAGACCAATTCTCCACGAAATCACAGGAGTCGTAGAGACCGATCTCTGCGAACCATTCTCTTGGCTAATGCCGAGTGCGAATGAGCAGCAGCGCCGGCTGCAGGCGCTGAGGCCACGGCGCCGTCACAGACGCTGAGGGCCCGGGCGCGGTTACCGGGCAACCGCGGCACCGAGCCTGGGGCCGGGCCGGGCCGGGGCCCGGGGCGGTGGCGCTGGGAGGGCTTTGGTCCCGCATCGGTCCTACTTCGTTGCTCCCTCGCTTCCCTCTCGTTCCGCCCTCGATCTGCCCGTTTCCCCGCCCGTTTCTCTGCTCGGTCCCCGCCTGTTCCAGCCCTGGTGCTCCCTCGGTCCCCGGGCACAGCGGGCTGGGTTCGCTCCCGGGCCCGGAGGCAGCGCTCGATGTCGCCAGAGCCTCGGCCCCACCTCTGGGCTGCTCCTCCACAAAGGGAAAAACCCAGGGTCTCAACAGTTTGTGTTCAGCGATAGTACAAGTGGGAATCAGCCAGCTGCAGGTCCTGGGCACTGACATTTAGCTTCTCGTTCTTCTTAGGGACACTCAAGTAGCAGGAGTAATTTTCTGGTGTAATGTTTGGCACCTAATCTGCAGCCAGGAATCAGTGCTCCAGATGACTGAAGTTATCACATCCTGTATTTCTCTTTGGCATTCTCTTTCAGAATACAGATGTGCTAAAAGAAAAGGGTACAATATTTATCAATCTCTATCTTCGAATGAAATGCAAGATTGATTTTTTAGTTGTATTCCCATCATTGTAATAAAAACACACTAGAACCATAATTGTTGCAAGTGTCCTGCTTGTAATAAACTTGAGATTTTAATAGTCTTTTCAAGTTTATCTGTAATATATATTTTGCCCTAGGTTTTAGATTTTCTATTTTCCAGATTCTGTGCTGCTTTACTGTGTAGTTCTGAGTTTCATATTAGGGGATGGTGAGCTCTGTGCACAGAGCAGGGAGACAAAACAATTCCTGCTCTAGCTGGGCACCAAGGACAAATGATCCAAATCTCAGGCCCAAGAGCACAAACACCGTGGGCTGGAGAGAGAAAAACAAGCAAGATGGGACTGCATGGGCTAAAGCTGGAATGGGACAATGAACTGCAAGATGCAAATGGAGCAGAACTGATCAAAGGGAGAGACCCCGTGAGCAGTCGTGCATTTTGGGACCATTTTGGTTCATCTTGGGTGCAGCCCTGGGCTGGGCTCTTGTGCTGCCCAAGGTGCATCCATTGAGGCCTTATATTAAGTACCTACTTTGTTCTTTAAATCCATCTAGCCTCTAAGCCTTCACAAGGCATAATATAGGTTTATATATATTCTAAAGAACTTAGGCTTGTTAAATTACTGCATTCGCAATAGCACAGATTTTGTGTCTTCAGCAGAACTGGTTTGTCTTAGTAAAAAGACTTATAAGTGAAAAACTTCCTGAGTTAACTAGAATTAAGGAAGGACATTTGAAAACAGACCAACACTATTAGTTCATGATGTTTCCAAGTCTACTACTCTGTGCAGCCTAAGGACGCTGTAATAGAATAAGGGAAGAGAGACCTTGAAGCCATGTTATCCATAAGTGTGTAGAAAACCTTCACACAGAGTGCCTGCACGGCCACTTTAAAGACTTGGTGACAGAAGAGCAACATAGGATTGAACTAACACAGACAAATATCAAATTAAAGTCAAATTACAAGTTATTTTATTTTCAGATGGTGCCGCAGATTGTACTCTGCTCACCATCCATGGGGTTCAGAATGTCCTGCAGCATGGCTGAGCCATGGACTTGTGGAGTAGAATTATGAAAAGGTGAAGCACAAACATTTCTTATGCGCCTACATTGCATTACCAACTCGGCACCTTAAAAATGGTTTTGCTCTTTTAATGGAAGTTTATAGCTGGAATTAAAGATTTTTTTAATTGTTGAGAAGCTCTGAGTAGAAGCAAATATTCCTGCTGGGTACCTGTGGTAGGTAGGTACCTGAGACCTGGCAGTGGAAGAATGTGCATGTACTTACATTTAGATCTCTGAAGTATTCATTATAGTCAAGAGCATATCCAACCACAAATTTATCTGGAATTTCAAAGCCTGTATCTGCAAGAAAATACAGTTCTTTTTATAATTCAGTGGTGTAAGTAGCTTTTAAGTGCACAGTTGGTATTCAACATATACTTGAGCTGAGAGTAATAGGCATCATCTCTTTCAGGGTACTTTCTTAAGAATCTGAGTTGTAAATTGATGACAGAGGTTTGAATCTAAACCATTCTCATCAGCCAGTAATAAAATTAAGGTGTTAAGAGAATTATTTTTATTAACAAAATAATTGTTAAAAACCTAATTATGAGTTAGTCCTGGGAGAGGAGAAAAGGAGTGAGATTTTACTTGAGTGAAAGTAGATGAACTGTGATTCAGTAAGACTTTTCAGTTTGGAAACAAGGCAAGTTTAATAATGCCAAATGTCAAAACAAATGCCCTCTGGGGTCAAAACAGAGCAAAACACAGTTAAGGCTTGATCCTGTTTCTGCTATCTAAATAGTTAAATTTTTATATCAAGTAGCTAAATCTGAACTCAGGGGAAGAACAGAGGCCTCAGGATGGTGTAGCTGGTCATTAGTTCACAAGTTTTTATGCAGTTTCTCTCCATTTCTCTTGGCCTTCATGAAACTTATGTGCCAGCTGTCAGATGTGCTGCGTGAAGTGAAATTCCAAGACTGTGTTTTGGAAAATACAGGAAAAAATGCTAGAAAAACATTATACTCAGTCTGGTCTGTAACCCGGACTCTGACATGTCCTTTTAACAAGCAGGCTGTAAGGCAGAGCAGAGAAGGTTGGTTTTTAAAATATGTCTTGCTCTAAGTTGTAGACTTCCCTTCTGCCACACCTCTCTATAAGGTTCTAAAATCATGCACTTAAATTAAAACAGTGAGATTATTGCACAGAAAGAAGTAGTGTTCAGCCTTGTAGTGGAGGGAGAAGCAAAGGCTCTGATCTTTCTGTCCGAGTGGCTCAACTTTGTATTCAGTTCCCTTCAATGTTGTGTCTCAGATCTTTGCCCTTCCATGCAGCAATGGACAGTAGAATAGCACAGAGGGGGAAGCATGTCCAAGTGGCTGGTAATGATTTTAGTGGGGAGGGAGGGAGAAAAGGACAATTTCTCCTGCAAAATTACATCTATTCTTGCTTTGCCTCATGTCATGGTTTGACACTGGCACAATGCCAGTGCCCCCCTGAGGATACCCTCTCCCTGGTTTCTGCTGTGAGATGTGACCAGGAATAAGCAAAGCAGGCTCCCACTTAGGAAAGGAAAAAAAAATTATTAACTAAAATACAAGAGAAAGAAAAAAAAAACAAACCACACACAAAGAAAATGAAAACTTCACAAATACATCTCCTCCTCCTCCTCCCCACCAAATTCCCAATACAATACATCTCCCAAATCATTAACTCTCGGTCTGGCACCACTCTTCAGAATACTCAATCCTCAGTTCATCAAGAGGAGAAGGATTCCTTCTTGTGCCGATGGTGACCTCTTCCTTTCATGTCCAGTGCTCTCACCACTGAACACGGACCAGAGCTGCTTCTAGGGTTGACTTTTAAGGATGCTTTGTCCCGATCCAAAAAAGGGCACAGTCGCTCCTTTGGGACACCTGTCCCTCCCATATTTTTTCAACCCCTGGGGCCAAGGGGTACCAACACTGAACCCTCTTGGTCCTGAGGCATTGCCTCCCCCTAGATGCAGTCTCTGTATCACAAGGAACATGGTTCTGTCCATGGCTGTACAAAAAGAGTCCAGCAAAAGCCACTCCATCATCTCTTCCCACTAGGATTCTTCTCTATTCTTTCACCATCTCTCACTCGCCCAGACCTCTCTCACACTTGCCCATTTCCTTCATCTTCCACTCTGTCTCTCTTCTAGGAAAGGTTAATGTTCTGTAAAGTTTTCATTGCCCGAAAAGGGGTTAAAAGCTCCTACAAGCAGCCGGTTGCACCCCCCCTTCATCTCCTTCTCAGCCGTGCTGCTGGCACAGGCCCATGTTTATCCAGTTTCAGGGTAACAGTCCCAGGCCCCGGCTCTCTCTCTCTGTCTATCCCGGGGTGGATGGGGGGGGGCTGCCCAATGGCTCCTGGTGTCTCTCTCTTTCTCTCTTCCACCTTTCCACCCCCAGGCTCAGGCCTACCTCTCCCGGCCACATGGCTTTTCCCCTCCCCTGGGCCGGGGAAGAGACCCGAACTCTTTCCCTGACCGGAACCCAAGAGAGCCTCCCAGGGGAGAGCCCTGCTTTTAACCCCGTGTTCTCAGAGGCGCATCCAATGTCCCAACGGCCACCTTAGGTGCCAATATTAAAATCTGAACATCCATTGGCCTAACCACAGCATCCCAGAAAACACATTTCCTGTCAAACCACCACACCTGAGCACTTCAGAAGAAACTGAGAACCTTCTTGACAGTCACTAGAAAGACTGTCTGAAGAACTGATGCTTAAAGCAACTGTTTTTATAAAGCATTGTGGTTACTTGACAAACACAGGGATATTCCACAAAATTTCCTTTTAGAGATCTACTAAAAGCAGATCTAGAATGCTACTTGAAATCGTCTTCCCAGTGCTGACAGACTCTTAGATTCTGGAAACTTCTATGGTTGAGGATATTAAGAAATATTCTCAGTGTTGTCATTCTAGTATTGAGGCAACTTGAGGTAGTGTTAGAAAACCTATGGAAAGAGATGAATTTCCTTGAAACATAAAGTAAGAAACAGGGAATCCATCAGACTTTATAACTGCATGGAAAGAGCCATAAAACCTTTTTTTTATTAATTTGAGCAGTGAAGATGGTAGTGCACAGGTAAAATTCCCAGTTTGAGAAACACTTAATTTTTCAGCAGCTGAATAAGGATTACTCTCCTGCATTTGCTTCCTCACCTCCAAACTTTAAGCCAAACAAGTACCTGTCAGCATACACTGCCTATTCACCCAAATGATTTGAATATGTTAGTTAGTGGCTATATCATTGTACCTTACAACTTTTACCATCCTTGGTTTCTTGTCTTTTATTTTTGAAAGCAGTGCTTTCATTTGAAGCTGTGGCTGTTTTTAAGGGGGGCCCGGCTGAAGGGATTTAGAGTCCAGCCACCTTCAGTTACACCGGCACTCCCCTGGCACGAAGCCAGTGGCATGTGCCGACTGTGGGTGGGGCGAGAGGAAACAGTCACCGATATTGAAGCAACCACGCCGCAGGAGTGAAGAAAAGAGACGGCCCTCCTCTGCTGGGTGAATTAACTTGGTTTAATCCGGGGTAGGGGAAGTGCAGGGTGGCCACCCAAAGGTGGCGAGCGGAGGAGGAGCCCCGAGCCCCTCCGGGGACCGGGTTTTACAGGGAAGGGGTGGGTACACAAGAAACCAATCATAGAACGAAAATTTGCATACATTGAAGACTGATGGGTGGTGTGGATCAATGGGGATAGGTCAGGGGAGGAGCCCAGGCCTACCAGCCAATCACTCGACACCCTAGCTGGAAGATTCTGGAACTTGGGGCGGGGTGCCGGTGACTGGCAGAAGGCCTGGGGAGGGGATACAAGGACAAATAAGGGATAATGAGGGAAAATAAGGAGGGGAAAACCGTGACTGACATAACTGGGGGTTTGAGCCAGACCAACTTGCCAAGCTAGGAGAGGGGGGAACGGAACAAACCAAACGCAAACCACAACATTCATTGTTCTACCAGTCTCAATAATGTCCTGAAAGAGATAAAAAAATAAATTATCCTTCAAGTTTGAAAGGAAAACTAGACTGTCAGTGGATTAAATTAGAGCATAACAACCTGGCAGCCCAGTAACATAATTAATTATTTTTTTATATGTATTATGTATTAATTTGAAAAGAAGGGAGAAAAAATCCATGTCATTCCACCCCTTGTTCAGTCATTACTTACCTCTACTACTAACACATTCTGGAAGAGATTACATAGGGAAAGAAGGAAAGAAAAGAAAAAAAAAAAAGTCAATTTTCAGCAAATTATACAGCCAAGAAAAGCACACTAAAACCCTCAGTTACAAAGAAGTTGCATTGATTTTCAGAGGAGATTGTCACTTTTACTACTGACTTTACTTTGGTGCTTTCCGAAGAGTCTTTCTGTATTTATGAAAGTTTAAAATGTGGTGATAAAGGCACCTATGTCAGGTCTATACATTGCTCTATGTATAGCACTATTATTCTAGAGCCACACTGAATGAGTCAGTTTAATATGGTTCATTTCTGGGCATTCTGGGATAAAATGGGGAATAGGATCTTTGGGAGCAGTCATCACTGATCACTTCAAGTTTCCACTGAGATCATTGGGAATTATTCACTGTTTCAAAGCCCGGCAATTTATATCAGTGTTAAGTGGCTGGAAGTATGCAGTATCAAAATCTTAATAAAGATGGATTTCCTGGAAAATTCACAAGAACGGTTGTTTCCCTTTAAAAGCTGAAGATGCTATTTCGTACCTTCCCATTTAGTGTAGACAGTTCCTCTCCAACAAAACTGATTTTTTCTGCAGGTGAATCATTCTAGAAGGAGAAAGAAGAGATTAAAGTCACATCAAGCATGCCCAAAAGTGTTGTCCTGTATTTGTTTGACAGGTGTGCTGCTCTTGCTTTTTCAAGAGGAGGGAGTTTGAGATCTGCCCCTGGCTTTGTCATGTTGAGTATTCTGCTATATGTTTATTCCAGTGGATGTGTAATATCCACCCATCAGGGAAGATCAGTAACTAAGTTCCTTTTTAGTATGTAATTTGAACAGAATGTATGCATAAACTCAATTTTTGTATGCATAAACTCAAACTACCAGTATTTAAAATGCCAGTCTACGGACAGAGTCAATTTTCCAAAGAAAAGAAAGTTGCTTACACAGTAGCTTTTTATTCTGACAAAATCCACGGTAACAGGCACAGATTTATCACCATTTTGATTTAGTGCTTTTATATGGTCCAGTAAATCAGCAAAGAATTTATAGCCTCCTTTAAGGACACAGAGTGCAACAATGTGATGACTTCCCATGTCTTGCATGATATCTCTAGCCAAACGTTCTGTCCTGTGAGAGAAAAAAAAAAAAAAAAAGAATTTAAAAATTCTTATCTTGCTGTTGTGTTTTTATAGCTAGCAAATTGTTACCACAGCAAGTCATAGGAAAGTTAGTTACATATTTGCACAGCACAAGTTGATTTAATCCATAAACCTTAATATTGCAGGATAGGTGGTCTTAAAGATACTTGAGGGAACATGGAAGTTTAACAGAGCTTGTAGAGGAATCCACTCCATAAACCCCCTCTTGTACTAGACTTTAGGACAGAAGTGTTAGGCTGCAGGGTTTCCATGTTTCTCATGGGCTGCACAGGGCAAGGACCTCAGACCTTTCATTTGGAGGGACAAAAATTGGCATCACTGTCCCTGTTCTTTTCTGTTTACCCTCATACCTGTCCAGGATGAGTCCATGAGGAATGAAGACTCTTTCTAAATCTTCTTCATAATGCTTAGGAATGCAAAACAGATTTTTGTTGTAGCCACTTTCCTCATCTCTTATCTGCAAGGGAAAGGGAAGTAAGTCTAAAACTAGCAACAAAGCCATACAAGAAAAAGCTTCCAGTCTCTGATAGTGTGAAGAAAAAATTCCTCCACACCAATAATGTGTCAAAATAAAAATATTTCTGAGAGTTTTTGATCTTTCTGCTAGAACTGTTCACAATCTGATAATTCAGGAGCTGGTGGCTGAGTTGTGAATGGAGTTGTGCATGGATAAACAAGTACTTTGCCCCATTCATTATGAGATAAATTCTTGGCCATCATCAACTCCTTTAAAAAGCCACGCAAAACAATAACAAACTCCCCTCTTGTTCCATTTGCTGTTCTGCAGAGCTCAGTATCTTGCTCGTGTGGTAGACAAGTGAAAATTAAAATGCAAGGCAAAGGAGATTGGGATTACAGGTCATCATGTGACTTTGAGGTGCTGCTCTACCTTGATCATTATTTTCCACTGTGTAAAATAGAAAACTCTGTCTCCCAAGCATGAATTCACAGCTGAACTTTTGACATTCCATCCATTAGCTGTCTCAGAGGACAAGGGAGATGGCTCACCCCAAAGGAGAAGCTTTGGGATGGCAGTGGGAAGAGGGGAAACTTCAGAGGGTGCCCAGAGGTGGGAAGCTGTTGTGCTGTTTGCCTTTGGAGCAGAGTGCTCCTCATTGTGGCTGGGGACTGGCCAAGGCTATGTCCAACAGATCTGGACCCTAACCCTTTTTGCTTCCAGGGTTTCAGATTACAGTTCTTTATTCAACATGCTGATTTCAGGCTGTTGCACCCAGAGATGTCTGTGTGTCTAGAAGATCCATAATCTCCATTTGGGTTTCTCTTCTGCCCCCAAACAGATAGGTGTCTTTGGATTCTACCTCCCTTCAAGACCTTGATGAATGCTTTGTTCATTTATTATGTGGTGGTAAAAAAACAGGCAAGAAAACATATAAGGAAGTAGAAAAAAAATGTGAATGAGATTAATATATAAGTTTTAGAAATAAATTTGGAAAACCCCCTCAAATTAATGAGATTTTGTCACACCTGTTACTGGCCTGCTGTTGTTAAAAATACAGAACTAACTGAAAGAAAAATTCAGAGCTGGCTCAAAGCTTCAACAGTGGAAAATAGGTTATCTACATACCACTTACCTCCCACAGAACTCAGTAAAGCATTTTTCTAAAAGCTCAGAGCTATGGATTCAGCAGTAATAGCATAAAGTATTGTTAACAACAAGTTAACACCTGCAAACTCTTTAGACAGATGAGTTGTTTTTAATTCTCCTTTTCTTTGGCATAGGAGAGATAAGTGCTTAGGAAGAAAAGAAAAATGAACTGTAGAAAGCAGTAGTAGGTTATTACTTGCAAAACTCATGGCAGCCAAAAATGAAATAACCAATTTCTGCCATTTATTTTAAATTGGCCATGAATAGCTTCCTGCATTTAAAGCTAAAGATAAAACTGGAGACAGGTGTTAAAGGAAGTTTCAGAGAACATATTATAGTAGCACAAGGCAATGGATATAGAAGCTCATCCTGGCTGGACTCAGCATATTCTGCAAGTACTCAAAATTGATCAGCCCTAATGCTCCAGAACATGCAGAATGACCTCGCAGCTGGGCCCTGGGTGGGTGGCAGCAGTTCTGTCTGGTTTAGTTACTATTTTCTTCATGGCTGAAGTCAGTGAAGTGAAAGCATAAGTACAGGATTGGTTTTAGATCAGGTTTGTTCGTGCCTCATTGATTGTGGAGAGATGCTGGGATCAGATGGGTCAGGCTGTGCCACAGCACTGAGAGCAGCTTTAGTGAGTGCAGAGCTGCTCATGGCTTGATGTTCAGTTGACCCAACTGGACAGCTCCAAACTGGCCCATTTCTGCCTCTGGGAGGCTGCTAGTGGCGAATACACAGGCAGGGTATGAGATTCTGACTTAATTAGAAGCATTGGTCAAAGACAATGATTATTTGAGACTACTGGAACACATAAACATCGTGATCATTGGAAGTATCAAAAAAAAGCACCTTTAAGGATAGTCACTGACACCAGTATAAAAAGTGCTCTTTGTTTTGTTGCTGGATTTGGTTTATTTTGTCTCTAAGATTCCCACGTCTATTGCATTCTCCTTAACTGCAGCGTAAAAGCAGTGATAACGCTCCCTGCAATTTGAGCAGCTTCTTTTGCCTAATTGTGATACTGATTGCAGTATTTAATGGACTTCAGCTTTACAATCTGCTTTTGCAGTTATAAATGCACAACATTTCTTCTGCACAGCAAGTTAAAGGTCAGCCTTCTTGCCAAAGCTGAGCTTCCTGCTGCACTTGATGAGTGATACCACAACTGCTTCAGCTCAAGTGAGGGATGAGTTTGTCTGTGTGGATGTTAGTGTGAAATAAAGGGTGATCTTGAGGCATAGAGGTGTGAATAGTCATTATTGCTTAGAGCTACTCCAGCAGTGCAGCTTTGTAGCTGTTACTTGGTTTAACAACTCTGCTCATTGAGAGTCTTGGGTACAAACAATATCTGCTACCATAATATCTGTGTGAAGCATTTTTTAAAGTCTAATGAAAGGTTCAAAACCAGAACTTTAAGGATTGCATCAGTTTGAACACCCCATCACCACAGCAACCTGCTTTACAGGCTCATTAAAGCCTTTGCATTGTTGAATGCTGCCTTGGCATATGCTAAATAGTACAGTGACAGCTCATAATAATAAAGCAATCTACTAAACTGTCATGCAAAATCATTAAAATTTTAAATAATGAGTTTATAACTTGAGAAATTAGTTAATTAATTTAGTTTCAGTTTCATCTGTTCAATTACTGATATAAGTTTCCGAGTTTAAGTGGAAAAAACAACAAAATTAACTACAGCAATTTTGTACAGTAGAGAAATTCATAACTATTATTTTGTCAGCACAGAATGAAAGAATATGAATATAAAGTCAAATAATGTCATGCATTTGTAGAAAAGTGAGTCTATCAAGATGCCTTTGCTCTGAAAGCCATCTTTTCTGCTGAGTAAATATAAGAACCAAAGCCTTTCATTAGTCAGTATTTCCAATGTTCTGCTATTTTTGCTGAAGCTGACCTTTCCCTCCCAGCCAAAGCTCCCTTCAGGCACATAACCAAACACAAGGACATTATGCTTTCTTACCTGCAGTCCATGAGCCATAATCCCTCTTTGAAGGATGCTCCTGCAGAATGAGTTGGTGTTATTACTGCAGTTTGGCTGGCTCTGTTTTAATCTTCCAGTCAGATCATGACTTCCTTCTAAAAGGTCAAAATTGCCATCTTTCCTGCAGGAAGCATTACTTCCTTCTGCTAATGCACTGACATCACAATCCCAGGTTCTTACCTAATCAGATTAACCAGAAATAAAATGAGCTTGAGCCCTGCTGTAACCAATGAGAGTAAAGATGTGGGGAAAGAGGGAGATGCAAAAAAGAAGATCAAGAATCAAATTAATGGGAAGGGCTAGGTAGAATCTGAGGTGAGGTTTTTAACTGAAAACATATCAGATATTTGGTTGTAGCAGGTGGTAAATCAGTGGTGTGTGTGTAAAAGGTAAGTTTGTATATAATTTTCTAACACAGTGTTTGTTTACACAATCCATGTGACAAAATCCATGTCTTTTAAAAATTCATGTTATAACTTGCTGTCAGAAAATGTCAGTCAGAGATAAAGCAGACTAAACAAAGCATATTTTTAAAAGGATCTTGAAGGAGAGGTTTGCAACTGTTGAGATGTGGTGAACCCTGTCTGTCATTCTTCCAGGTCATCCTTTCATAAAATTAGAGGGTAACAGTTCTAGAAACATGCTTCACATAATTTAAAATCAAATCCTGTAATGTCCTGTAATCTGATTAATCTACCAAACCACTATTATCTGGGATTAACATGAAAGTCTGAAAGTTCTAAAAATTAATCCTACTTGCAAAATGAGCTAAAACCAGCTTGCATGCAACATATTACGGGATGTTCTTACTAGATGGGGTATATTTTATTAATTCAACTAGTTTAGTGTTCTCTTGGAGAGGGAGCACAGTAGCTAATGAAAGGAGATTTTTCTTGTTTCTTTGTAGTCTCACAGTTGCTCTTCAGACTGTGGCTGGTGACACTTGGGATAACGTAGAAAATCTGTTCCAATGGATTAATGGACATATCCACAACCTTAAGTGAGACATTAAATAGTAGTTCTTTTGGGAACTGTTAGTGCCTTGAGGCTACCTGACCCCTATTTGATGTAGTCAGCAGGACCTTCCTTCTGTGAATTCCCTACTGTATTTCCTATACAACCATAAGCTCCATATCCTAGGAAAAGCCTTGCTTTTCTAATTCCTGGTGTAAGGTGGCCCCTTCTAGCTGACACCTTTGTTGGTTGATTTTCATGTAGTTTTCCAGGTTTAAACAGAGTTTAGCCTAGCTTTGCTAAAATCAACAGCTTGAATGCAGCTACTTCTTTGAAGCCTCTTTCTAATCAAGGCACTAATTATTTGCCCTACTCTCAGTTTACGGTTTTCAGCAAACTGAGCACAGTGTCTGAAATTATAGTGAAAAAATAAATACTGTATGCATATCTGATATGCTCTGTAGCTCCCAGCTTAGCTGAACCCTGTTTCAAAATGCCCTGCTCTTCTCTGTATTATGGACTTTTTTGTGTGTCAGGGAAATCCTGACTCTTTCTTGGCTTTACTCCTGCTTGGATTTCTCCTTCCTGCTCTCTGATCAGGCCACCTGAAAATATTCTCACATGTAATATATTTGCTTTGGTTCTGGATATTAGAAGGCCACCTTTGCTGTGTAAATTTTATAACCCCCTGAATTTTTTACTTTAGGCAAGTTTGATTCCATATTACTCACATATCTAGAAACTGTACATTGGAGCTTGCAAATCTTTGTGTTTCCTTTAGGCACTGTACTCTTAGATCTGACCTGAACTGGGCCCAGTTCTAAAGTCCTGTTTAATTCTGCTTCAGAAAAGGATTGTAGAAAATTCCTCTCACTGACTTACTTTTGCGTTTTGGCTGCATAGGGAATATTAGCTGAGTGACAAATGAGCAGTGACTTTATTTATTAGAGCCCATGTTTACTCTTTCATTAAACTTTAAGAAGTCTCTGCCTACTCTATTTGAAAACTACTTCCCAGATCATATTTGTTCAAATGAATTTAGGCTTCTCAGTAAATTCCGCAGAACCATGAGTAATCACACACCACAATCACCTGTTTTAGTGTTGCATTCTGAAGAAAAAAGTCCTCACAGGTAAAATGTTCATGCTAAAACAGCCGTTTGTCATTGCAGAATAATGAAAACAGAATGGAGCCAGCTGTCATCCTTGGATGGCTTCTCTGTTTTGAATTATGTGATCATACTCCCATAGGAAAGAACAAAAAAGTTTAGGTGCATATGTATTTGTTCCATATGGGAACCCCAAGTGCATCTTTTTAAAATTAAGTGTTCTGAGGAAACCAAATCAGGTTTCAATCTCTTGCCCTGCTTTAGATAATAGGATGCTGAAAGAGCCAATAAGTGAAGCCCACACAAACAGACTGGAAATTAATTAGATCAGCACTGATAGCTGGGTAAACAGCAGTCAGTCCATATAGAACAACGGTGCTCCTGGCCTTGCATCTATTCCCAGAACTATTGAATCAGTAACTGCTTTTCTCAGGGCATGATTTTGCTGTTTCCATACTTGAGTTTGTTAAACAGGTTTACATTCTATTACAGTTCGGAGTGACCGGCCTTGAGACTGCTGCGATCATTTTAAAGGTCCTCCAGAAACATTGTATGAACACTAATAAAGCATTTAATTTAAATTAGACTAATTTCCGATTAGTTCTTTTCGTTCGGGAGGCAAACACCCGCAGCTGGATGTGCCGTGCGCTCCGCTCACCGAGCGCTGCCGAGCGAGCCCGGCCGTGCCGCAAGAGGGCAGCGCCGGCCAGGGGGAGCGCTTCGGGATCGGGCTGGGAATCAGGGAAAGGTTCTGCTTCCCCCAGAGGGTGCTGAGCACTGCCCAGGCTCCCAGGGAATGGGCACGGCCCCGAGGCTGCCGGAGCTCCAGCAGCGTTTGGACACCACTCCCAGGGATGCACAGGGGGGATTGCTGGGAGATCTGCAGGGACAGGAGCTGGATGATCTCACTGAGAAGGATGGAGAGGGACTGTTTCCAGGGAAGGGCATGGAGTGGCAGGACATTTGCTCACTTGGTTGGAACATGGTCTTAATAATGCCAAGGTTGTGGGTTTGGACCTTGTATGGGTCATTCACTTCAGAGCTGGACTTGCTGAACCTTGTGGGTCCCTTCCAACTCAGAATATTCTGTGATCCTGTGACATGGGGGAATGGATTCCTACTGACAGAAAATCAAGCTCAGTGAGACCCTGGCACAGGGTGCCCAGAGCATCTGTGGCTGCCCCTGGATCCCTGGCAGTGTCCATGGCCAGGATGGACAGTGGGGCTGGGAGCAGCCTGGGATAGTGGAAGGTGTCCCTGCCCATAGCCCCTTCCAACCTAAACCATTCCATAATTCAGTCATTCTGTCATCCCTGTGATTCCCTTGCAACTCTGAATATTCTGTGATTCTGTGAAATATTTACACCAGTTCCAAACTTGTATAATTGTGGATTACAGGAAAACTGCCCTGATCCGAACCACTGAAGATCTGACCCATAGGCTCCAAGTTCCGAGTGGCTGCTAAAACCTTAAATCAAACTTAGCCGTTGTATTCAGTGGCTGATGGGTTATTAGGCAAACTGATACATTTTGCAATGGCTGGATTTCAATAATCCCATGCCCATCCTAAATCTGCTTTTTTTTGCTTGGCACTTTGAATTCTTAGATAAGACCAGCTGCTTAATTGGTTTGCAAGAAATCTGTTTGGAAAAACTACACTGCACATTCCATGGTAAACAATGCATGTTTACAATTAAAGACTAGGAGCAGTTACACAAATTTCAGTCTCCTTATGTACTCCTTTAGATTGTGTAGCTTTTTTATGTAGAAAATTTAATGAGTATGAACCTTCATACTTTCCAAATCTATTTTCTCTCTGGCCTGAGATTTTACTAGTTTACTGAAATAGAAAAGTGATATAAATCTCAATCAGTATTGGATATTTATAAATGTTGTGCATGAAAATGTTTTGGTTTTACAACTCATTTGATTACTGCAACAAACCATCAATAACCCTAGGAAACACAGACTGGTGGATGTCAGAACTGTAGAAGATTACCTGGATTTTAAATTCAAATAATTCTTGACAATATCCTGACACCAGTTCATAAGTAGATGAATAATAAATTCTGCAAGCTCAGAAATTCTGATGGCCAACATGGAGGAAAAGTGCAGTATTTATTAACAAAATCTTTGAGGCCCTAACAGAAATGCTAGAGTGCCTGTTTGAAGGAAACCTTTATATATCTTCTGCTACATTTGGTTTGTAGATAGGATAAATGTTTCAGTCTCCTGGACTGTCTATGTTAGAAAGTCATTTTGAGAGAGGATCTGATTAGGACTGGGGCAACAGAGCAGAGAAAAGGAATCAGGACTTCTGGAATTTATTCCCAGCTCAGACACACAGTTTATTTACTGTATACCCATGGCCAATTTATTTTCCTGACTGCTTCTGTTGTACCTCTGACCTCCCTGTGCCTGCTTTCCCCCTCTGCCTCTTGTAATCAGCTAACCTCAGTGATTGAGTCTTTCTGCCCTGGGCTGCACAGGTCCTTGTCAGTTTTGGGGACATGCCTTCCAAGAGGCCCCATTGATGCCATCACTGCTGGGCATGATTTGATAAAGGACTGTGCCCTGTTTCCTTGCATGAGAAGCTCCAGTTGTTGCAATTCAATGTGTCTGTAAGCAGACAGGAGCTGCAGCATGCCTGCCAGGGTATGCAGTGTGTCTGATCCCATTCCCCCACCCCCCAACAGCTGGATGGGCTGTTTCACCTCTGGAGCAATGGGTGGTCCGGGAAGCAGCCTGCTCTGCTCTTGGGGAGCTGGGCTCATCTCCACTACAGAGATGTTTAATAAAAATATTTGTTAAACAATGGCTTTATCTGGGTGTGTGATCACAGCTGTTTTATTTTAGCAATGTAACAGCAATAACAATTAAATCCATATTTCTCCTTGGATATTTATTTTCCTGAATTCATTCTCAGTGCGGTGAAAGAATTCAGTGTGAATTGCTGAGTTAAAATAGAACTCCTTGCAGTGGATTTCAGACTGCTTGTATGACCTTAGTATGAGTCCTCTCTTACTTGAGATGTTAAACCAGTATAAAAATACATACCACAGAGAGTCCATGTTTTGAAATATTCTAAAACTCTTCTTCATAATCGCTATTTTTAATTGTTAACATCATTCTATTCTGCAAAGCCACGTTTGACTTTTAGGAGACCTAAGTGCCATCTTCCAGTAACAGCATGTAATAAAACTGTGGACTATGCATTTTAGTAAGATTTTTTAAAAAAGTCCCTTTTACAATACCATGCAGCTACTGCATTCAAGTGAAGATATCTCATCTCTAAATCTCAGTTTTATAAACCCCTCTATTTCAGTGTTGCCAATGCCTTCTGTTGAGATGTTCAGTATTGAACATGACACTTTGGTAGGAACTGGCGTAGAAAGATTTTACTGCTGCTGCTTGTGTTCCTTACAGGCCCTGGCTATGGAACCCACCTCTAGTGCCATTGGCTGTGCAGGCTTGCCCACAGTGTGAAAAGCCAATTCAGTACAGTTTCCTAAGACAGTGGAAGGAGCAAAAAGAAAGTTTCTGTTACTGATTCTTAAGTTTCAATTCCTTTGTCAGACACAAAAGATCTACTTTCAACATAGATCACTTTTATCCCCATTAGAGATAATAAAAAGTCTTTCCTTAACTGAAATGAAAAGTAATGCCCTGAATGCACATTTCTGTTGGAGTCCTCTGCAGCAAAATGTCCAGAAATTCAGAGCAGTTCACCACATTTTTATCCAGCATATACACACAAATTCAGGTAATTGCTTTTCTTCAGTCTTACACAACCTATATCTCAGAATGGCAGATTTTATATCTTCTTAACACATGTATTTTGCTAATTTGAACCTAAACATGGCTGCTTTATGGCAGTTGATAATTGTCATTGAAACAGGTCAGGAAACTGGAAAAGATTATGGATTCTTCTTATGTTTGTCTTTGGATTACTCTCAAGTAAATCCTCCAGTGTTAATAAATAATATAGATTTCTCATTAAGCCCCCTTAGGCAAACTTTTTAAAAAGCAGTAATTCTGAAAAACAATAAGTTCTCAGTGCTGATATTTCTGCAACTGACTTACTTGTCCTTTCAAAAATATTTTGTTATTGTCTAGAAAAGGTGAAAATGCCAATCATCACTGTAACAAGTGTCTTTGTCCCTGCTTTCCTTCTGAAGCCACCATTTTAATCTGGTGTAGGGGCAAGTTTTGTTTATGTAAAATATATAAAGGGGTACAGTTTAAATTTCCTGTCACACACAGTTGTATGGAAAATACGGATTTATCCTGTGTACAACCATACATTTTCCATGGGACTACATATGGAATATTTGCTAGAAGCCATCTCATTGTAGTCAGTTAGGTTTTCAAGGGATTTAAGCAAATACAGCACACCTCTCATCATTTCTGAATTCATTAGCCTTCCACTGACAGCCAACTCCTATTCTCCAGTCAGTATGCCCCAGGTTTTCAGGCCTAAATATTGGAATTACTTGTATATCACCTTTACTCTGACTACAATTTGAAAAATGAATATGTAGTTTTGTGATTACATTAAGGGAAGTAGGCTATATAAAAGATCCTAAAGAAACACATTATTTCATGCTTCCCCTATGTCATATAATGGTTTTGATCTGTGGGAAAAGTAATAAAACCCAAATCTGAATGGCTGAAAATTAATGCAGTTCTACTGTAGCTAATCTACATCCCCTTTAAGATGTATATTCACTGATAGTTAAACTTATGCAATGGCCTGTTTAAAGAGTAGAATTAATTTAATTAGTTATCTACATTTTAACCCTCAAATGATACTAATATTTAAAATCTAATAGTTAAGGCTTGTGCTTGTTTATGTCAAATTGTTTTGCTTGAAAGAGATTTATAAAATCCACGTTTTTAATTTATAAACAGTCTCGTTTCATCTAAAAATGTTTATCCTGTTTTCCAGTCTGAAATACTGCTGTACTTGCACTGCTCTTGTGTGCCCAAACTCAGCTAAATTAATCCCCTATTCAGTCTGATGATGACAGCAAGTGTGTTATTCAATGAGAACAAGTTGGGTTTGTTTCCAGCTCTCCTCGAGGCACCTTGGCTCAGAGCAGAGACCTTATATGTCACCAAAAGGGTCTTCCAGGCCTATTAATCAGAGCCACGAAGTTGTCACGGCACGGTGGACACAGCCACTGGCCTTCGCTCTGCTCAGCTCTTCACAAGAGTAGGTCATAATGAAGCTAAAACCCGTGGTTGAATATTAATGAAGGCAATTCATTCTTCACTCCTTATCTAGTCTTTTCCACGTTTCATTTGAGTGTATGCCAGAACTGACATAAAACTAATAACTCGGAGGGAGCCCCCTTACGTAACGCTGTGCGCTGCCCTCGTGTGACATGGCAATTTACTTGTCTTTGTGCATTGCTGCTGCTGAAAACGTGCATTTCAGAAAGGGCCACGCAGCACTGACTGGAAAATCTGACTTTGTACAAGATTTGATGTAGTGGTAATGAACAGAAACCAGGATGGGAGGCCGTGGGTTCAGATGCTGGCTGAAGATCACTCAGTCTGTCCACAAATCTAAAAATGCAGCACTGTGTGGTAAATCTGGAAAACCTGTAATATCTTGGCTTTTAAGAAAATAAGAAACTTAAAGTCATGGAAGACAGCTGTGATAATTTTGGACATTTTTAGACATGTTAGATTTTCATTATAGCAATTATTCTTTTAATTATCTTTTTAAACAGCTTCCATTGTAAAACATCACCCACCATGACTGGCTTTTCAAAAATGCCTTTTAATCAGTAGGGGTCCAATTTGGGAAAGAACAGAACTCTGCATTAAGGACAATCCCTCTTGAAGGCAGCTGAAACTCCAGGCCTGTGCTAAGGTTTCAGTCCAGCTTCACTCATGGTGCTGAAGAAGCTTGAATGATTGAGGCACAGAGTAAACTGGAACTGAAAACACCTTGTATGCAGCTTTGCTGCCTCTCATCTCCTAACAGGATGTGTGTGAGAGTGGCAGAAGGGACACCTGTCCAGGTGTCATAGCCAGAAACTGGGACACTGAGACCTTCCCTTTTCCAGTTCAAAAAATCCCACAGATGTGCTGTCAGTGAGAGGCTGTAACAGCAGAATTTTTGTACAGATAATATGGTGCATACAGTGAGTCTGCTCAGGAAAAACAAGACAAGTTCCTAAAAGAAAAATAAGTTTTGGACAGCTAGGGGGTATAATAGTCCCATCACAGCTGTGTCAATGGGCTCAAAGCAAAAAGGCTTTGTGATTTAAAACATACAGTATGTTGTTATGTTTAAGAGTATTAAAAAAAAAAATCTATCATCTCAAGCTGTGTTTTCTATCTGGAAGCTAGAAAAGGTTGAGGAATTGGCTGCCAGGGAGCAGCAGGGGACAACTGCTGCCTAAAGGAGACAAGCAGGGTAACACACAGGCTGAGGTGAGTGAAACAGGTCTGGGGAGGGGACTGGGATCAACCAGGAGTCCAGATCACCTGGAAGGATCATGGTGATGCTGCAGGTCCAAGCTCAAGCTGGGAAGACAACCCACAGATCAGGTCCAGTGCTCCCCAGGCCAGCCCACAGCAACAAGACAGATTCCTCTAAGCTGGGGACAGGTGCACATGGGACAGGGCTCAGACCAGGATGGGAGCCCAGTCCTGAGCTTGAAAGGAGCTACTGCACCATGTGAGACCAGCCACGGCCAGTGGGGCTGATGGGGCACACAGGGCACCCTACTGCAGCAGGTTTTCTCTCTAAAGCAGCCCTGAAGAGTCAGACTTGTAGTAAATCAGAAGAGAAAATCACAAATAAACCTTTGATAGCTTTTTAACATAATACTTGTGCATGTCTGAAAGACTGAAAAAAATAGCAAAAAGTTACCAAGAGAGTTATGAGAAGCCATAAGATCTGTTCAAACTGTAGAGGAAATAGTAACTCCCAAAAACTGACATCTGACATTAACCATTCAGGTTTAGCATTGAGGCGGTGAGGTCATTAACAATCTTAATTTCTTTCCATCAAATACTTCCACAGCTATGCATCTTCAGAAGAAGTGAGGAGATAAATGCCGTGATCTAGCATGGGGCAGCTGGTTTGGATCCTTGTCCCCATATATGCTGGAAGAGCACTAGAGCAATTATTCCTCTGTAGGCATGTTCAGACAGCCCATCATCCTAAAGTTAACAGAAAGCAGATATAGCTCTCAAATATGTGGAACTACATACCTCCCAAGCATTGTCAGAGAAGTCATTTATATTTCTATGTGGACTTTTTTTTTCAGAAAGAAATAAAAAAGATCAACTTAATCTTTCATTTCCATGTTTTTCCCTGCTAATTTGGGTTATGACAGGTCTTTTATGTGTACTTTTGCATCCTGCACCTGTGTACAACAACCTTTGAGAAGAGAGGAGGCAGGTTTCCTATAGCTCCCAGGACTTACTGGAACAGTGAAAACTTCAAAACTGAAATAGTCCTGTAAGAGAAACTTCATGTAAGCACCTTCCTGAGAAATGGGAGATTATCTGCAAAAGGGGATTTCAAAACTAGTATCTGTAACTAAGAGACAGGAGTAACAATTTATATCCAACAAATAATTTATGTAGTGACCAATTTTTCTGTCAGTCCTAAATGTAACTTGTAGTTGCATGACATTGTATATATTGTTGTATATTGGATGACATTGATTTTTTTTATTCCCTTTCTATGGTTTTCTTCAGTGCTATTTGAAGGTAATACAAAAGTTGGGTTTTTTCTTTTCCTTTTTGAATAATATATCTGATTCTCAGGTTTGCTGCGTAGATAGCAATATTTGTGTTTTATTGAACATCTCTGGATAAACTTCCTTACTCGCCATCCAAAGGGAAGAAAAACCTGTCTGACAAAACTGAATTGTGACACAAGGATTGACCTAATCCCTCTTAGTCATGGCTGGGGATAACTTTGGGCCATGTTGTGATGCCTTGTTGTAACTGACACTACAGTTCCATTCACATGGCTCATTTAATAAGGAGTTCCTCTGCCTGTATAACAATTCGTGTGCATGGACTCAGTGCTGAGCTTACTGAAATCCCCTCTGAGGAGCAATCTGTGACTAGGACAGACTGAAATCCCCTCTGAGGAGCAATCCATGACTATTAATAGAGACATGACCGTGTGGCAAAGGGAGATCGAATTCCTCTCTTGTTTTAAAAACAAAAAGAAACAAGTATTTTTCGATATTTACTCTGTCTTAATTTTTTTATAGGAAGCCTCTTTTTCCTCCTCTCCAGATGATAGTGAGCTTCTTAAGATGGGAACTGTCTTTGGCTAGTGAGCAGATGATCTTAGTGTAAGGTGATCAATCTTGTGCCATAATGATAAAACTGATGATAAAAGTGCTGCATTGGGTATAAGTCAAAGGAAGAAACTGATTGATTGTCAAACTATGAAGAAAAAATATGGAAGCTCCTTTGTGCATATACATTTTTTTTTTGTTTCAGTGCATGTAGAAGAAGAAAATTAAGCAATATAAATTAAACAGTATTTTACAGTGATATAACTGTGAATGCAGTTAATTAGTACTGGGGAAATATGATCCTAAAAATAATGTTGGAAATGGAGTCTTATTAAATAGATGATAATGCTTTTGCTGGCTGTGTGACAAGCCCCAGTACAAGATGTCTAGTCTGTAGATTCCACCACTGAATAACTCATTGCCATAATTCATGTAAAACAATACAATTTTATCATTCTCCTAATAAAATTAGGTACAAAATGGGTTTGTATTGCAGCATTTCTACTGTCCTCTCTGCCCCAAAGGTCAGTGTATTGTCTGCATTAAATGTTTGAGTCATATTTGAAAGAAGAGTAACTGGATAAAAATGTCTTTGTTGGAAGTGTTTGCTTCCCAGGAGTGTAGGAGCTCGAGTGCTTAACCATAGTTCTGCAGCAGATGGTGAGCAGCCAAGCCACTAGAATGGGATGAGAATCTCTAATGTCAACTTTGGCTTCAGGGATGAAAACCACTATTTTTTATACGGAGGGGTCTTTCATCTGCAGTGCAGCAATACATGTTGTTCAGCTGCATTTTAACTAAATGGTTTTATTTCCTACAGCATATGAAGTGTCTGCTTTGGGATAATAAGAATTACCATTTTTATGCATACAAGTCTGGTTCTGTGAAATCAGTGGCGAGATTATTTGATTTCAGTGGAATCAAGGCTTAGGCAGTCTGTTTAAATGTCAAATCACAATAGCAGGCATTTGTGCTTTGAGCAGTATCAACAGTGTTCCATGCTGAATTATCAAAAGCATTCTGTATTTTTACAGCAAAGTCACATCTTGTCTTAGTTTCTGAGGTGGTGGGAAAAGGAATTCTGCTGGCTGGATGAAATCTGAAATGGTTTTGCTCTGAACCAGTTGGGAGTCACAGACCTGGAATCACAGGGTCAGAAGAGCAGAAACCATCCTGGTTTGGCATGAAAGGGGAGAGACAGAGATGAGGGACATGGAAAACATCAAGATGCCTGAATAAATAAATGAGCTAGACTTTAGCTGGAGTAAATCTTACAAGATGCAACAAATGCAGTGAAACCTACTCTGGTTTACTTCACAGACTTTCCAGGCTTTGACTGATCTATATCATACAGTGGTTTTTTTAAAGTTTATCCCATCACTAATTATTTATTGTATATTAGGGTCTGACATGCACTTTTTGAGGCCTTTTAAAAACTGATTTTGCTAAGAAACCACAGGATTCAGGATAATGTGTTTTAGACTGTTTGGTGTCAGTGGTGGTTTTGTCTCTTCGAGGTTTGCTTTGTTCCAAAACTGTGGGTTCAGTGGGAAAAGTCTTCATGCAGCATCTGGTTTTTCACTGCCTGTTCCTTGCTGAAAAAAAACATAGCATTTCCAAGTTGCAAGTGAAAAGTGTGTGCCCTGTCAAGAACCTTCCCCCATCCTTGTTAGAGTGCAGGTATGCTACCCAAATCCTACTCAGAGCTCTCATTTTATAAATAGTAGCCAAAGTACAAAAGGCAAAACTTAAACAAAACTGAACATAAGTCTAAAAGCTATGAACCCAAACAGTCCATAAATCAGGTGATAAGATACCACAAGATGAAGAATTCATGAAAAACAAGTGTGTAAGTTTACTTGGTAGCATGTTGGAAATGTGCCACCTCCTGCAATTGATAATCAAATCCACCTGAGCTAGTGGTTGATGACTAAAATAATGTGAAATATTTTCCATCTACTGTATTAGAAGCTAGATTAGAAAAATCAAAAAGAAAGATTTAACTACTCAAGAAAATAAGAAGGGAAAGTTTTGTTTTCACAGACATTTCCTTTGCAGTAAATCAACAATTGCCTCCTTTTCATGTCCTCTTCACTTATGGAGGAGGAGGTTACCTTTCATTTTTCAGAGGCAGCAAGATATTTCTACTCTTGGAAATGTTGCTGTAAGCTAGATACATCTCAAATGGAGTCTAATTTCTCGTTACCTTTCCAACCTTCAGCCTTTGCTGATACCAAAATGAGGAATTTTGAAAGGTAAGTGCAGAAGCAAACTGCATCTTTTCAACAGCCCTCTCTGTTTAGTCAGATAAGCACATCTGTGAAATTTGAGGGAAACCTTCAAAAGTGTTCATGATCCACTGACTTCTTTTTTAGTAGTAAAATTGACATAAATAAACCCAGGTCTGGACTCAAACACATGCTTTCTTGAGACTTCATTTCTTTCTTTAGTTTTTGCTTGTTGGTGAGAGGTAAAAACCTGTCTGCAGATGGCTCAACTTTATCATCATATCAAACTAGATGAAGTGACCCTAACATAACATAGAGAACATACTGAGCACAATTCATAAGAGTTGTGAGTCTCCAAGAGAAGGGTGCAGTGTTATTCTTAAAATTCATTGCTTTTTCAAGCCTATTAATACAGAAGAAAAGGAAACATGGTGTGGTGAGTATCATTGTGTGGCAGCAATTGTGTATTGCTGATTTTTTTACTTGTAACTAGCACATTTTTCTTAACTATTTATGCAAATAGTTTGATTTAAGTAAACCCTTTAGTTAGATTCAAGTCTGAATGATTTTTAATGGCTGCATGTTTCCAGATGTTGGTTTTTCAGTGAACTGAATAGAAATACTAAATGGTATGGCTTGAATAAGACCAAGGCACAGGGTAGAAGTTTGCTCAGGATCCTTCAAAACTGCTCCATTTTACATAATGAGAGGGGAAAGCATTATTCCCAATATGTAAAGAACTGCCTACAGAATGTATTCTTTGGAAAATAATAAAAAAATTTCCTCCTGAAAATTTTCCAAATAAGGAAAAGTGGTAACATGCCAGAGTCTGTTGTAAATGTTGCTTGGCATTTTCATAGAAGATTCTGTAGGGGGAGATGAGAAAGGGTAAGTTGTCTGAAAACAGTAACTCCAGGTCTGAAATAATACTGAAATTGAGCAAAAGATCTGAAACTCATTGGCTTTTTTAGCATTATATGGATCAGTGACTCGCAGCTGTTTTTGGAAAGGGATGTGATATAAAGGATGATGTAATTCAAAGTAAATTCATTTAAGTTACTTTCTAATAAAAAAACCCCTACATCAAAGTTAACCTCCTAGCAATAAAAATTAGTACAATCTCTGCCATACCAAATGCTCAATCCAAACCCAAACTATTGTTTTGCTTTGTTGGGGCCTGGAAGCATATTTCCTATCCATTAATTTATATCATTAAGTACTGGATGCCATATGATGACAGTACACAAATGTGTACTATTTAACAGAGACATGGTATCAGTTTCCCCTGCAATTTTTAATTTGAATTTCATGTCTTCTTCATGGGTTACTAGAAGACTGCTTCTGGGGGTGCAACAAAGGAATGAAATAGGACTGTTCCCTCTATTCCTTTAATTACAAATATCAGTTGTAAAATGAAATAAAATAAAAAAAAAAAAGAAGAAAAACAAGCTCCTTTGTGTGGTGACTTGATTGGCTCAGATCAGGTCACACCACAAGTCCACTGGGCCTCATTTGCTTGTCTCCTATAGCACTAAATTTCTTTCTTCTCCTTTTTATACAAACAAGTCCAGACCCATTGACTTCATTTCTAGGCCATTATACTGGGAGTGGCTAGGCCAGGTAGCACCTATTGCCAGGCCTTCACACTATTTCAGTGAACTCAAAATGATCATCTCCTGAGCATCTCCAGGAACTATCCTGCAGAAATATCCTTGAGCTGAAAAAACCTGTCAGCTCCTCTCTGGACCGAGCCCTTAATGACTGTCCTGTTCTTTTAGTCACAATCTCCCAGTGAACTGAGATTCTTCTTTTTCCTTTTCATAAAGTCTCTTCAGCTCATAGTGAAAAAATCCCAGACATCATCTAATTTTCACTTCTAAATCTTTTTTTAGACATTGGAAGATACTCATCAACACCCAAAGATAGCTGTTTCTGGTAGATACTGAAGAAAAGGGCAAACACAGTGGTACATTCCCAGAGAAATCAGCTGCCTAGATTGTTTTATATTCAGGGACTTCCTGAGCTGGAGGATCACCTTTATTAGATTTCTTCAATGAATTTGTTTAGTCCCTTTCAAGCTTCTGTGATCTTCCAACACCCCCAACATCCTGTAGCAAGAAATTCCCCGAGGCAGTCTGTTGGTGTGATGGTTGTGCTGCTATTGTTTCTCCAAAGTGTGGGAATTCACAGCTCTCTTGTACCTTCCTGCCCATTATCCTAGCCCAGGAACTCACTCACATGTTGCTCAAGCACTGAACAAGGTTATTGACTGATGCAAATGGAAATCAGTGGAATTAGAATGAATCATGAAATGGTGTGATGCTATTGCTGCACAAAAGCAGTCTTGAGTTTGAGATTTAGGTCAAATTTTTCCATCTGTCCCCCGGTTTTCCTACAGAAGTTCCTGTAAGACTGACTTTGTGACAACCCTGCTGTTGAGTGCCAGAAGGGAATAATTGGGTGAATCCTCTGCAGTAGAGACCTGTTGTCAGGGCTGTGCCTTGCCTGGTCATCTAATCTATCCTGCCTGACTTTGCAGTGTTCTTCCATTGCAGATATACAGGACATAAAGTGACCCAACATCTTTCCTGAAAAGACCCAGCATTTTTCACCCCGAGGACGTATGACACCTGTGGAAAGTCTGATTTCTTGTTGCTTGACAATGGGAAAAAGAACGTGCAGAACTGAATTCTGAGAGCTCTTCAGGGTAAAGTAGTCTTGATATCTCTCAGATCTCACAGATAAGTATGGAAATCCATCCCATTGCACAGAACTCCTCTTTTCTGCTCTGATTTCCTTAGGATGAGACTTCTATGTCATCCTTGCTGCATAAATCTGGAATGTAACTTTATGTGCAGGAATCTCCAAGCCTTTAAATTGGTTGGAGCAGATTCTGTGAGAAGCTTCTGGACAGCTGCTTTAGGAAGAACTTGTTTAGATCACCTTCCTAAATGGAGTTTGAAGTGGGAAGAGTTTGTCAGAGTGGATACAGCCCATACTTGCAGGAGTTCTTACAGAACTGTATCATTTATTCACACCTCACTGCCAGTAATACTTTGTCTGCAGCAGCAATATGCTTAATGCTGCCTCCCTTCCCAAGGATGTAGCCTTCTTTTTTGGCAAATTTTGCAGCCTGCAGCCATGTCTTGCAGCCATGCTCCTGCCCTGGATGTTGGCTGACTGAAAACTAAACTCAGCATGTATCTTTTATCCTGGAAGTTCTGCCTTCTATCTTCCAGAAACTCAGCACATATGCCCCACCTAGCTTGCTCCCTCCCAGTTTTAATTGCTTTTAATTCTGAGTATCAGATCATCTTTTCCACTTATTTTTGCAGCAGACAGTTATTAATGGGAAAAAAAGTTCCTGGTGTCTGGCTGTGGGGTGGATTGTGTTCCAAATACAAAGAATGACCTACTTTTGGTATGTGATGTGGCAGTTTTCCTCAGCTCCAACAGCATTTCAGTAGCACTTAGCACCCTCACCTAGCTCTTGCCACAGACTATTTCGCACTACAGGAGTGTTCATTTTCAGTACAAAAATATCTCTAACAAAATGACAGATTACCCACATTGCTGCTTTTTAATGAAGCAGACTCTCCAATGTAAAATAGTCACTGTGGGTTTTGGTTTGGCTCGGAGGTGGCTTGCAATAAAATATTGAGCAGTAAAATGCTAGGTTAGAGTAATGCTAGAGTAATACCAAATTGTGCATGTCTATCACATTTTATTCCTGCCCATGAAGGGTTGCTCTGTTTTTACTTAGAGAAGGGGTTGTTTACCCCATTGGGAAATGTCCCTGTCAGGTTCTATGTGTGCTGACTTTTGGAGGGTTGAAGTGATCACTTGGCTCTCATTTGTGATAATAACTTGTACTTTTAGTAAAACAGGTCATAAGTTCAACTCCAAACACCTTTGGTGATGCTTCCTGGTGCAGTCAGGGTGGAGGCTTTGGGTGCCCTCCCTCACAGGGAACATCGTGGAAGAGATGGAATGCCAGTCATGGTTTACTTTGTGCACAGGACTGTCAGCCAAAGGAGTTTCAAGGAGGTTATCCTTGTGCTGTACAATCACAATATATTCTTCTAGAACTTGCCAAAATGCCCTTAAATGTCCTGGCCAACTCTCCCATATGTTTCTGACTTAAAAACATGTTTTACTTCAAAAAGTGCTGGGTCAGACCTGAAAACTACTGAGTGCTTCTGATCAGTGTCCAGCATCTCCTCAGTTCTCTGCATGCTCATGCAGTTCAGACTGCTCAGAAATATACAGGACCAAGTCAGGATGGGAGCCTCCCTCATCAATTAATACCCACTGGCAGCATCTCAGGGTGGGTGTCATCTTTGGTAGACAGCACTTGTTAAGGTCTTCATAAATCCTCTGTTTCCCACTTGATTGCTTCCACTGCTGGAAGCGTCGCCTTTTTGGAGCAACAAGAAGGTGTGACTCTCTTACTTCACAAATCCATTAACAGGGAATCTTCTGTTACTTCCAATAGTTTTACCTGTTCTAACTTCACTGACCTGGTCTTGATTAGTTGTGATGATAATGAGAAATACACATTTTGAAGATTACCATCCAGATGGCAGAATAGATTTTTGTTTATTATCAGCTAATAAATCAGCTATTATTCAATTGGCACAGAGCTGCAAGAGTAATTACTTGGATATATTTAATGATTATGTCTAATGAAGGTGGATTTCTAGTGATGACTGAATCCTGAATTTCTTACTCATCGTGCAATAACAAGAGCTTTGAAAATCAGGAAAACTGCCGATGAACCATCTTGTGAAAGCTTTCTTAAACTATAAATTCTTCTTCAGATATGTGTGTTTTATTAAGTGGTTAATGGATAAAAATTAGGTGAAGTTGTCCATATGGGGACTAATATATTATGGACATTCCTGAATTATGTAACACAAGAAAAATGGGATGATTTTATTATTCAGATGCAAAGAAAGCAAAATAGTTGAACTATCAGCATGGTAAGAGAGGAGCTAAAATGCAGGTACTTGGTGATGTGCAGAACGCTTCTCCTGCTGTCCAACAATGTGGGGCATGGCCTCAGATGTCCATGCGCATTTTGTATTCTCCCTCCATATGAGGGGACACACAAGCTGCATTGGTGCTTCTTCCTCTGAAGCTCAGTAAGATTTCACCCCAGTGAAATGCCATCTTCTGTGTCTAGCTGAGGATCACAGAGGTGGGAAGGGTAATGCCTAGAACACTGCACTCTGACCTTGCTCTTTGGAGGATTGATTAGAGAATCAAGGGGGCAGAGAGGAATTGGGTCAGGAAAGCTGTCTTGGGAATCAGGATAAAATATCTCAGGCAAGAAAGGGAAGGGAATGTGAATGTAGACCTGAGCTGTGAATGGATGAGACCATTTGGGTAAAGTGGGAGAGGGAGTAATAAGAAATTAAAGTACATACTTAGGTAGATCCAGTATTTATTTATTTTGTTGAAACCTCAGTACTTGAGGTCTTTAATCTCTTATCCCTCTTTTATTTGCATAAATAACAAACTCAGACTGCAAATCACTGCAGACTTGCTACCTGTGCTACATACCTGCAAAATCTTTCCTTTGGCTTCAGTGGAAGCAGAATTATCTGTGCCTACTTAGTCCCAAACCACTGAAGAGCTGTGGTTATTGAAATAGTTTTACTTCCAGGCTGACTGGCACAGAGCCATTTCATTCTAGTCTGAGTTGTATGTGCACAGGTTGGATGATTAACTGACTCTTCTGCTTTTCAGACTGTTTCATTGTAACTATCTCACTGTGGGATATGAATATTTTTCTTTTAAGACATTATCTTCTACATTCAACCTTATGGCATTTTTATGTTTGAGACCTTCTCTATTTTTAATAGTTTATGGTAGATGTGATTCTGTCACTTCATAAAACTTACAGTTAGTGTGAGGTTCTGAACAGCAATGCTGCAGAGCTCCAGCCCTTCTGGTGGGCAGCATCAACCTCTGTAAGGACTTGAGTTGGTCATCTTGTGCAGCTCTTACTGGTCCAGCAATGCCAAAGAACTGGAGCAGAAGCAGAGTCTTCCTAGACTGAAGCTGATATTTGTAATTCTGCTCACTCCTGTCAAAGAAGAGCAGTGATTATTCACTGCTGTCAGTTTGGGCAAACAGCTTTTTTCCTACTGCATTAATTTGGAGTACAAACTTCTACTGGGACTTTCAAAGGTCCAAATTTCATAAGTGTCTTCCCAGGTACAAGACAGTGAATGTCAGGGTGAGCTACAGTTTTACTTTTCTGGATGTCTCCACTGCTGTTTTTTCCTCAGTAATGAACCCAAATGCATAGTAATGAACTTTGTTTTTTATTCTATGGAATATTGAACAACCTGAGGTAGAATAGGGATGCATCTTACAAAGAACAGCACAAATAGAACAAAACACAACAATCAGTAATCCTTACTTCAATTCAGGTCTCCATTTGTTCTCAGGGATGAATTGCAAGGATATGAAGCTAGACAGATGGGACACTGAGCTGGTAAACCAAGGTTTATGTACTTGTTTCTGCTCAACCCTAACTGTCATTATGACTTCAGACAGGACTCTTTATTCTGGTTTTTATGGTGCTTTAGGACTTAAAGATGTAGAAAAAGGTCAGAGCATAATTTCTCTCTTGTGTTAAGAACCAATCTTCCTTTCTTTTTCCTAGTGTGATGTTTCTGGAGATGCACTACCTTAGACTGGATAGATCTCAACAGATTTAAATGCCAGAAAGTTCATTGGGGAAGGACTGATTTCAAATGCCTTTTTGTAAGCTTCTGAAAGGTGATCAGCTCAGTCTTAACAAGACACAGAAATGTAGTTCTGTACTATTGTTCTTCACATGGTTTAGTGGACAAGGTGCTATTCACTTTGTGGGCATTGAGTCAAAAGTTGGTGGTTTTGGAGGTCTTTTCCAACCTTCATGTTTCTGTTACTCTAAAAATGGGCACCAGCAAGAGACAGGAGGGACTGCATGATTTTAAAAGGATGCAGGTTCCCACTTTAATGTTTAACTTTTAGGCACAGAAAGGTTGAGACAATCCCAGCCTTTAGCCTGTGTGTCTCTTCCTGTGTTCCTGAGCACCGTTAATCTCCACCCTTGCCTGCAGCCCCATTTCCCCCTGCTTGCATAAATGTACATGCTTTTGGTATATTTTTGACACCTTGTGGGGGTCCTAAATGGTCCTGTACTGATTTTCAAGGCCTCATTTCTCAGTATGTTTTTGACATGAATAACTTTTGGAACATGAGGCACCTCTGCTGAAATTTAAGTTATTCAAACTGTGACTAGCTAGTTATTCAAATGTGTCAGCTGACACATTTGCCATTTCTGTGCTGATTTCTGTTCATTTTCTAAAACCTGAAAGGTTCCATGCCATCTCTCCCTGCTGTCAGTTTATCACTTGCGACACTTCGATCCATAGCTGCACAAGCACTCATCATTTGGACAGTTAAAATGGGTTTGTAATTCAGTAGGTTTTGTGATTTTGTTTTACTAGGCATAGTAGATACTTATTTTCCTTTTACACAAGGGGAAAATACATTTCCTGTCTTAATGTTCATGTTTGCAGACATGTATCACTTTAAAAGTAAAGATTAATAGGTTTTGTTTGAAGGTTTTGGTACACATCCAATCTATATGTTAATAAAGCACAGCAAGCCATGATGGCTGCAGTGGACTTCTGTCTCTGTGGATGATGATTTTTAGAGACAGCATATTTCAAAAAGCTATTAAAATGCTTTGTTTGTAACTTGAAGAGTATATATCATGAAGTCATTAAAACCTCTTTCATCATTGTTCTCATTAAATTATCTTTAAAGGTCAGGCCCTGCTATCTGATACAGTGACGTCAAGGAGAGCATTACGTGGCTGAGCAAGCAACACTTGGCTCTAAATCATCCCCACTAATGGGACAGATTGGTGTGAGAGCTGTGGAAAAAACCTTCTTCCACGTTTATTTCCCTGTGAGTTCAAGCCTGTGTTACTTGAGCTGCTGCTTACACAAAGTCCAGTGAATTTAATGACGAGGCTTCCAGTTGGGGCTCGTCCAGTTGGGCAGTTCTGGGTTCCAAATACTGGAGAGGAATTCAGTGCCTTAAGTGAACACCTAGTATGCAAAATGTATATGTTGCAACCTAATATTTGCCTACAGTTTTATTTCACCACATTTCATGTCTTTGTAAATTACAGACAGCAGATTCCCTTTCTGAGTCAAAAGCTTTTCAGAAAGTTCTGACTCCAAGTTCCTTCTCCTTACAACAGCAGAATGTTTGCTGTATGAAAGAGACGACAGTGCACACATTTTGAGAGGTGAATAGTGTGCATTCAATGTGAAAGATTATGCAGTTGTTCTGTAGAGAACATTTTCTGTGGATTCAGCCTAATGAAACATATGCTTCTTATTATATCAAATACATTTTTTACAATAACCATTTCAACATTATGGAAACGTTTAGATGTTTGCTCTACAATTTATGTCCTTCTTCAAATGTCACCTCTTTAAACTCATAATCATTTTATGAAAAAATATTTCAGCTCTTTTAACAATTATTGCACTCGGAAAACAAAGGAAAGCCAGTCATATGTATTCCATCCCAAACCAGGTTTGACCTCATTCAGAACTAATAGGATATTTTTATAAGGTTTAAAGAAAAAAATTAATAACATTAATCTACCACTCAATTCCATTAGTCTTCCTTAATTGTGCTCTGCAGTTGCTCTGTCTCTTCTGGGTTTCTCTCCCTGTGGAAAACTCTGGGAGCCTCTGGAGCAGAGGAAGAACCAGGCACATGAAGCCTGCAGGGCACTCTGGCTTTCTCTGGCAGGGCAGGAGGGAGGCACAGGATGGAGCTGTGTGCTGGAATTCCTGCTTTGCTCTTAGAAAGAACAATATAGAGGTAAAGTGTGCTTTAGGAATTAGGAGTTTCTCTTTGCTGGAATGCATCCTCTGGATTTTGGATCAGAGGTTCAGGAATACACATTTTGGACTTTATTTCTTTAGTGTTATAGGGCCTAGTTCCTATTTTCCTCAAAGGACAATGAGTCAGGACTTCACAATTTCCTGTCTACTTTGATTTCTATGTTCACTGCAGTTGACTGAAAAACAGTTTTGAAGGGGGAATTTTTTTTAAATGAAAAAGTCTAAAATAAAATCAATGATATTTTGTGAGTTATGCGGTTTTTTTCCTGACACCTTAATATCCTCCCATCAGTAAATCATGTATTTTTCACTTACTTTCTTAGTTTATCAAACTACACAGGCTTTGAAAAAGACACAAACTACTGAAACAAATTGCTGTATTGTGGGTGTGCATTGCCTGTGGGTAATGTGATGAGAAAGAGCAGTGAGCAGCAGTTCTGTGATGGAATGAGATGATTCCCAGAGGTCCCTTCCATTCTGGGGTTCCACCCAGCCATTCTGGGGTTCTGTGCAGAGAGCTGGGATTTGCTTTTAGGGTGTATTAGAGAGAAGAGAGGAAAGGAGAGGAACAGGATCATTCTCTTGCTAAGCAATGTTGCTTTACAACCAAATTGATCACTATGGTTCTGCTCCTTTGTTAGTATTCCTTGTGTCAAAGCCTAGTTCTAACTTTGCAGAATAAAACAATTGCATTTATACTTCTGGTTTCCTTGAGATCCTTCTGATTTCCTTGAGATCTTTCTGGTTTCCTTGAGGTCGAGTAACACATAAATAGAAGATGCAGGACAAAGCACACAGGTCAGCACAGCTTAGGTGGGCAAGCAAGCTGAGATAGAAGGTAAATTTAAGCCCTATGAGCAGGCAAATCTCACCTATAAGAACAAAGGTGCAATACCTGTAGGCCTGTTTGGCAATACTGAACCAGTGAAGTGGGAAAGAAATAACCTAGTTTGCTAATGGAGTATTCAGGAGGATTGTTCACATCATGCAGACTGGTTACCTGGCAGACAGTTCAGGAAGGAGTACATTAAATTTTCCTTTGCCAAGTAAATGAAGCAGGAGCTTATCTGAAATTAATTTTGGCTCAGTTCTCTGTTGCTGCCCAGGCTTTCTATACTTGTCTGCACACTGCCTGCAACTGTTGTGCATTTTTTTATGTGTCCAGCACTGAAACAGCTTCTCCCTAAAAAATGCTACTGGTTTGTGGTTGATACTCAGCTCTGCTTTTACTCTACCCTGACACACTCACTGTGTATTTATCCAGATAGATGGAACTAACATTTTTCACTTCAATTAGGAGCCTGTGTCCATACAGGGGCAGCTACAGACATGGGAATATGGGGATGGTTATATTTTTTTGAGCATGCTCATACCTGCTCTCTGCTTACCTGCATTTGAAAGTCAAATTTGCTCCCTTAGTGGCTGTTGAAACTGTTGGGAATTGTCTGCAGGACATTCTTGAAACTGAGACCTAGACTGTGCAAGGATGCTCATGATCAATCAGATTACCAAATGGAATGAGTCTGCAAGCTGGAGTGCTTCAAGCTCCCAAGTGGGATGTCCAGGTGAACACATCGTGATGATCAGAGGCACATCCCAAGCTCCTGCAATCCTCAGTGCACAACACAACAGTGGTATCTCAAGGTCATGTACATGCTGGAATAGACTTACATCTAGAACACTGTTTTTTTTCACCACTGTAATTGCCACCAAATGATGATAAAATAGAAGAAAAACCAAACAAACAAGCAACCCAACCCTTCCAGCTTCTGGTCAAAGTTGAAAAAAAAATAGACCAAACCCCTGAATTGTGACCTTTAGTGGTTAGAAGGCATTATCACAGGATTAGTGCCTTTCTCAGTGTGCTATGTAGGAAAATTGAGAATGTGATCTTACCCAGTTCTCACATTCATAAATATTGATTGAATAACAAAGAATTTTAATTTTCAGGTACCTTGTTACAATTCTATTTGGAATATAATCACTTCAGTAATTTTCCTGCCTCAGGCAAATGCAAACCCTGGCTATCCCACACCTTTTCTAGATATGACATGTGATGCTAAGATGTATTCCAGACTTTCAGAGTCTTTGAAGGCCAAAGCATTACAAAGCCCATATATATTTGCCTTCCTTCTCTGCTTTTAATTCCCAAACTTCAAAGCACTTGTCAGATTTTTTAATTTACTTCTCAAAATCTGGTTGATGGTTGATACTGCCCCAACCACTGTGGTTCTCTTGTGGGGTGTTGGTGTGCACAGTGTAGGTGACTTGCTGTTAGGGACACAGGGATATTTAGTTGGTGTGACATATCTTTAATTGTGCCAGATCTGAAGAGTTTCCTTTTTCTTTGCCACCTCACTTTGATCAAAAATCATAGAAATCATGTTTATAACATCAAAACTTACATCTGTCTAATCAAAAAAGTTCAAGACTATCTGCAATTTACTCAGAATTACTCAGATAAATAAGTGAAGTGATGTTTAAACACATTTTGGAAATCAGTAAAAGAAAGTGGCCTTCAATCCCTTCCTTATAAGGTGTTCGATTCACCTTGCATAAAGATGTTTGTGTTCTTAACCATTCAGCAGGCAGGTATGCACATAATAGCATGCTCAAAATCACATAAAGAAAGATTGCCCCCTGAGTTTTAATTTAAAATTTGTACAACAACCATAAAAATACAAAGGTCTGCATAGGTAGGTGCTGTTATGAGCTGTTCATAATTACCACCTCAATGTTTCTGTGACTTCACCAGTCCATTTTAACAATTTAATACAGGTGGAACCCATTCTGTTATAACCATTTCTCACCGGTGTGACTGTTAAATTAGTGTGAAACTTGACAACCATAGAATTTATCTGCTGAAAAAATGGTAAATCAGACTCTGGGTAAACCAGTGCATTCTGTGCCTTATGTATTGTGTGAAAGTTGGTATGAAAAGTAATCAAAAATAATATGGAGTTTCATTCCACCTCTCACAGAAACACTGTGACATGTTTGGCAGATATTAAGAATGGCTCCCAAGACTTTGTGAAAGAGGTGACAGCCACAGCCACCCATTATCCTGTTCCACATCATAAGCAAATATAAGTAAAAAGAACTTGGGGCATTTCCAGACTTGCACAAAGCATGAACTGGAATCTTGAGATCAGATTTATCCTCCATTAGAATTACATCAGAATAAATTTGGCTTTCAGTTTGTTCTTGGTTTTAACTGAAGACTCTGAAAATGTTGAATTGCTGGAAATGTTTTCAAGTCCCAGACACAGTAATCACTTCTCTAATTGACACAATTGAGAGAGTTCTATACAAAGTCAGTTGAAATTCTTGCATAGATTAAATTTACATAGATTAGTCCCAAACAAAACAAGCTGTTAACTTATCAGCTAATTATGACAATGTCAATTCCCATGCATAGACAATGAACTTGCTAATGTCTGCTCTAATGGGCATTGTCATTTGGTTGAACAAAGATTGGAAAATCAATCCACATAAAGGCATTTCCTTCAACAATCTGTTCCTAACATGATCTTCATTTGTGAAAATCAATAGCAGCACAAGAGAACGAGTCTGATATTTCCTTATATACATCCTATGGGCAGGGATTTATTGCTGTAGAGGGTAAAACTTGTACCAACAGACAATGTAACTCAGCCAAACTGTTCATTATTTATCTGTGGCCTAACATCTAACATTTGATGAATGAATTTACAGCAAAATAAGGTTACTGGAGCTTGTTCAATTGTTTCATGTGGTTAGGACAGCTGTAGGCAATCTGTATGGGCTCTTTGCTATTAGAAACCTATACATGTTTAGGCAGTATGTATTTCATTTATGATGTGCCAGAAAGTATATTAAAACTGAAGATCACTCTATGAATACTCCTCTATGAATGCTTACAGCAGAAGAGGAATTTCCCAAGACTAAAAGTAGCCACAGTAATTCCATTGGAACATCTCCTGTAAATGAAGTCTGTCTGTCTTGAATGTGTCTTCTAGATGTGCACTGCATGACAAGAGAGGTCACTTGATAGATACTGTGTCACTTGGCCTGACTTGCTCTTAAATTAAAAAAAATATCTTTACATATTCTCTGGTTTTCTTAAAGCATTGATTCAAGGCTTTGAATTTGAACCTTTTAACATTCAGGATTATTCAATCAGACCCAAATATCCCAGTTCCAGCACTCCACATGATGTTAAGTGGAAATAAAACTAGTCTGAGGTTGAGTCATGTAACAATCAAATACATGTGAAATTCAGTCCCGGGAATCAAACTCTGTCTATTTTGCCCATCCTCCTCCAATCCCCATTAGAGATTTTCCAGACATTCACTGATTCTTTCAGTTCTGCCTCTCTTTAACTTTGCATCTGTGCTCAATTATTTTGTCTTTGTCAGCTGTTCAAACAGAATCTAAAAATATACTAAAACATCCACTTGCAAACGTTTCTGCCCAGAAGGAACCAGGAGGGTTTTGACAATGGTTAGCTCATCATTTATTCCAAACCAAGGAATGAACCTCCAGCTTTTTTTCCTCTTCAGGAATCCTTATAAATAACAAAATTAAGTGACAGACAACCTCCAAGGTTTGAAGTGCATGAGAGAACAGAAGGTTCTGACTTACATGGATATATACAGGCAGAACAGACTTCATACAGATAAAGATTAGATTTAGCCAAGTTGAACTTTCTTGGGATTTTAAGGATTTTCTAAGGATAGAAAAAGTTACTTGGGCCCATTTTTTGTGAGCTTCTAATTGAAGGAGAACATCATACTTGAGTGCCTGTTGCATTTCCACACGTCTCTGTGTTCTGTACTGACAACCAAATGAGTGGATGTGATGATTTTTGTTTATATTTAGCTCTTAGTGGTATATGAGTTTCTATAGGGTAGTATTTAGAAAATCATCCTGCTGCTGTTCTGCACTCACATTGAAATGTTGTGATTACTTCTTCTGTTGTGCAAAGTAATTGTAGTTATATATTTGCTTCCTTCTCTGCCAGTAAAACCAGGATTCACCTGACAAAGGGAGCCTCAGTGCAGCACACATTCAGGCTTTGGCATCCATGAAACCACTCATTTGTTTGCAATTAAGTGCATTCAAATACAGTGAGGACTTTGCAATGACTTCAGAACATACAAATTCACACAATGGCTGAGCTGTGCATAGCCCTGGTTAACTCTAATTCCCTCTACTTGGTGGTGCAGAACAAGTTTTCAACTGGAATACTCTTGAAACAAATAAACAGAATTTTTGTGGCATTTTCATATAATTAGAAGGAATGTCACACACACTGTAAGGTTAAAGGTATTTATTTTCTTAAGTTTGAAATGTGAGGCAATTCCAGCTGCATCTCAAGGTAAAACTTACATCTACATGGGTGGTACTAGTTTTTGATAACCAAACCAACAGGAAAAGGGGAAGGTAAGATACCAGAGTATAAAGCAAACAAGGATACATATCATAATGATAAGGACATGTTGAATAAAGTGCTTTGCTTTCATAGAATCATAGACTGTGTTCAGGCTGCATAATCAGATGAGGCAAGTCAGGAGCACTTCACTGCTGTGCATCAGACTCAGATGAAGCCTGCAGGAGTTTTTACTGATGTCAGTCACCAGAGCTGTAATTCTTATTTGAAAATACAGTGCACAGAGTATTAAAATAGACAACATAAAAAGCCCCAGGGCAATGACCCTGATGCCTTGAGAAGGCTGACCTAGAGCAGAGGCTGGACAGAGTTAAAGAACAAAGTATTTACTAAAAGGCCTCAATGGATGCACCTTGGGCAGCACCAGAGCCCAGCCAGGGCTGCACCCAAGATGAACCAAAATGGTCCCAAAATGCACCAGCGCTCCCGGGGTCTCTGCCTTGGATCAGTTCTGCTCCATTTGCATCTTGCAGTTCATTGTCCCATTCCAGCTTTAGCCCATGCAGTCCCACCCTGCTTGTTTTTCTCTCTCCAGCCCATGGTGTTTGTGCTCTGGGGCTGAGATTTGGATCATTTGTCCTTGGTGCCCAGCTGGAGCAGGAATTGTTTTGTCTCCCTGCTCTGTGCACAGAGCTCACCATCCCCTAATAGGAAGCCCAGACCCACACACTAAAGCAGCACAGAATCCGAAAAATATAAAATCTAAAACCTGAGGCATCAACCCATGATCACCCATTCCCCTGCATGGCAGGATGTGCATGTCCCACATGAGAAAGAGATTCCCTAAAAGTGGTGCCCCCTGCCTGTGTCTCAGGTACCTGTGCCTGTGGCTTGAATTGATGCTCACTGCACAGCAGGGTTGCTTGCAGCTGAGTCACAAAACAGGGAAGGAGCTGTGAGACACTGTCAAAAGGCAGAGTTTAGCCTCTCATCTCATTTATTACCCCATTGTATCCACGCTTGTATTCTTATTCTAATATTTCTGTCGTCAGCTGCATGCTTAGGAAAACAGTCATTGATTATCATTATCACCAGTTCTTTTTTTAAAAAAAAAAAATCCACACTGCCATCCAGATAGCTGGGGCAGCATTTATTGTAACCATTTGCCTTTCCAGCTTTGCACATATGAAATGTTTACACAGTTTGCTTCAAGAATTTCTTGTTTTGCAAGTTTGCACAAATCACCAGAAATGGCTCGCTTAAAATATACATCAAAAGGAAAGTGGTAGTAATGGATGAATGCTTTCATAAGAGTAGCTGGGGACAAATTTAGGCAGCAGCAGCAGCTCACAGCAGAGCAGATCAGCGCCGGTGGGAGTGAAGTTCATGGATTATATCTGTGGGAGAGTAGCACAGTTTGGAAGGCCCAGCTTTTAGAGTTGCCTAGAATTGATGTTACAGGCTTACCAGGATTTTCAAAACCACCTAAGATACCCAATTTATAGTGAAAATTAGGAACCTGGGCAATTTTGAGAATCTTACTGCCTACATAACTACAATTTTAGGTGCTTAGATTGCTTAATTATCTCTCCTTAGTTGAACTAGGAACTAAAATGATCTTGGCTTTCCCAAGAGTTTACACTCTGAGATCACTTAAAAAATGCCAGATGACCACGAAAAGGGTCACAACCAGTTTTGCATGTTTTTAGCAGAACATATTAAAAAACCTAAAAAACATGTAACTGCATTTATACTGAGTTAATGTTTGAGTAAGTACTGTGGGGAAGAACTTGGATGATGCATGCAACTTGGATTATCTGTATTTTCAGTTTGCTGCCTTTTGAGTTTTTGGATTTTTTTTTTTTATCTTCACTCTTTTGTTTTACTTTGAAATTAATTTATGTACAATGTTTATGCATTTTCAGCAGATTTCATCTTGAAGTGGATGTTCAGTTGTTGTGCATTGAACATATCCCTCAGATCATGTGTTTCAAGACAGTTTGGAGAGTCAAGCATTCTTTAGATCAGAGCAATGATCTTATCTAAACCTGAGTCCAGTGCAAATCAAGCGGAAACCAACATGAAGCTGAACTCCCTAATGGTACCAGTTCTTAAAGATGAATTAAATCCTGCTAAGTTGAAAAAACCCTTTCAGTTGGTACAAAAGTTCAAACCAAATACAAGCTGTTATCATTTGCAGTCATCTGGAAAGGAAAATGTTCTTAATGCAATGCCAGTAAAGGATATTCCCTCGAGTTTTCTTGCTCTGAGCTACTGTAGCTTGTTTACATTCCCAAAGAAACTGTGTGAAATCCTTCACACACTAATTCAAACCTTTAGAGAAGTTTAAGGTAGGACATAGGCTGTTAGAATATTGCCTCTTTCATACAATGTAACATTTTTAACCATGAGGACTCCTGGATCCTGCTTCCTTTTTTTCTTCCACGTACTAATCACTGCAGGAAGCATTCGACTTCTAAGGCATTTATACCGGGTAAGCCAAAGGAAAACTATCCAGCAGGTCGAGGCATGGAAAATAGTAACAAACACCTGCTGCTTCTACATATGGATAGATTTTTCACTTAAGTGGAAATCGCTTAGCTGAAAATCAAAGCACTGGTGGAAATCATATGAAAGCAGTCAAAGCCAGAAAAGCTTGTAGGAATGTTTTATGAGAAAGCATGTAGCTCCAAGTGTTAACTTCCCCAGATAAATGTGCAGAATTAGTTAGCTATTTTGTCTCTTTCATTTGCTAATCAATTTTCCCCACTACCAGCCTATGACAACCAGTAGGCCTGCACATTTGTTTCATATGGTTAAAGAATGTTTAACCCCCTACTGACCCTCTAGTGTTTGCTCTCCTTCCCTCAAGGCACGGAAGACTTTAAAGTAGAACCCGATGAATGAAAAGAATTAATCTCTGGGGGGCTTTTGTCATGAAAGCTTGAAAGGGGATCAGAACATGACATGCTGACAGCTGAAGTCAGGAGGAAAATTATGATATAATACAGCAAGTCAAAAATGTTACATGCCATCGAATCCAAAAGACAAACAAAGTGTACATATTGCCCTGGTTCTTTTTTGGCTGCTCTTGCTACTGGCAACAGTAAAATCTACAGTAGAACCCCTTGAAAAGACAAAGGGTGTTCATGGCTGATCTTTGAGAATAAAGCTGTTGAGCTTCCCAAAAATGGGTGTAACATGTAAATGAGCTTCTTCTGACCCTTGTGTTTTACATCTTTTACAAGTCTATGATGGATCTCTGGTTGCTGTTACTGTTCTGGACAGTTTTGTTCAAGCTTTTTTCTGTAACTAATTTATCTGGACATTCTGAGGCTTGGCCTTGATAGTTTCAAATTTTCCTGTTGTCTTCATTCTGAGCTCTTGAAATGGCCATTACATCAAACAGGAAGGTATGGATACATTGCAGCAAAAATAACATATTTTCAGTTCTCCTGTACTTATTCCTTTTCACTCTTCTTGTCGTAGACAGCCACAGCCACAGCTATGCTCAAGAGCTACTGGATGGTGATCCCAAGCCCAGACATATTTTCACAAGTGGTATTTTAAATCTGTGGCTGACTTTCGGGTTAGCATAATTTTAGGAGTCTCCCGAGCTCCCGGTGAGCTTTGCCAGCCAGGACAGACGGAGAGGCAATGCTTTGAGTTTCCAAATTATATTACGTGAGTTTATTTTGCTTGTAACTCTGTTTGAGCATTATCTATTAGAAGATGTGAGAAAGAGCCTGTATTGTGCTACTATCCCAGCAGGACAGTCCGGTCACAGAGTGAGTGTGGCTCCATGGCCACACGAGGTACTCAGAGCTGGACACGCTGTGAGGGGCCAGGAGGGGGATATGGACGTGTGGGCACCTCCTTCACACCTGCCCTTGGAGGGGATACCCTGTCCTTTCCTGCTGGGAATGCACGGAAATTCCCTTCTCCCTTTCCCTTTCCCTTTCCCTTTCCCTTTCCCTTTCCCTTTCCCTTTCCCTTTCCCTTTCCCTTTCCCTTTCCCTTTCCCTTTCCGGCCGTGTCCGTGTCCGCAGCCTCGGGGCCGTTCTCCCCCTGGCCACCAGGGGGCCCCCTTGGCCCAGGCAAAGAGCGCAGCCCCGGCCGCGTCCGGCGAGTTAAACCCGGCCTAGGGCCGGGATAGGCACGGCCCCGGCGAGTTAAACCCGGCCTAGGGCCGGGATAGGCACGGCCCCGGCGAGTTAAACCCGGCCTAGGGCCGGGATAGGCACGGCCCCGGCGAGTTAAACCCGGCCTAGGACTGGGATAGGCACGGCCCCGGCGAGTTAAACCCGGCCTAGGACTGGGATAGGCACGGCCCCGGCGAGTTAAACCCGGCCTAGGGCCGGGATAGGCACGGCCCCGGCGAGTTAAACCCGGCCTAGGACCGGGATAGGCACGGCCCCGGCGAGTTAAACCCGGCCTAGGACCGGGATAGGCGCGAGTCTGACCATGTCCTGGCAAGTTAAACCCAGCCTAGGACTGGAAGAAAGGCACAGCCAAGCCTGTATTACCCTACAGGCTCAGCTCAGCCCGACCTCTCAGGGTAGAGACTAATTACCTCCCCTAATCACGGTGTGCAGTGATGGAGGTAGCTCACATCATGCTGATTAAAGCTGGTTTGTAACCTCAGTTTCCAGAGTGTGTGCTGAGCATGCTTCCAACTGAGGTGTTAAACATTTACCAACAACATTAACAAAAGTTTTAGGATCTATGAAAATGAAATACTGTTTTCCACAGTGTTTCTGAGGGAAATGTCCCCAGAAATGGAGCAGATGATATTAGCAAATTTGAGTTTGCTAAAATGAGTCCTAAAACTACAGAACTTCTGTGAGTTTCAACATTTTGTGCTAAAAATGCCAAGGTTGTGCCTTGCATGGGCCATTCACTCAGGAGCTGGACTTGATCCTTGTGAGGCACTTCCAAATATTCTGTGATTCTGTGGCTTTGTGATTCTTGACAAATGTGATATTCCCATATTTGAGATTTTGGCAGGTAAATGTGAATGAATCATAGAATACTGGACTGTAAAACAAACAAAACCACAACCAAACAATCAAAACCAAAAAAACAGAATTTTGCAGTGTGTGGAAGACTAAGGCAGCAAGCTCAATTTGACACTGTTTTAAAGAGTAGCAGAAATGTCCCTGCTAGCTGCTAGCTATGTGAGCACTTGTGGGATGTGTGGCAGTTTGTATCAGCTCCCAGTGTACCAGACAGCATTTGCAGTAGTTGCAGCAATCTTTTTTCACAGAGCAGTGTGGGACAAGTCATGGGAACATCTGGCCCTTACTGAAAGAGTCCCCAAAAGCCCTGACGCCAGACCTGGTTCTGAGTGAGCCATCAGCCCCTTTTTCCTCCTGGGAATGGGGCTGTGCTCTGCTCAGGATGCCCAAGGGCAGTTTGATCTCCGGAGTCCAGCACATCAAAGGTGTTCTGGGAGCAGCTGAAGGCTGGCATGTTCCAAAGCAAGGTGAGCAGGAGCTCCAGTTCAGCCCATCCCATGAAGGCTGGCTGATTAATGCAGCTCTTAATCCATTAAGAGAGCAGGTTTAAGCTGAGAAGTGGAAGTGTTGCAAAACAAACAAAAACACACACAAAGATGAATCAGTCATTCTTTGCTCAAATACCTCCTTGCTCCATGGCTTTGGAAGCCATGGCACTCCTTTTCTTTCAGCTGAGAGCTGAGCTGTTCTCAGCAAGAGGATGACAACTTTTGGCTTCTTTCTACCGCTTTTTTGGAGCACAACTGAATGCTCAGTTGGGTCATATCCTATCTGTGGAATTCCATTGAGCTCAGTGAAAATAGCTCCCAAGGAGGGGGTGGAAGGAGAAGAGCCTGAAAGTTGGATTGAACTGAAGTTGATACATTGAAAACTTAATATCCGCAAAGTGTTGGTGGGTTCTGTTTGTGTATCCATAGTTACTCACCATGTATCATCCCTGTATCTGCATTCTAAGTGTAACAAGCAGCAAGAGGAAAAAAAGTTGCTTTCTCTGAATCTTTGTTGCTTTAGGATACAAAAAGTTCTTTTGAAAAAGTCCCAAGTGGCTAATATAGTGCTTTGTATTAGTGCAAGAATTTTGTTCAGATCCCAGCTGTTTAAGAAAATGCTTCAGGAGATCTTTACAATGACAAGGCCTGAAGTTAGTGTGAAAATAAGATACAAAGAGCCAAATTCTGTTCTGTACTGTTGCTTTTAGCTTTGTCTAAGTCTTGTAACTATTCCAAGTTTTATCTGGGCTATAACACTGCCTAAAATAATTTCGAAACAAGCATTTAACTGTGAAAAACATCTACTCAGGGGAAAATAAGCGGGGAATAGGTACAATCATATGATTAAAGTTGATCCTTTGGATACATCCAAATCTTACCTTAATTAGTATCAGTCTTAGACTAACTGGGAGCTGTAGAGTGTGTGGAATGTTGAGTTCTTATGTACTGGAAATATGGAAAATACCCTCTTCAGGTTTTTTAACATGTCCTTCAAATACATTTTAAAATTGGATCTAGATATGGTGACTTCAGATTCTGAAGAGATTCTCTTCCCTTTGTCATGCATTTCTTCTATGGATTTGCAGATTCATAGTTTTTACTGAATTGATGTCAAGGAAATAAATTTCAGTAGAATTGGTTTAAAGATTCATGTTAAGCTTAAGAATTTTGTTTGCAATTCAGAGGTCAAGGCCAGAATTTTTGACAAAATGAAAAATTATACTCTGAGTAGGTAACATGCTTAACATAAACATTTGTTATGATGAAAGATCCCTAAAAACCTGAAGGTTCAGTGAAGTTCTTGAAGCTCACTGGAGCATTAATTTGTCTTCTAAAATGACACTACTTTACATGATTTTAAGTTTCCTTAATGTCTTAAAGTGGTTTCGCTGTAGCTTGGATTTGATCACATGTAAAGATAAAAAACATAGGAATGAACAGATACTAATATTTACATTTTACGTGCAAAGTTCATATAGTTGCAACTGGGTAAGAATGTTAGCATTTACCCCAATTTTAGGTAAAAATACTGTGATCAAACTGGAGCTAATGGGATCCAATAGTGGTCAATAATATTTGATCTTCAGTATTCATTGAGAAGATTAAAATATAAATTTATTTATATTTGCTACAGCTAAGTCAACTGGTTAAATATGAATTGAGTTGACATTTACTGATACGTTGGGATAGTTGGAGCATAATTTAATCATAACCAAATGCTAAATATATCTACCATTTTCTGGTCATGTTGCTGAAAAAGTGCATCTAACTGCCTGAAAGGCATATCACACAAATTATGGTGCAGTTGTTTTAAGCAGAGCTATGGGTTTCTTGTATTAACACTAAAATGATACTGACAAGTGCTGCTTTCCTTCCAGAATTACTTAATATGTCTCTCCTTAACTAGTTGCAGTATATATGAATCACATACTTTGGTCTGTAACTTCTGCAGTTGAGGCCATCATCTGTTACATTATCCTTCCTGTTTGAGTGTATTTGGCAAAGAAAAGGAGCACTGCAAGGAAGAAAGTGATCCATTTTGGGTTTCCACTGCTCTGGCTGCTACTTCAGTTGTATCATTCCCCTTCTGTCAGGTGAGATCATTATTACATGTCCTGGACAGTAATTCCCATTCGGGGTGTGTAGGTTTTGAAGCAATCAGTCAGAGGTCAGATTTGGTCAGGGTGGGACCCTTTCCAAATTACTCCTGGAAAAGGTGGGACCAGTTCCTGAAGCAACATTCTCTGAGTGGAAAAAATTATTTGGTGAAAAGCTGTAACATTTCACGGATCTTTTATAAGGCAGCACTATATAGGAAAGCCTGAGAACAGACTGAGTGAAAGTGAACAAATGTCTTAATGAGAATTCATCCAAGTTAGCTCCTCATCTGGAATATTAAGTTGAAGTACATCTGATTTGCTTCTCATTGCTATGATTTTCTGGTGTTGTAATCAGAATTATGATTCCACTATGGAGACTTTTAAATTATTCTTCACCAAATGGGACTAAATCACTGTCCCCAGTCCCTCATTGTGGAACTGTGGCATCAGCTCAGCTCTGGATCTGCCTTTTGCTCCTGAAAATCCATCTTGATCAGTAGCTCAGAGGTTAGTCAGAGTAAATATGAAATAAGTGGAAGCCGGGTTAAAGCAATTTATCTTGTTTTGCCCTTATTATTTGCAGGCCAAACTGCAGTAGTTAAGCAGCAAACACCACTGTGGATAATCAATGGGAGATGCTTACATTTTAGAGCAAGTGCCGAACTATAAATTAAGGCGGACACACTTGCCTGTATGAAAGCCCATTAGAAAGGTTGAAGATTTGTGCAAGAGGAGAATTACTGAAATAATAACTAAAGTGAGGGTGCTTTCAGCAGAGGCTGGTGTTTCTGAGTAATTGTGTTGTATGTACACTTCAGACATTGACCTCGTGCCTCAGACATTCACCGTGCCCAGAGCTTGGTTGCTTAGCACTGAATGCTAAGTGACATATTAAGTTCAACCAAATGTCACTCATTGCAATGATGTCATGTTGTCCAAAACCCATTAATTACTTTGAAAATTCCCACAGTAACTGAAAATCTCAGATTATCTGCCTGAATTAATGGGAGGCCTGTAATTGAGTGATGGATCCCATGCTGTTATTTTGAACCCTATGCACTTTACATTTTGAATGAAGGTGGCAAATACAGGTTTTGGTCATCTCTACTAATCTTAGAATCACTGCCAATTTTAATATTGTCATTAAGAACAATCCTACTAATAAGAAGAAATGTGAAAGGCACTATTCCCCACAGTACACCTTAGAAACTAATATCCCTTAGGAGGGATATGCAATTTGGTGAACTTACATGGATGGGAGTTGGAGTCTGTGCCAAAACCTCTCATTCCTGTTTTAGCAATGTTCAAGATTCCAAGGGAAAGGAGTTAGTTTTTTTAATATCACCTACTAATTGCAGTGCCATTTTTCTTTTTGTCTCTGCAGACAGGAGTGTATAAAGAAAGGTAGTTTGGAAGGGTGTTGGTGCACCAAGTTACCAGGCTGAGGGTAAATTCCAGAGCAGTGCATGCTCCATGCTTTTTTAAGGCAGGGCTGGAAGTGCAATTGCAGGATCATTGCAGACCCTTTTCAGGCTCCTGTTTGGTGCCCACATCCAGGCTCCCCTTCTCCACTTTCAAAATACAGCAGTTGCTGTATTTTATGTGATCTGGCTTCAGTGCTGCTGTATTATATAAGCTAACACCTATAGGAGAAGGAAAAAACCTCTAAATTAATATTATGAGACTTGAAGAAATGTTTTTTGGTGGATAATATTCCAGATGAAGCCTGTCTCTTCACAAACACTTCACAATCTTCTTGATTTTTCTGTAACAAGGACTTGGTGAGATTTTCCTTTCATTTTAATGGATTCATTGTAGCAAGGTGCAATTGTGAACCAATATTCAATATTCAGAATTAGGTTATGTTAGTTAAAGTTCTTCCCAATGTGACTTAATATATTTTATTTGTAGGAAGCAGGTATGAGAAAGAAGGAAAGAAAGATTAACTAAATTCTGTTCAGACTTTTTATGATTAATGATCAGGCCAAATTTGTGCTGGTAAAAAATTATGGAATTATCTGGTCTCCCCCAGATTGCACTGAAGAAAAATGTGTCTGAAGTTGCTGGAAAGGAAATACTGATTCACAGGATGGTGAAATTAGACATACCTGCACTTTCTCTTTAATAAAAAGCAATTTTCTTGCTTTGCCACTGTACATAGTGGCAGCAAAATATGACTTGATGCTTCTTTGGTTATGTTTTTAATTTGTCTTTGTTTCATTCTGTTATTCTTCACATGTGTACCAGGCATGTTCAAACAGAAAGCTCAGAAAGTAGCTAACTTCTGATGCAGTCAGCAGGCTTTGGAAGCAAATTTCTAGATAACTTATTCCTTGTGGTACTCCTTATTAGGAATGTAGGACCAGATGGGGAAACAATACAGAGTATTTTTTTATTTGTACTATCAACTTTTATCTTACAAAGAATGATGTATTCAGCATTTTCCAAGATGTCTTTATGTATCTCCAAATACCACAATTGTGTATTGTGGGGTACGTTAGATCTCATTCAATTCAATCTCAGTTTTAAATAGAACTTTATTTTTTTTTCAGTCTTTCCTTTGAGGAAGAGTGTGAGTCCTTAAAAAAAACCCAAAAACCAACAAAAAACAAGAAGAGGAATGTTTGTTGCATTCAGTCAGTCTTACATAGCTTCTATAGAGCTTAAACAAAATAGTGTATTGATCTAAAACACGTAACATAATCAATAGGAAAAAGAACTCTAAATCTCAGAATATACTGAATAAAAATGCAAGGTCCAGCAGTGGTTGGCTGTCCAAAAAGTGGGATACTGAACGTGCAGGGCAGTTCCTGAGGCATCATAAGACCCAAAGCTGAACTAAATCTTTTGGAATCCGTGGGGTGATTTAGGCTTTATTCCAGCCAGGGACTGGTCAGCAGGATCTATTTTGGGGATGAGGAATGCCCCAAAGTGCTGAATGCAGGGCTCAGGGCCACTGGGGCATATCATTATCCATTCCAGGCTGCAGAAGGGACTGGCTGTGTAATTGCCTTCCTGGGCTGGGGAACCAAGAGGCCTTGCAGGAGCCTGGCTGTCCCAGCCCTCTGCTGCTTTTAGCAAGCTCATTTATTTGCAGCGTTTTGCTAACGTTGCCGTTTAAACTGCCTAAGAACCAAACCCGCTGTGACTTGCCCCTCCCCAGTGAGATATCTCCTTTCCTAGTGTGCTAACTCTGGAAATGCAGTAGAAGAATGCAATACCCTTGAAATTGCACTTCTCTGCCAGGAAAATCAGATTTCAGTCCTGAATCTAAGAGTATCTCTTATTAATAGCTAACACGTATGTGTTTGCATTGCACTTTACCAAAAGGAACAAGACCTTCTCTTTGCCCTGATTAATATGCAGGCTGGATAAACCAAACGTGGCATAGCAAATCTATCTATTTTAAAGTATATTTAGCTTCCATTACCACAAATAGCTGTCAGTTTTATATTTTTGGTGTTTGTTTTCTTAAAAACAGGCCTGTGAGACAGGGTAATGCTGTTATTCCTACAGGCAACTGAAGCACAAGAAGCTGATTAGCTGGACTTCACACAAAAACATATATGGCAGATGAGGGATCTAAACTGACATATTCTGGCAACAGGTTCTGTTCTGACATGTCCTGTTGTCCTGGCTGATGTATTTCCCTTGAAATCAGGCAAAAGAAGGCAATGAGGAAAGAAACAGCTTTTACTTTAAATGGCCTGTCTTGTTGGACATCCTGCAAGCAGAGCCTGGGGGTTCTTTGCTGGCTTTTAGACCCTCAGGAAACACCTGCATTCAGGAGAAACCCCTCTAAAGCCACAGCTCCCAGCTGGATATATCTGATGGTCAGGCTTCTCAGTCATGGAGTGGGTCTCTGTAGAAAGATAATGTTATCACTAATCACAGAAAGTAAAGGAAACACTGCTTAAGGCACATTTTAGAATGTTTTAGATGCTTGTTGGTATTTATTAATCAAACTCAGCAAATTCTTTCCTCTACATCTTGGTAAATGGATTTTCAGGTTCATTTTCCTGAATCCTGACATGTTCCACACAACCACATAATGGTTCAAAGTTACAGAACTTACTACCTCTAAAAATAGTCCCTGCTGGGAGTCACTTTTGCTAACTTTCCAGAAGCAAGCAAAAATAAAAAAAAATCCAATAAAAGCTTGCCTTTCATTTTGAATTTCTGAGCACACACTCTTGCTTTGTCTAAGCCTCTCCTACACTGATGTCAGTAACATCATGGAGATGCAGGAACGTGTTGTCAGCAACTGCCTGCATCAAAGATCAATTTTTCAAGTCCAGCTCTGTGGTATTGCAATAAAGAGCACATGTAACATTACCAAATAATCAAGCAAATGAGATTTTTGACGTACTAATTTATCTGAATGCAGGAAAGACAGACTGTTTTAAACTTACTTAGGAGAAAATAAGAAAGATGAGTTTCCCTAGGAAGTGCATATCAGGAGGATAAGGCTGCTTTTTGATGGTAGGAAATGTGCTGAACTGCAGTCAGCACAGACTTTTCTTCTTCATTGTGTGGATACTTTAAAGCCAAAATGCAACCAATAATCCTTGTTCTTTTTCTGTGGATTATCCTTTATCTGAATTAACACAAAGCATTTATTTTGGCTTGCAATTGTGAAGGCCTATAAAGTCATTGATTGCCATGGGGTATTTCAAATATGTTTCTGCTTCTATCCACTACTGGTTTGGTTGTGGTTTAGCCTGTCATTGCTTTCAAATGTGTCTCATAAGCAGACATTCTTTTGAGAAGTGTTATTTTAAAAGGTTGAATTAATTTAAAATAAAGTCACTTTCTCCAAAATGAGCATATATTTTGGATGGCACAAAGTCATACTGCATGGAAGAATAATGCAATACAAGATTATTGCCTTAAATTAAAAATCAAATAAAGCCAGTGGAATTCCCTAATCTAATAAATTCCAGATATTCTGGATTGCTGAGGCCAAAGTACTTGCAAAGTCCCTAAATAGTGACTAATTAGAAGAAAAATGTTGAAAAATTGCACAAAATGAAGACGAGATGGAGAAGGCAGATTTGGGAAAGAAATAGTATTGAATGAACCTTTAAAGGTTTTCCTTGGTGAACATATAGCTTACATTATCCACTGCAATTTTTAAGTGATTGAATGTTTCTATCACAATAAAAAGAGCCAAGGGGTGATGGGTTAAATGAAGCTAATGGTAAGAATATCAGTTGTTTAATTCAAACAATCTTGTTGCTGAAGAATCATTCCATTCCATGTTTAATAACCTTGATCATGGCTTAATCCAGACTTGCAAAGAAAGAGATTGGCTGTGCTTCAGTTCCCAGTCAGGATCACAAGCCTTGTGCAGTTCCAGGTAAATGCAGGAAGCAAAGCAGAACCACCTTGCTGTGCAGAGTCAGCTGGGGATGGGACAAAGCCCTTTTCTTGCTGCAGGACAGGGAGGTGTGTGAGTTACAAACTCAGTGCCACCAGTTCTCTTACCTCCTTCTGTACCTCCTCCTGTTCTCTCTCCTCCTTTTAGCTCCTCCTTTCAGCTGTGCCAAAGTGTGGCAAGTTCCTTGAAGGCACAGTCCTTCCACTGTTTTATGTAGCAGACAAGAGAATAGGAAAATAGGGAGTGTAGGAGTTCAGCAAGGGTGGAACCCACCCAAAGGACTCAGTGCACTGAACAGTTCCACAAGATTCTGTGTCTGCTCTCATGAGTCACAAATTATTTGTAGACATCACCAAATGTCAGTAGGTACTTTTTCACTTAGAGTGTAGGTTAGATTTATTTAACCTGATGATGTTTCAAATTTGGATTATATGGTTTAAAGCATATTTTATCATAGGACTGAACATATGACAATTTTATCTTGGCATTTGCTGGAATGCTGTATTTTTTTTTAATTGAGGTTTCCTGAAATGTGGTTTATTTTGCAAATTTAAAAAGAGTAGAAAGCCACATTCTTGATCTTCTTTTTAAGAATCAGATCCTATCAAACATGTTTTTCTACCATTAATTCCCACTGGTATAGAAAAGTGCTTTGTTACATTAAAATATTTGTACTAAGCATTTTTAAAAAATACTTTAATGTAGATTTTTGTGCATTTATTTAGTATTTCTAATAGATCTTGTCAGACAGAAGAAATCAATAAATATCACATATTATACAGACTGGTTTTAGCTTCTGAATAGCTCTGAGTCAGCACAGATTATAAAAAGCCAGTGGCTGCTGAAAATGGGTTGGTTCTGTTTGGTTGACTGAGATGGTAAAATATGCCAAAATAAGCACAAACTCTACTGGCACTACTAAATAGTTTTCTGTTTCTATTTGTCTCAAAAGTAACTAAACACTCCTCAGTTTTGGATCAAGAATTATTTGGATTGACTTCTGCTTCTTCAATGAGAAATAATTTCAGGTTCATATTTTGATGTGAAATTGTTGTTGTTGGTTTTTTTTTTTTAATGTGTCTTTTTAATATCACTTTATGTGTAATGAGATTCATGTAAAATTCAGGAAAAAATGTGCCTCTCTAGATGTTTAAGTGGAAAAGACTCTAAACCTTGTGAGAATAGAAGAAAAAAAATGAGATGGTGTTCTTAACTTAGGTGGTGCCTGACATCTTCACCAACTCTTACTATCACACTATTCTTCTTTAATTACACAAATGTAGACTCGTGTGTCTTGTCCTTTGCTGGAAGTGGGAGGTGGGAGAGGGCTGGGTGACCTCTCTCTTTATTAGGCTGAGTTTCCACATATGTAGGATGCAAAGAGAGAAGGTCTCATGGTCTGTGGCCACAGGGAGGATAGCTGATGCACTGTCTTTGATGTGTTTGATGTTAGTTCATTTTACACAGTTGGATCAATTGTGCTTTATCAAACATCCTGAAAGAGCTGTTTGCAAGATTATAACACCCTTGGCTGGAGCAGTGAATAATGCTGACTCCCACTTCTTGACTCCCTCCCTGCTCTCTCCAGATTAGAAGTCACGTGTTGGTCTCCATTGCCCACACCCTTTGTGTGTTCAGGAAAGAGGGAACAGCTTTGTGCACACAGCCTTCCCTGGCAGCTAGAGAGGCTGGCAAGGGCAGGGTAAGTTCCTTGGCTCCCTGCACTGGAGGTGAGCAGGTACAGTGACGGCTCAGGCTGGACATGCAATCCATCCAGATGGGCAGCAGTGCTGGTTTCAGCAAGTTTGCCTAAAGCTTTCCACATTCAAGATGTTCAGAAGGCTGAGGCCTTTGCTGGAGATTATCCGTGATCCTGAGGTAGATCATTGCCATAACAATTCCATGTGCACAGCCAGGCTCCTGATTGCTTCTCACTCCCTGGGTTGTCAGTACAGCTGCTGCAGGATATTCCTGTTCTGCTGTGTTCAGTGCTGCTGCCCCAATTCAGTCCTTTCCAGGCAAATCCAGAGGGCAGGATTGTTTAGAGAGTTTTTATGAAGAACAAGCTGCAGATTCTCCCCCAGTGCTGGAGTTCTAAAGCAGCTGCAGTTGTGTGGGGAGAAGGGTTTTTGAGCAGAGCACAGAACCACAGAATCATTTTGGGTTGGAAAAGACCTCCAAGGTCATCGAGTGTAACCTGTGCCTGATGCCCACCTTGCACCCAGCAGAGAGCCCTGAGTGCCACCTCCAGCTGTTCCTTGAAGACATGAATAGCAGTTACAGGCAATCCATCCCAGAGGTGGCACAAATGGAGTTTGCTTTGAGGCGCTCCTCCCAGAACCGGGGCCAGTTGAGACCTGCACTATTGTTCTTACTGTCAGCTGATGAGTTTCTGACCAATATTGTAGGATGTGCTGCTTACAATAGCAGAGGAGTTGACTCAAAGATGTAGGAGGTCTGCACCAGTTCTTTGTTTCTACCAAAACCCCAGCTGCTGAGTTCAGGAACTGGCTCAGCTCCTCTTAAATGAGTGCTGAAGGCCCTTGTGAAGCTGCAGTACCCTTGGGGAGGCTTGGGGACACTTGTAGATGTTAGTGCCCCCCAGAAGGCATTGAGAAGTCATCGCTGATTAAGTGTGAGAGTGTCCTGGGAAGAGCTGATGCTGAAATCTGCGTAAAAGTAACAGCGCAGAAAAAAAAATCTGTTGCAAACAACCACTTAGCAGTTATCTGTAAAATACAACTATTGCAGCTGTTGTTTGCTGTGTTTAGATGCTGATGGTCATGTATTATTTAGGAAGAATTTTCATCACTTTTGGTCTGAAAAATATTAAAAATGGAGTTGTGTTCTGCACATGAGCAAAAAAAAAATTAAAAAATAGGCTGGTCCCAGGAAAGAGGGTTATATGCAGTTATATGTTTCACATCTGCACTTCTCTTAAGACAGTTGCAGAAAATGGTATGGGAAATGATAGAAAATGTAAGATTATGCAGAATTTGAAGCATACCAATTTAATTGTGAATATGGTATTTAATAAAAGAAAGGGGGAATATACTTCTGTAGATTTTGAGTATTTGTGACAACATACATGCTAATTATTGTCAGTTTGTGCAATTGGAGATGGTAAAAATCTATATTTCAAGTGGTTTTAAAGCTTCGCAGAAGTCTGGTTTTAACCAATTTTATTTGACTTCCCATTAATGACTAAGAGGAACACACATGCAAACTTGTAAGCTATAATTACCTGGGAGTGTTTTCAAATATTCTGGAGAATAGGATGAGAAAAGCTGTGTGGGAAAACATTGCACAGTGTTTGTTAAAGAGAAAGATTTCCCTCTGTGTCAGCAGCAAGGCTCCCCAGCAGCAGCTCCTTCCCAGTCTGCCTTTGCCAGGTGTGCTGGACAGGCTGGTGGCCAAGGGCTGGCTGCTCTCCACGCTGCTCCAGCAGCTTCCTTGCCAGCACATTCCTGCTGCCATTCCGTGGGGAAGGAGGGAAGGAGGGAAGGAAGGAGGGAAGGAGGGAAGGAGGGAAGGAGGGAAGGGCTGTGCTGCGGCCGTTAGCGGCCCCGGGCTCCAACAGCCACAGTTCAGAGCCTCCCACAGCCCCATGACAATCCTGGGAACCCCGGGGGGGTCCCACCTGTTCCAAGGGGGAACAATGGTGCCTTACAGGACTTTTGGCCCTTTCCATGCTGCTGGGGTGTGCCAAAGGGAGTGTGGGTATCTGGGTGGCTGGCTCTGTCTGTAGGTGGTTATAGGCAATGCATATTTTGGACACATCCAACTCAACCGTTTATCTCCGTCAGGAATTTTTTTAAAACAGCAGGAAAACAGGTAGAGAATTTGTTGGTCTAATTTGCTCCTCGATGAGTCTAGGAGAAAAAAAATTATGAAGAGAGATAATTTGAAAATCAGGTCCCTTTATGATTCAATAATCCTTCAGAGTTGTCGTGTTTATACAATCACACACAGAGAAAATGTCCAGAAGAAGGCATCACAAGAAGTTATAGTTTTTCAAAATTTTTGTCAATGTGTACATATTCTGTTCAGTTTACTTTATAAGTTTATGAACTGCAAATTTTTGTTTCCCTTCTTGGCGTGATCCAGTCAGCTGTAGTAAACAGCAATCTGGAGAGACATATACTTGAAATTAAAAGAAGAGAATTGCAATGTCTGTGGCTTGGTGAGACATGAAATATAATCCAAATCCTCTTATTCATTTTACCTGGCTAATTTTAAAACAATAGTATCTTTTTTTGTCTTCAGTCTGTTTTTCTGTGGAAAAAATATTTACTTGACATAAGGCTGGTATTCATCTGAAAGCTGTTGTGTGATAATCCTTGCATTCAGGGCAGTAAACTGTAGATGAAGGGCTTCAGCTGAGCAGTGCACTGCAGTTTACATCTCATAGATGATGCTTTCATAATGCTCCTGAAGGACTAGGAAATGCAGCTCCTTCACATTGCTTGTGATGTCTTGCTTGCAGTGCATTAGGGAGACAACACATTTGAACCCTCCCAGGCTCCTTGCCACCATATCAATAAATATTTATCTAAGCAGAATTCACTTTATCCTTCCTTTGCTTATTACAGTTTTGTACTTACATTTTATCTGAGACATAGCTCAACACCTTTTCTGAGTCCTCTCAGCTGTCTAAATTAAAGTATTTTGGGCCTCACTGTTCTTGATCTGCTCTCAGATAATGAGTATTCTGATGTTAGAACTAGCTGCTCATACCTTTCTGCAGCTGTATTGAAATCTCTCTCCTTGCTGCTAATTGTGAGACACTGTGTGCACATTGTGTTGTCTCTGCCTTCTCATATCTCTGTTTGGATTGGACTCTGTCTTTATTTCACCAATTATCATTTTCAGATTCCATCCAAGTCCTTCTAACACAGGAGGCAGCTACTGCAGCTGCTAAATGCCAACAGTGCCTTGCATCTCAGTTTCCAGACACTGTCATTCCACAGCCACATCTCCCTTTCTGGGAGAGGCCTGAAAATTACCTCAATTCTGCTCAGAGTGAGACTGGTTTGTGTGGGGAGTGGCAAAGGCATCCAAGGGAATCATAATGTCAGCTTGTGGCAGAAATGGCTCCAGCAGTGGCAGGAGGGTGACAGGCTCAATTCTGCCTGGCAGAGTGTGGGGAGCAGAAGGGATGTGTGCAAGTGGCCTGGGGCAGAGTCAGAAAACAAGCTTATTTTAAAAAGGTTAAATATATATGGCATTTATATGGGAAGTCTTTTCCCTCCAAATGAACATTTTTATTATAAAGAAAAAGACATTCTCAGAATTCAGGTATTTTATGGAAGCAGGAAAATGGCGGGATGATGGCCTGAGGGATGCTGAGAACTACAGCAGATAGTTTTGATTTAAGAGCAAGCCTTTATTTATATGAAGTGCTTTGTTTCAAGTTTTTCCTGTAGCCCTCAGCAGCTGAGCATGTTCCCCCAGAAGTGACACATGACCTGGGAGGCTGGACTGCATCATACAAACCAAACACCCTGATGCTGTAGCAGCATTAGGTGCACTAATTTCTTTCTAGGCTGTGCTTTGCTGTCCCATTGGAAAATAGCTATTAAACATTGGCTATAAGACCTTTAAGCTGCAAATAAATCAGTTCTTATACATGGTGTTCCCATGTAGCCTGCAGCAGGTCTGAAGAAGGGCCCAATCCATGTGCTGGTATCTGTTGTGGATCCCCAAATCTTGTAGTTAAGAAACTTGTGCCTTCAGTAAAAGTAGTTCAGTGCTCATTCAGCTGACTCAGATGTGTGGAAATAACACTAAATGAAACTCTATGTTTGGAGGTAAAGAAATTATTGAGGTACCACCCCTGGGACTCAGCAGCTTCTGGATAATTTCAAGACGTAGGGTAGAAGGAGGCAAGCACAGCTCACCACTGACAATGTAAGATGTCTCTTGGGAACATGCACTAAATGGGAACAGATCCAGATGTTGGGCTCCCAGATGTGTGAGCCATTGTGGAGCAATCATCCAAGCAATCATCCAATCCATCAGTTTGTGTAACAGCAGGAACGAAAAGGCAAAGCATATACAAATGTGAGCTAGAAATTGAAATTCAGTGTGCTGTAAGGCACAGAGAGGGTCCTGTCCTGCAGGGAACACTGGCTGTGCCATGGCTGGGAAGCTCTGGGTAAGGAAGGCAGTCCTGCCAGGCAGGGAAGGGAAGGCAAAATTCAGCTGCTCACTTGTGTGTTGATGTGTAACAACAGTAAACAGAAATGAGCTGTGCACCACATGAATAGCCAACTTGCTGAAAATCAGATCCTTTCATTGTTTACAAACTGTGGCAGAATCACCATAGATTAATGACATTTAGAAATCACCACTTCCACTCCGTATTTTTATAATTGCCTTTTTTTTTTTCTAATTTGTGTTTTCTTAACCCATTACAGTCAATTCAGTATGATACAAATACAAATACTTGTAGTTTAAAGGATTTATAAACAAAAATGAATGAGGAGAAAAACACTATGGTACTTTCTTTGACCCAACATTTACACAGAAAGTTTTTTTTTATTTTGACATGACTAGACAGATACCAAATGCCAAATGGTTTTAACTAACATCAATACACAATTAGCGGTCTTTGTAATTAATCAGGGCAGAAAATTGGAGACAAGGGACCAACACAGGCTTCTCTCAGCCTTCACATCCACTCTGCAAAAGTATAAACCTTTTCCCTGCTCTTTGGACAATGTTCAAAATGGCTCCTGCACAATCCCCAGATGACAATGACCATTGTTGCCGTTCATTCAGAGATCTGTCACTCTTTGAAACCCTGTCATTAGTTATGTTCAAAGGCAGGAAATACTAATGAGGTTTGATTTCACCAGCCTCCGTGAGGCTCCTTGCATATAATTCCCCTCACGAGATAAACTCACATTTTGTGTTTATTTTGCGAAATACAAACTTAGATGTAAAACATGAGAAAACAGTAGCTGAGAGATGTTAAACAGTCCTAAAACTGTGGTAAAGGTACTCCAATAAAATCTTCAGCTCAGCCATATCACTGCAGCCTGTTTCTGTATTTATGTGATTTTAGGTCTTCAATGTGCCTGTTAAAAACACATTCTGTTTAAGAAACACTTTGGAGTCCTGGTATGACTGTACTTCAGTTTAAGTATTTATATTTCTTCTAGTCCAAAGTATAAAATAACAGCTATATTTTAATTTTCTTGCCACCCATAGAATTAATTAAAAGACGCCACAATCCAGATCCTAAGATGTTTGCTTAACTGAAATGTTACAAAAGACCTTGGCAGCAAATTACTGTATTCACACCTGATCTATTTTGCTGTGCAGTTTTTTATGTGAATCAGAAGGTTTTCAGAGTTCAAGCTTTTCACTGTTTTTCCAGTGATAGTTCTAATGATCTTTCAGAATGACTCACTTATCACTCACCAGTGTGATTAAGCATTTAGCATTTTGACTGCTAATGTTTCCTAGTCCAATCAAAAAGGTCATGGAACAATACATTACTAAAAAGCACAGTGTAATTAGGTTACTTGCCATGTAAATTATAGCTGCTAGAGTTGAAATGAACTTCTGTACTTAGACTGTTGTTCATGCAGTAGTCATTACACATTTCTGAATTTCATCTTTTAAAATGTGGATTTAGTATGTTTTTAGTTGAATAGCTGAGGGATTTTTCATGTGGCTGGTCCTATTGCACAGATTTGGCTTTAAGCTGGGATCAGAAGAAAAAACATAATCATGTATAAGAATTAATTACAGCTTTAGTGGATAAGCTAACTTTAAAAGATACAGGCAAATCTGTACTCATCAAATAGTGACTTTTTTTCCAGCTTCTTTGTTGATTGTCTTTGTTGTGGGAAAGTATGAGAGATATTTCAGGAATGACAACCTGATTGCAAAGATAAGTACCAGAAAAGATTTGATCATGTCACTGATATCGATGGGAAAATATAACTTGGGTTTTCATGGGGATTGACTTGATGGGCAAGCTAAAGTGCATGTGTAAGGATTAGGCTTGTCAGTGGGAAACACTAAGTCTGGTCATTACAGTTAGCTCATTTATGGTACAAAGAGGCAAGGGAACATTTGTATGTCTTTGGTCCTTGCTGAATAAAACTGAATTATTTCAGTCAAGCTGTCACCTCAGCTGTAAAGTATCAGAGCTATCAGATGGGAGCAGTGATTAGAGACTGCAGAATGACACAAACCCATCTGTGCCTTGGGTGCCAAGGAGCCATTGGGATACTCTGTCCCCAGTCATGAGACTACCATAGAAATTATAATAATGAATAACATGGTTCCTTTTTTCAAAGTTATTGAGGAAGTCAATGGCTGGTTTTTAGCACTACACTGAAATAAAAATAACTTATTGAGGAAATTCATGTGTAAACTGTTTTTATTCTTTACTCAAAGAATTGAAGGAAATTATTCTAACTGACCACTGGCCTGAGGGGTAAAGCAGAGACTGCACAGTCCTTGGTGAAAAGTTTCAGTGCTTTCAAACCATGACTGAGATCTCCCCTCCATGGTCACTCCCAAAGAGTCAGCCTGGAGAAAACTTCTCCAGTGTACCCCAACCCCCCTTTCCTAGGAGCTCCTTCTGCCTATCCAACCAGTGCTTCCAGCTGATGCCCATGTTCTGAAATCATCACTCCTAGCTTTTTTCCCTCTGGAAGGGTGACTTGTGATAATCTTATTCTGAGTTGTCATAAGGTCTGCATTAAGGCAGTCTTCAACTTTCAGGTCTCAGGCCCTCAAAGAGCTCTTTATGCCCTTAGGCAGCTCAAAAGGGGGAAAATTAGGTAAGGAATCTGAGTCTTCAGCCATCTCTTAACACTCAGATTTAGAGTTGTGTCACACCAAGGTGCAGCCCCATTTTGTTTACACCCTACTTTCAATGCAATTCTCTCTGCTTCATCAATGGCAGTCATATTTCTGTGTTTCACATGGTATATTATTACTGATTTTATTATAGCTGAGAAAGATGTAGTTATTCATGCTATCAATATGGCTCTGATGGGACAAGTACTCTGTACTGCTTGGTGTAAAATCTGTAATGCCCACTGAATGCTCCTTTGTTATCAGCAATTATTCAGTAATGACAGGACAATAGCAGTGTCTTGATGTTCAAAACACAGAAGTATTTTAAATATTTTCCAATGTAATAAAACTCCATGATAAACAGAGTTACTCTGTTCCATGCAAAGTTAGGTCTTCAGGACTGTCAGGAACTTCCAGAGCCTGTGGGTACAGACAGGATTTGAAAACAAAGCTTCAGAATAGGAGCCTCAGTTTTCTGCTTGGGCCTGTAGTTCCTTCTTCAGCCACAAGTGTAATTCAAATCTAATTTGTGAAATATATATTTGAATTATTTCCCTACTAGGGACAAGGAAGTCACAACAGTACTGTGATTTCTCTTGCACAAACAGCTCATTTCTAAACCATGCACAAAACCCAGTCTTGGCTAAGCAGCCTGTTCATAGTCACCTGTATGGGTCACAGGGTATTCCAGAGGATCTTACTACCTCTGTACTCCTGAAAGTACATTTTTACTCCTGTTTACAAAGAATAATGTCTAAAGATCAAAGTAAAAGGTAATTTTTTACCCTGTGGTAGCCTACAGTGGAGTTAATTACATTAATAATTCAATATATCACAAGCCTGCATTGTAAAACCCAGGCAGAGGAAGTGCCTGTATCTCTTTGCCCAAGGTGAGACTGAGACCGAGACTGAGAGCTTTAGCTTTGGTTTTTGTTTTTTTTTTTTTTTTTTAAATCAGTGTTCTTTTTGAAGTTTTCAAACAGTTTTATCCCACAGATAAGAGGAACAATGGTACCTGTGTTGCACTGCATTACAGCAGCATTTTGAAGGGGAAAGCAAACAGCTAAGGAGGGGCGTTCTAAGGAGCCATCAAAACCAGACTGAATTTGGCAGTCAACTGCCACCCCATCTTCTCCAAGGCTTCCTTGTGCTCCTTAACCCTCCTTGAAAACCAAGCAAAATGTAAATCATGAAGTTGTTCCTTTCTTTTCCTTATCCTGACTTTTGAGATCTTGGCATGGTACTGCCAAGCAGGAAGAATCTGCAGTTGGTTGTACCTTCTATTCAAGAGCAGGACAATGAGCATTCACTTCACTTAAGTAAAAGGCTGGTCCAGGAAACTTCTTAATAATAATAATAATATTTTTTTAAAAAAACCCTCACAAGCAAGGAAACAATTTTTTCTCCATGAGGATAAATTAATTTAAAACATGTTATAGGGTGTGTCTCACATGCTTTGATGGGTATGTCAGACACATGACATTATTTAGCATTACACAGCACAAGGCATCATCTTTAAATCAAAGTGTTGGCCCATATTCTCCCTTGACATGTAGCAGATGCCATTTGCTTACATAAATCTTCAGATGAGCTTGGTAAGTTACAAGAATAGACACAGTACTGAACACAGAGCATTAGAGTTCTCTGCAAGAAAAACTGTTCACTCCCCAGAGAAAAAGAGCCTGAACTGTACCAATTCTAGTGCCAGCTGTAGGCAACACCACCAAGCAGTGCTCTCAAAGTATCACCCTGGTGTTTAAAGGAAGCTCAGGCAGGTGATGACATTTCCTTAAGTGCTGGTTTACCTCCCAGGTCAAAATAAAAATGCAGAGGTAAAGGCTTTTCTCTCCGTCCTCACAACCAGCTGGGTCTTTAGAAAGCTCCCCACAGCCTTTGAATATAACTTTCTTCCTTGTTTCTCTGGCACATTGATGAAAACTCCAGTTGCTCATATTCAGGATCCAAATCTTCAGTTTAAGTGCAGGAGCAATTCAGAGGATCAACCCTTCCTACCAGAGCCACAGGGAAGGAGCAGAGCCTCAGGGTATGAGATCGGCTGCCCTGGGCTGGAGGGAAGGCTGGAGCTCTAGGCAAGAGCTGCTCCTGAGGAAGCCAAGGAGACAGCAGTGTCCTAGCAGAGGAATTCCATGTTTCTCTTGGAAAAGTGACTGGTTGGTGATTTGAACAGTGTCAACACAATGCTAGACAAGAGGAGTGGTGAAGCAAAGCTGTTGCCAAAGGAGATGAGTGCTGGTGTTCGTGTGGCTGAAGATATTGGTCAAAAGTCTTTTAAGCCTCACTTTTGTGAGGCCACTCTGTTGGATGTAGCTGTAGTAGCAGTGATACTGGAACAAAAATTCATTGCTGCTTCTCTTTGGAATTGTTTTTCTGAGAGTCATCCCTGAAACAAAAAAGGTGTATTCATTAATCAACTTTCATTAATAAGACTTATTTCTTCCCCTTTGTCCCCTCTTTTTTCTCCTTTTTTCCTCTGCCTCTTTTCATCTGTACACACATTGCTTCAAGCATTTGCATGTTTGCTAATCTTTTCAATATTCATAAAGCAAAAGTAATATATAACCTGTGGGGAAATGTATTGATATATGTTTTTAGGTGAAGTACAGACCTTTTCTGAAGTGATGAGGAAGCTTTGTCCTGGCCTAGTGGCTGTCACACATGGCCTGGACACGCAGGCGTACTCAGGGTTAGAGTGTGCTCCCAGTCACTTTGCCAGGCGCAGACTGAAGCCTGATACTAAAGAGAGAATGAGCACACAAAGTCTCTAGGATGTTCTTTAAGATGGAAAAGAAAGATAGGAAGAAAAAGCAAAGATAGCGTAGCAAAAAATTAAGAAAGAATAAAGAGAAGAAAATGTTAACAGAAAAAGCTAAAAGGGAGTGAGCTGCCATGTAGAATTTGTTTGTACACATCCTTTTGAAAGAAACTGCTCTGTATTCTTCACAAAGAGTAGGGATACAGCCCCATGCACTGCACACGTCATACAGGGAGCCTTTAGAAGTCCATTTCAAGTCCTTGCTAAAACAAGTTTAGCAGTCTACAAACAAGAATGCTTTTAACGTTGCAACACCCACAGCCATTTTATAGGTCTTGTGGCTTGGATCTCATTCTTGGTGGGGGTTGCTCTTTATTTCTTATCCAGAGTGTTTACATCTTTGTGGTGTCGGCAATACAGACCCATCTTTATAAGAGCAGCAAGAAAAAAAACAGCAATAAATCTCTGCAATGTGTTTTCAGTATGTCTATAAATCTGAAATATTTAAATGTAAAACAGTCCCTTTCTTTGAAAACTGTGGATTGAAACTCAGAAAAGGATTGATTACAATATTTTTATTCAAGATGATGTGAACAAAGATGAGGCTAATATCTTTCCTTGAATGTACTCTTTAAATTAAGAGGCACTGAGGAAAAAAAAAACCCACAGTATTTTATTAAAGGTATTGTTGGTGGTTTGTCACAATGGGAGTGAAGCCAAAACTGTTCTTACAGAAAGAAATACAGTTCACTGACAAAATTGTATAACCTGTGTGTTAAAAAGAGACGGTAAAAAGCTCAGCTGTTTAGGTGAAAAAGCAAAACAGGCACTGATAGATTTCTCTTCTATGTCTACATTAATGATCTGAAATGTAGTATTATTCAGACAGGTGAATACAGATTCCCATAAGTAATCTCTAAATAGCTGGGGAGATTTTGTATACCCAGACATCTGTGCTGGGTTTTTTTTGATGAAATAGAATTTTCAATCTCCTCTTTTGACAAATGATAATATTTTCATAACAATGCGATCCCCAGAGGATCAAAGATTCACTTTGTTAAGTGCCTTTAAAATATTCAGCACTTTCTAGAGTCAAAAATAGTTTCTGCCCAACAGAGACTCGATGCCTGGGACCTGAGACAGAGTGATAAATAGATAACTGAGGTTTGAAAGGCAGGAGAGAGACAGACCCAGACAAAGAGAACTACACAGCGAGGTATATTTGAATAAATCAACAGGTTCTGTCTTCAACAATGTAGAGTGACCAGAGAAGAGGTAGGATTACATGGCTTGTCATTCTCTTATCAACAAAGTGCTGAACCTAACAAAGGTGAAAGAGACTTAATAAGGAGATTGGAGGAAATAAAAGAGATTTTGATAAAAACAGAGTCCTTCAAAAGACTCAAGGTCAAAATGTGTGTTTGGGGAGACTCACCCCACAGTACAGCCATTCTAACACAGCTCTGCTTCATATCATCCTTTCAGGAATGAGAAATACATTACCTCAGCCCTTCCCCAAGGCATACAGCTTAGTGTGTGTACCCACCTTCCAAGGGATAGTTATAGGCCAAGATTCTAGTAAAAAACCACTCTGTATTCAGCTATCTCCTCTGAACACCAGCATTTTTTACCTCAGCTACTTTACACACTCACTGTTCTGCCAACATACAGTCCTTGTCACAGTCCTGGTCCTGAGAGCACCTGGTGGGGTTTTGGCAAGAAAAGAGGGCACAGAGCACTGAACCTGGGGCAGGCACATCACAGGCAGGAGCTGGGGCTGCAGCATGTCCATAGGCTGCCCACAGGGATAATGCACAGGCATTTCTGAGGTCAAGTCAACCCACTGAAGCTCTGGATTCCGGCCACCTTTGGTGTTCCAGTTTTCACGAATTTTTACAGCAACAGCTTCAAAATATCAGCGCAGAATTTATAAGCTGCACATAGACAGATTCCACAAATAGTCACACAAGGCCAACCCACACACCCAAATGGATATTTCCCAGCTGCTGGAGCCAGTGGGGTTCCCTGCTGCGATCTCTGTCCATCTTAGCAGCTGGGAAGGAGCTTCCTGCTGCTGCAGGGGCACGTGGTCCTTTTTTCCACTTCTAGGATGGAAAGAATGGAGAACTCCTAGAGCATTCCCTGTATCTGGGAAGAATCCTTCACTTCCAAACTGGGAAGAAGGAAGTGGGCCTTGCTTTTGGGTGAAAAACCATCAATGACAATGTGTTATATTGTGCTGCTTTAATTCGATTTAATGGGGACGAGAAAAGAAAGACAGAAGGGGAAAAGAGTTAATATTAAGCATAAGCACTGATGGTACAGAAGAGGAGCTAGCACCGAAATTCAAGCTTCCTAATAAATGGAGTGAGTTGAATAAACAATTTTAGCGACTATCATGGGTCAAATCCTGGAAAAACATTAGCAGATATGTTTATGCCAGCATAAACATTTAAGTAAATCACTGTGTGTTATTACAATAACATTGTATTTGAACTGAAGTTGTTAGAAATCCCCTTTCAGAAATTAACCCAGTTGTTCTTAATAGCAATTATGGCTTTTTACAACCATATTTGCATTCATCATCAGAAGAAACTGAAATATGTCTAATTAGCAAAATGACAATAAAATGAAAAGAGTTTGTGTATTGGGTTAGTGGCTGAAAGTGTGTTTTTCTCTCAGCTCTGAGCTGTGTTGCACCATTAGCTTTCAAAATGATTACACATAGAAGTTTGCCAGGAGATTTGCTCTATGTAAAGTTGTACAAGTGCTTCTGTACTCTAGAAAACAAGAAATGACAGGAATATGTTGTAAAAATGTATCCTCTCTGTTGGGAGGTTTTTTATTACACATGCATTTAGTCCAAATAATTTTAAACTTACATTTCCACCAAGGCTCATCTTTGCTTTAACAAGTGTTTTTTATTAACTGGAATGATGGGTTTTTCATTTTGAACCGAAATCTCCTTTTTGTGTTTTCAGAAGGGCATATATCTGAAGGCTTATTTTTAAAGCTGAAATGCAATATGTTGAAAAAGCATTTGTGAACTCTTTTTCTGTAATTGAAAAAAGACATGAGTTAGACTTTAAAGTGTGAAGAATGATACAGCTACTATATGTGCTGACTCAGGCCAACTTGCTTCCATGCTGGTATGACCTTCAAAAGGAGTTAGAAAAATCACTTGAGGAGAAGAGAATTTCTGTCTAAAAATGTGAATCAAAACTTTTCATCACTGCATGCAAAATATCAAGTGTAATACATGTTATAATTTTGATCCTAACATAGCTTTTTTTCATGATATTGGCAATATGGTCTGGCTAGATCGGGATCCTAAAAGAACACTGTTATTTTATAGTTGGAAATGATGCAGTAATAAATTTTGTTTCTCAAAAATGTAATGAGAAGCAAGTGTCATCGCAGCCATGTTTCTGTAACACTGCATTTTTTATTGTATCTGGCTTTATGTTATTAATACCCAGATCCAAATGTTTTGGTTTGATTTGGTTTTTTTTTTTCCCCATAGATTCTCTAAATAGTACTTAGAGATCAGAAAGGCCATAATAATCTGAATGATCATAAGAATAAGTAAAATGTTTTTCTTGGTCAGGTAAGAACTTTGTTCAGTTTTTAAAGGTTCATAATCCACACTGATTATGTTCAAAGAATTAATATGGCTTTATGTTCCAGAACTGTCCCTGCAGGTCCCCATATCAGCCAAGAATAATATCTAGACAGATTTACCAGCCTGAAAAGTTTTTAAGTGAACTTCATACCCATGCTCAATGTAGCTTGATTTAACTTGGTCAAAGTCAATCCTTTCACTAATGTGCAGTTTGCAGAAGGAATGTGAACCACAGCATGGAGGGATTTTCTGCTCCCCATCCACCTCCCCCATGAGGAGGCTGGGGATGCATTAGAAGTTGGAAGGAGACAGAACCAGGCCAGGTGACCTTTACTGACCAAATGTTATATGTGGTTTCACATTTCACCTAAGGTTTAAAGTGATTATTATTTTTCACTGAGCACTCTTCATGTATTTCCTTGCACCACTGGCCTCAAGTGCTACCACCTGATTAATACAATTCACCTCTGCCATGCCTGTGTGTACCTGTTGTTTCTTTAGGGAGTCAAGAAAGCCCCAGAAGGTCTGGAACAAGCACTGTAATTATCCCACTTGCCTTTTGCACTCTCCTAGTTTTCATTATTATTATTTTACACAGATGTCCTATATTTATGTGCTGGGAAAAGGAGTTATGGAAATTCCTTCCCAGGCACTTCACTACCAATGTCCATTGTCGAACCTTACCAGTTCCAAAGAAGGAAAATCAAAAAGGGTCACATTGCATGTGTAGCCCAGAAACCACAGAAACTTAGACATTTCTGTGACCAGCACCCCAGCCTGTTCCTCAAGTAAGAATTATATCAATACCATCATCATCATCAACATGCTGTAGCCAAGACCACTCAGTTGTTTCCTCAGATTCACACACCATAATCTAATGCTCAAAATCAATGTACATTAGGATTTTGCTGCAGTGTCAGCACACCTGAGGAGGTGGCAGAATGCATCCCTACCAAACTCCTTTCCTGAAGTCAGACAGTTTTGTTTTGTAGCACTTTTTATTATTTTGACTGCTGTTTTCTGCTTATAATAGAGAATTGACAAAGTGGTGCTGTTGTGTTTTGTAACTTAAGTTCTGCAAACAGTAAAAACTTAATTTTGTGAAAAGGAGCAAAAATAAAAATGCTTTTTTTTTTCCATAGTCCATTCCTATTGAAATGTTCCTGCAACTGTCTTATATCTACCCAATTGTTTCAGCTTGGTGTCCCTCTCATCTCTCACACTGGGCAACTTCTTCCCTTGGGCTTCTTCTTCCCCATGGGAGGAGCATTACAAAAACTGCCAAGGGCAGGTTGGGAGCAGAGTCCTTCATTACCTGATAATGTGGGATCTCCATGGTTACCTGGTGCTGCTGCTCAGTGACCAGTGCAGCCCTCTGTAGGAGGTGGGGGTGTAGCTCCCACGCTGAAGGACTCTATTGTTCCAATGTTGTTGCTCCATGGGGGTCAGAGGCTCAGAGGATGTTGAGACCTGCCATGGTTGTGCCTTGCAACCTCCCAGGAAACCCTGGGATTTAAGCCAGTGAGGAGCTCAGTACACTTGATCAAAAAGAAAAGCAACTCTTGAACCTTCTTTTTTTTGACCTAACCATCCTTGTCCATAATTTGGGCTGGGAGCACTGGTTGGCAGCAATCTGTGCAGAGCATACAGGTGTATTTTCTTTCCTCAGCTCAGATGAACAATCTGAAACTGCCTGAAGTTGGTAGCACAGAAGCCACAGTGCAAACTTTGGGGTTGCACACGACTCTGATGGCTGCTTACATCAACAGAGAGTGTCTCCAGGATCTGTGTAGTTTCAGATCAGAACTGGTTTTATTAGTAAGTGCTGGCTTGCCAGACAAGAAAAGATGATTCACTTGGATGGGGGGAGAACTGCAGTTCTTCTGTAATGAATTCATTATTAACACAGTGAGAGACAGAACCAGGCAGTTTCAAATTCACAAATCATCTGTCTTTTTACTAATATCTGTGTTTTTTGGCACCCCAAGAGCAGTCTCTGTTCCCCTGGAGAGACTCTTTCATAATGCTCAACAATGTATCTGTTATTATGAGAAGGATGTTGAGAGTTTAGAACACAGCAGCTCAGCTGAAGCAGCTGTTGCTTCAGAGACAGCAAAAGCAGAAAAAAAGACATTTAAAATTTTTAAATGTATGCTCCCATGTGGTCTATTTCTCAGCCCAAAAAGGGGCCTTTGCATTGCAGCTGCCACCTGTCTGCAAAGGGGGAAGCTTTAGAAAGGATTTTCCTGGAGCTGCTCTTGGCGGCCCATTCCAGGCCCCAGCCAAAGCCAACTTTTAAGAACCATTGTAAAGAGTGAATTCAGCTATTCCTCTCTGCTTAGATTTCTCATGACCCTGATCTTCCACAGGGGCCTGCAGTTGTGGAGAGTGACATGGTAATGCTTGGCCAATGAGCAGCCCAGCAATCTCCAGAAACAAATAACGTTACCTGGCTGGTTCGGATCCTGTCGGTGATCCAAAGTGCCACAGGAAGCAGCAATTACAATTCCCCAGGAAAATGGAGTGTTGGTAGGCACAGCAGAGCTCTGTGCATCAGCCAGGCAAAGACCCTTGGAGCAGAGAGCTGCTGTGGGCATCCCTCAGGGCTCTGACCAGCACAGCCCAGGGAACAATTTCCTTGAGAGGATGCCAGGAACAAATCCCGTGGATAAGCTGGGCATGCCTTCTGAAGGCTGTACTTTATTGTGGACAAGCAAGCTGCCCCCACTGTGTGCCTTCCACAGCTTTTCTTTCCTGAATGGCAGAGATTTGCTGTGGCTGAGATTCTGCCTCACCCTTGGAGCCACTTTCTCCCGTGAAGTAATCCCACACTCCTTGGTGAATACAGCTTGCTCAGCTGTGACTGCTAAAGAGCAGGGAAAATCAGCCCTGTAGCAAGCTTTGTTTTTAAAGCTGTTTCATATAAGATTTTATATCTACCTTCTTTAAGTGTGGAGTGGAAAAACTGAACTGTAATTCATGCAGTAGTTCCCTTTCTCTGTGTTTTGAAAGTGTTAAATCAAAAGTAAGATTTATACAAATAAAAACCAGCAAGTGCCCGTTAACGCGCAGAGTGTTGGAATTCTGGATTTGCCACACTGATGTGTAGAGACCAATGGGAGTCATATATATTTTAATGCATTTCTAGTCATTTCTAGAATTCAAGAAGTATCCTGTCCCTATTGCATATTATTTTGTTTATCTTCCTTGACTTTGCCAATTAACACGCATGGCCATGCTTGAAGTTATGGGTTTTACAGACCCTTGTGGCTTTATGCTGACACAAATTGCTGCTCAAAAGAAAAGTAAGGCAAAGGAAAATTTATAGTTCAGCCCAACGCTGTATGCCAAAATCTAAAAATGGTTTAAGACAGCTTCTTAAATAATCATACTTCAAACAGCATACTCAAGCTCTTAGGCCAGAAATGTCAGGCATTTTTGTACTTCCCCAAACTCTGTGGAAATAAATTCGTTGGGTTTTTTTTTAAATTATACAATTATTGAAGGAAGTGCTGGACAATTTTCATCCAGACTCAGAGCTGCCAGTTCTCACAAAATTAGGATTTTAAAAAATAGTTCCAGTTCCTATAGCATGAATTACAATAGTTTCCTAGTTCTTGTTTTATTTTTTAAAGGTACCTTCCTTGTTCTTTTAACCATGGAAAGAAAAGCATAACTGTCAACCCTTAAGGCTAAAGCAAATTTCATAGTGCTATTCTAAAATTATGATGGATAATGTTCATTTTGCAGACCTAACTGATGATACTACAGCTGTGCCAATACTTCTAATTTAAGATAATAGGTACTCTTCTGGCATCAACACAGCTAAATTGAATACTGTAAGGTTCATGTTTTATACAAAAATAATGCCCAAACTTAAGTATTTTCACTGCAGATTCTAATGGCATAAATGAGCAGAAAACTGCACATATATAATTCTTTATGGCCAACATAAAATATCCTATGATTGCCTCAAAATACTATTTTAAAAAATCCTCTAAACAGCTCAGATAATTATTGTTCCAGAAGATACTGGGGGGGAAGAAAGAAAATCTGTGATCTATGATGGTTTGTGCCCATTGAAAGGGCTGGAGTTGGATTTCTGACCCAGCCTGCTGTACAGTACAGACAAACACACAGTGTTAAAGGACATGGTCAGTCTGTGGCTCAGGTGAGCTGTAAACTATAATTATAGTAGCAGGAGGAATCTCATCTAAGGACCTGCTGTAGATTATTTCACTGCCATTACTAGTTTAGATTAGCTAAGCAAATTTTCAGCATTATTAACTATGGAAGAAATGTATTAGCTGTGAAGGAGATGTATATTTGGAATTTCTCTGGAGTCAGCAGAGTTGCCCAGGCTGTGTTCCAAGCACATTGGTGGCTTCCAGAACAAAGTGATGTCTAAAAGGTCACCTAGACACCAAGGACATAATTTGGTCACACCTATGCTTAGGTGTGGCACAACCACAGTGACATGGACAGAGTTTACTTTAGTAGTGCAAACCAACAATGAAGCATATGGAACCATTAGAACATCCTACAAAAATGAAATATCGACTGATGGTGACTGATGACAATATTTGGACATTAATTTCTTCATATATTATTATATTACATTACATTACATTAATAATAATCTAGCTAGTATGTAAATGATTATAAAGAATTATAAATTATATAAACTATTATATTTATTTATATATTATAAATGTATTATAATATAACTTATATGATATTATATTATGTTATATTATATTATATATTTACATCATTGACACAGAGAAGAGAGTGGGGTTGAGTAATATCCCATCATTTCTGGGGAAGTATTCAAATTTTTAGCTATTTATTCATCATTGCTAATCTCAAATCTTTCATGATAATGCACTGTTTCTTTTTCTTGCTAATTCCTTCTAAAATTAATCTATGTTAATACCCTGCATTTATGTATTTGAAGCATGGATTCTAGGGTGTTGCACAGCTCTGGCTCTCCACTTACTCTGCTTCTTATTACATTTATTTTTATCTATGTGTATGTATACCTGTATATATGCACAGACATACACCTAAATATTTATGATGCATAAATATGTAAGATTCTCTATATGTGTATTGGGCATTTAATTTCTGTGTGGCTAAGTCAGAAGCATGTGGATACATACCCATATAGTTTTTGCCTTTTGCATACACATTTTTCCTTAAAAAGGTATTATGTTATGACAGATGTTGCTGCATGCAGGAACACCAGAAGAATTGCACAAAATCGAGCAGCATCAGTTTAAAAATAAAGTGTAGACATGTCAGTGCTGTCCTAAATATTTTTGTGGAACGTATAAATACATTTGTGCAAAAAACTATTGTTCCATAGCCGTAGAGATTTATGCAGGGACTTAAGTCAATAAACTGTGGATAATCTCATTATGATCAGTGGATTGCTACCAGGGTTTAGTTAAATATGAACATAAGTCTTTCTAGAATTATGAATATATAAATTAAATTATAAAGAATGGACATTTATATGGATGGTTGCATGTCATGCTGAGAACATTTGATCACACTGTAGCAAATGTTGATCCTTTTTCTTGGTGGCATTTAAATCCATTGGAAAACTGCCTTATAGTTGAAACCCTGATGTAAATCTGATGTGTTGTTAAAACTGAGGGTTGGGAGGGTTGTTTTGTTTTGCTTTTTGCCCTAAGGATTGTCAGGGACTTAATCAGACTTGCTGGTTTATTTCCATATCAAAGTTAAGTAGGAAATATTTTATTAACAGATGTCTACATCAAAACCTTCCATTTGGACATGAGCCCTCAGTACCAGGACTGACTGCAGGATCAAACAGTTCCTGCTCTGCAATTAGAGTTGTCATTGTTCTCAGACAGGAACCCACCAGTGCCCCACTAATGAATGTCCTTACATATTTCCTCTAAGGAATAATTGCAAAAAAATCAGAGCACATCTAGATGGGGCTCAGAGCTGAAAACTTAAAAATCACTTTAATGAACGTTTTCCATCAGTGTAATAATTTCACAGGGATTCTAAGTTGTAATCATCCCTAAGCAGAACTGATACTCAAAATTATGGAAAAGAAACAAGGGCTTTCAGATGAGTTGATTAAATGTGCTGAAGGAGAATATACCAAAGATAATCCCTCAGATATTGCAGAATAGGATTTTACAAACCCACGTGTGGAAGAGCTGTTTATGTTTCAGAGAAATCTGAAACTGAGGTAGAAATTCAGTTACATGTTATTAAAAAACTTGGTTTTATAGTGGTCATTTTGGTAGGGAGTACAGGATCCAGCAGACCTGTGACATTCTGGGATAGTTTATTTTACTGATTTTTCAGCCTTACTGCACCACAGCATGTACGTACACTGGAGTACAACAGTGATTTGGAGACTGTCTAAACTGGGATTGCAGATTCATTCCTTTTTGAAAGTGTTTTTTCTCTCTCAAAACAAATGTATAGAGTGAAGCAGCATCCCCCTAAGAGAAGAAAACCCATGGAGTCACCTCAGTTAGAGACTGCAATGGCCAGTTAAGTAATTTATTGCATGCTCCTGAATAGAAGCTGATTCCATTTTCTGTGAATGGAGATTGACTCAATATAATTATCCTCTCTAGAGCTTTAAACACATCAGCTTTAAATATTTTAAGTGATGTGGCTTTTATCACTTCCTTTGGACAATATTTTCATTGTCTACTAGATCTCACTTTGAATTTTCTTCTGATATCCTGCCTAAATAGCTTAACCACATGTCATTATCTCTTATTCTACTTAGCTAAAATTCCTTACAACAAGCCCTGTCAATTAGTGTTCCCAGGAGCTGCTGCTTCAAATGCTTTAGTAGTGATCATATAGCTAAAATCCTTCATCAAAGAAGGCATTCTCGTTGGTATTAAAACATTTGGCATTAAAAACTATGTATATTACCTAGATCACTTCAGTTTCTAAGCCTATAAAATAATCCTTAATTCAGTTATGAGAACCCTATCCTTTATAATTCATGCAGAGTTGAAGATTGATCTAATGCTAAGGAAGATATTCCCCTCTGGGAGCCCTGTGGATTGGGATGGGCAGTGGGAAATCCTCCTGCTGGTATTGAAGCATTTGGCACAAGGTGCCCTGGTTTGTCTACAAACTGTCCACCTCCTGCAGCTGTGGGCAGGAGCAGGCTCCCTCTGCTCTGGAAGGCACCAAGGGTCAGGGCTGCTCTGTCTGAAGGCTGTGGGATGTTGGAAAAGCAATCCTGCTGTGCTGGTGGCAGCCTGGCTGTGGGGAAGGGAGGGAGCTGGGCAAGGGCAGGGCTGGGCTCAGGCAGGAGGGGCCAGGTCTTGTCTGTATTGGCCAAGTTAGATGCAAAGGGGATGCTGATGAGAGCTCAGTGGCAGTGGCTACAGAGCTTTTCCAGTGCAGTTCTGATACCCAGGGCTGCTGATTAACTCAGGGCAGCCTGGCCAAAGCCATGGCTGTGATGGGCACATCCCCCCTGACAGCCTCTGGTTACAGGGGCTCTCCTGAGACACACCACAGCCTGAGCCCCCTGAACAGAATTTGCATTTTTGTCAAGTTCAGCTGACTGTAAATGTTGGCATCAGCTCATTGTCTCCAATCTTCACCCAGTGTGTCCCACCATGTGTAAGGCATCAGCCCAGCGCTTGGCTTCTGCTCTCAGCAGAAGATGCTGTGCAGACCCAAGCTGGTGCCAGGCACAAAGGTGCTTCACACCCAGTAACCAGGTGTTGGGCACTTGCATTAGACCTTCAAATTTACCTCCCTGCAAACTTTGGCTGCCCCTTGGCTTACAGGACATGCTCTGGGAAATCCTGCAGTGCAAAGCAATCTGCTGCCAGGTACAGAGGCAGTGGTTGCAGTAAAAGCTGGGTAATGTGCCAGGAGATTTTTGGTGCTGCATGTTTGGCTGCAGTGTACCCTCAAGCTGTTGGTGAGACATGCATTTAGAAGTTTGTCCCATAATCATATGAGATGGGAAAAGAATTCCTGACATATTTTCCTTCTCGTGGGATGGCAACATCTGCAGTAAAAGAAGTTTTCCAGTGGGTTTCACTCATGATTTATACAAACTCTTCCTTTATGGAAAAAAAAAATGTCCAAAATGTAAGATGATTTTTATTTATTTCTGTCCTCTCTCAAGCTAGTAGGATATTTGTAAAGAAGAAATGAAAATTACCTGAGATAAAGACCAGTTTGAAGAAAAAGTCTTATCAGATCTGTCCTGCCATGTGCTGAAGTGATGAAAAGTGGAGATAGCAGAACCATGAGTGTGGTCTGGGAAAAGGAACTTATTTGAGACATTCTCTATACATACAGAACAGACTGAACTGAATCACTCAGCCACACATATATGAGCAAACTTGCATTTCTTCCTTTTATTCAGCTCTGACAACTCCTGCAATGCCTTGTTGCTGAATACTTCCTTATGAACACTTTACTGTTAAACTAAATCAGTTGCCTGTTCAAGATGTTATCTTGAGGGTATGTGACTAAAATGGTTAAATTGGTTACTGTAAGAAATGATGGATTTTCCAAGGACTGAACAGTCCATAGAGTTGGAGAGCAGAAGCCATATGGCTGAGGAGATCTGTGTGAGAAAATACACCTCTAGGACAAGATTTAAGGAGCCAAGACAGAGAAGCAGCCCCTTCATTTCTGGGCAGTTTCACCAACTCACTTAATGGGAACGAGTTAAGGTCAATCCTTTTTTAATCTATTAAGCATAATAGATATAAGAATGTAAATATCCTCAGTTAACAGGCAATAAAAAAGTAATATTTTGAAGATATTTGTTAGCTGCTGAGAAAATAAGAGACCACACTAATAGTTTAAGGCTTAGTTTCCTAATTTGATAAAACAATCTCTCTCTATCTGTAAAATGTACCACTGCTGCAATTCATATGATTTGTCACATGTTCCTTGAAACTCAAGGTCCTTCAGCTTTAAAGCCTCACATCTATTTCTAGGTCTTACTGTATTTTAACTAAACCTCAGAATCTGTGCTTGCCTTAGAAAAAGCTTTTCTGATAATGTGAGTGAAGAATCTCCAATAAGTCTGAAAAGAATAGCAGAGTGTACCTGATTTGTATTTCTACCTTCCATAGCTGGAGATCAGAAGCCAGAGGACAGAGAGAGCTCCATGTATCATCTCTAAAAGCTCAGTCTGATGATCCTGGGCTTGGCTCAGCTGGGGTTGGCAGAGACATCAGCATGGGCACTGTGCCTTCCAGTGCCAGCTCCTCCTGACATCTCCTGGCTGGGCAGCTGCTCCTGTGGCTGCTTCAACCACTGCAGGTGGACCACCAGGTCCAGATACTCCCATTCTGTATATTCCCAGGGGGAGAGCACAAACAAATGAACATTTTGTGTTCTAGAGCAGCCAAGGAGAGGAGAGGGGCAGCCTGAGCTCATGCTGTGCTGCTGTCCCAAACAACAGGCAAGTCAGCTGGGGCAGGGCACACACAAAGCCTCTTTCTTCAGTTGTTTGGGGGCTCTTTCGTTGTAATACACCCCACAAGCTGTCCTAGACCTTGTGCTCCTGTCCAATAAATAGACTAACTCTATATTAGCAATTTAAACCAGATAGGCACAGCAAGCAGTTTAGAATAGATAAAAGACTGCTGAAAGAAATGTCAAAATGATACAGTCCTCATGCAAAAACCACTGACTTTGTGGGCCAGGTCTAAGATCCCGTAACAATAAATAGAATAAACAACAGAATTGTAAATAACTGCCTGAAAGGACAAAGCTGACTGCACATAAAGTTACAGGAATAAAAGGGAGACTACAATAATTCTTCCTCCTGACTGTTTTTTAACCTACTGTGACTCATGGAAGGGGAATTAATGTATACTCACCCTCCACATTGCTCCAGCACTGCACTTCCATACACAAAGCAGCTGAAAAGCAGGTTGTATATATTTTGTTTCTGCTGGCAGCTCCTCCCATCCCCTCAAAAGCTAATAAGGCATTTTGGATGCTTCATCTCATTTGTTATCTTCCCGATGGCATTATCATTCCAGTCAGAAAGGCACTGAGATTTCCATCCCTTATGGCCATGCCAGCAGGGAAAGAACATCCAGAATTATGGTCCCCTGCAAGTTCTTCCTCCTGTTACTGTCACCACAGACATGCACACCCTCAGAGACTGTGTCCCCCATGTTTTTATTGGAAAAGTCCACAAGAACTGACAGGGCAGCTCTTTTTCCTGCCCAGCCCTTGCTGTGAGGGTGGCTCAGCACACTGCAGAGCACTCACGGGGTTATTTACATGCTGCACACACACCCTGTTAGGTTGGCTTCAGCTGGCAGCATGAAAACACTTGGATTTGCACATTGCTAATGCTCCACTACAGTACATGAGCCTCCTCCTCTGGTAGCTTCTGCTCAGAGTGTCCTGGAAGAGCAAACTTTGACCACTCACAGCTGAAGCTGCCCACTGGGGGTTGGCCATGCCAAGATTCACGCTGTTCTTTGGCAGCATTGGCATCCAGCCGAACTGCACAGCAGGCTTCAAATTGGTGTAGAAATCAGTACCAGTCTTCCTAAGATGCCATACCCCTAAGATTATTTATTGAAAGATTTATATCTTGTTAATAATGATCTCAGAACCACCCACGGGTGTTTTGCTTTAAAATCTGTTTTTGTAAATTGATGATTAAGAAGTAACACCCAAGGGATTTGTTCCAGTGGAGCATTATTTTCTCCTTAATTAATACAGGAATTTCAGGGGAAGACACTCTTATCTCTGTATCCTTAAAGGGAGAGGGAAACTTCATCCCAACATCAGTAAAGCCTAAAGCATAAGCACTGCTTGATTTGTATGCACGTGGGTAGTCCCAAGTAGTTGGTCACTGGGATATTTGCTCCTTGTCCTCAAAGGGGGCAGTGAGCTTCACAGATTTGGATAAAATAGAGCTTAAGGGCCAGAAAAAGAGGTCTGAGCAAAGGAAAAAAAAAAAGTTTGTGAGAGTGAGACTCTCTAGTGACCAGCTCAGTGCTATGCTGCTTTTATGGGAATGCTCCTTGTTGGACAGTGAACTGTAAACTATGTCTTAAGGCTGGTTAGGGAACAACAGGAGGAGATCATTGCTCTGTGGATCTTTCTGTAAGATGAGGACATGATCATTAAGCACCATTCACAGCCTGAAACAAGAGTATGGCAGGGAGGCAAATGCAGGTCACAGAAGTCCACTATACAGGAAAAGTCCTAGATCAATGGTGATTTAGGAAAGATCAGCCTCTGGTGAGCAAAGGGAACTGCTATGCATTTTTCTCATAGATATTTATGAGAAATTAATTTAATTGGGTGCTGCAGTGAATTTTATTTCTGAGGCTGTACGTAGACTCTGCCACAGGTATGTGACATAACATGCTCTGGACATGATTTTCCAAACTATTTGGATGAGGAACCTGGCAGGATCACACAGGGACTTCTTTTAAAGACCTTGAGCAAGACAGAAAGGTGTGCCAAATTCTCCTCCCAGATAGAAATCTATTGAAAAATCTATTGGGAACACTTATCTCCAGGTGCTTAGTTTACATGGGCTAAAATAAGCTTTAGTCCTGAGGAGAAGTTGCTAAATAAGTGCCAGATCAAAGTCATCTCCGAGGAGATGTGCTGTGGCTGCAGTAAAAGGGGCAGAGGATTCAAGTATTGAGACAAATCAGGGTTTCTGCAGTGAAATCCATGTCTGAATGATGCCTTTGGCAACACTTCTGTGCAGTCATTAAAGAAGAGATTGAAACCAAGGGTTTGGAGGTGGTAATGTTGTGTTCCTCATTTTCTGGGGATCCATCTTGAGACATCTAAGCTGATGTTTCTGGTTAGCAGATGTGTCAGGACCTCTGTGGCACTGACATCTGTTCTGAGTGGAAATGTGCTCTACATTGGAATTGCTTCACAAAGTCAAGCCCTTGCTTCTTAAGGCAGTGACTGAAAGATGATGGCACATTTGGCAACTGTGGGAGCCTCACCAGCCTGAGGAGGTGCAGCAGGGAATGCAGGGAACAAAATAAGTTCCTCCCTGGTGGCAGTGAGCACTGCCTGTTTCTGTACAGGGAATTTGGCTGTGTAATGAGAGCCTATAGGCAGGCATGTCCCCCCTGCAGCAATTGAGGAGGAAACCTTCATTCTGGTACCTGTTGGTACCTTACTTCACAAACCCTTACTTCACAAGCTTAATGTCCTTTTGTAAATAGGGTTTGGTGAGACTTGATGTCATTAATTTGCACTGCAGAACTCCCCAAAGGTATGAGTTGTTGCATTAGGCACTGTTCAAACCTATAAAAAAGGTTCAGTCCTAAACCAAAGGGCTTCTAATTTCCATTTAATGAAATACTTGATGGGTGGGTATAAAAGGCATGTAAGAGGTACTGAAAAAAAAGTGTGTCTCTGAGATATATTTCAGTGATCTCTCCAGTCCCAGATCAAACCTAAAGAGCAGCAGTTAATTCATAGTGGTAGCAGATGTTCATAAATTGCTGAGCCCCAGTTTTGTACTGACACTGAACAAGTTCTAAAGACCTTTTAATCATCACAAGACATCATCCCTTTCGACAGTCCTATTTTCTTTAATAAAAAACTATTTGTATCACGTTAAAGAACCAAATCACCTCCTACTAGTTCACTGGAAACGGGCAATAAAGTACCATAGGGTGCCTACTACAGGAGGGCTCTGAGCCTGGAGCCACCCAAAAATTCAATAGAGCTGTCCCAGTAATAGCTTTGAAACCAAAGATTCTTGAGACCTTCTTAAGTTTCCTTATGAAATCCTGTCGTGCTTTTCCTGACCAACCAAAACAACAAAGTACAAGTCCACACAAGTCAAAGAGCTGCAGGAAAACCTGGTGCAAGCTGAAAAACAGAAATTCCAATGTTGGTGGGCTTCAGGGCTGGAGGATTGTGAACTCTGTGAAAATCGAACAAAGCAACCCCCTAATGTTCACATAGAGATGTAAACAGAGAGCCACGTCTGCAGCACTTGGACTGGGTTTTTTCTCTGGGGCTGTTGCTGCTTTAACCAGACCACATGCACAACAAAATAAAATATATCTTGGTCTTTCCTTGGCCTTACTTCTTTCAGAATTAAGTGTACCATGAACAGCTTTGGGGAGGTGATGGGCAGAAATACACTCAGGCTCCTTTTTTCTGTGTACTCACCTTTGTTAGCAACAGAAGAAATAAAAATTAATAGTGCTATTACTCCTTTCCCCTAATCCTTCTCACCCCAGCTTTATGTCTCTTCAGCAAAAGGTCAGTCTTTTCAAGCATGATTTAAAATGTGCACTCATGAAAAGAAAAGAGCCAAACCACACAAATCCTGGATGTTAAAAATATACTCCTCTGTAAAGTGTGCATTCCTCTTGTGTCAAATACACACTCCCTTCTGAGGTCTGGCTGTTTTGTGGTGCTGTGAGATATGTTTGCATGGAAAGAGCTGATACAAGTGATATCAGAGGAGCCAATGAAGGAACTGAGATCCTGGTCGTGCTCTTCTCTGAGGCAACTCAGTAAAATGGAGCCTCAGTAAAGATCCTTAGAAGAGCCACACTCAAAGACCATGACTTGGGAGGGGAGAGGTTGAATATCTGCAGATTCACATGGATTTGCTAGGAAAGATCTACAGACTTGGTTGCTGCTTCCCTGATAGAACAGAGTAACTGAGGCCTCATGCAATGTTCTCTTGCTGCTCTCCAAACCCACCTTTAGGCATTGCACAGCCTGGTGTCATTTCAATAACCCTGGTGGATCACAGCAGCATCTCCCAGTGACCCACGGGGGCTCAGAGCTGCCAGGAAGCACAGGGCAGACACTGGATACCCTGCAGGAGGAAACAGCTGGCAAAGGTGGGAGTGTCCTGGTTTAGGACAAATTTGGGAGAAAACCTCCAAAGAGGGTCCCTCCAGAAAGCAAACCCATACTCCCTCCCCCCACAACTGGGTCAGGAAGGATTCCTTGGAGAGAAGTGGAAAGAACCTGTTTATTTAACAGGCAAAGCATCCCCAGCACACAAAATGAACAATACCAGGTGACACCACTCTGTCATCGCTCTGAAAAAGATGACAAATTCAGAAAGTCTGTCTGGGGGTGGTCGCTCTGTTCTCAGTCCCTCCAGTGCTGGGGCAGCTGCTGCCCAGAGTAGGCCCCGCTAGGCCACAGGGTGCAAACTCTCGGTGTTCCCAGGTCCCAGTCCGGAGCAGGTTCGAGTAGGTCCAAAAAAAGGAAAGGAGAAACAGTCCAGGGGAAAATTCAGACTGCTTTGCTAAACTAACTAACGGGCAGAAGCAAAAAAGCAAAAAAGCAGGAGCAAAGCAGAAGCAAGAGCAAGAGCAAAGCAAAAAAGCAAAAGCAGCACTATGTACTGCCCTGTCTGTGTGTCCCGCCAGCCGTGGGGGAGCAGGCTGATGAGAAACCAAACCAAACCAAATCAAAACATTTGTTCTTCAGAGCCAGCCTTGAAGGCACAGAACATAATATCCAGCGTAAACAGAACACATGAATGGGGATACAAGCATCATAATGTCACCCTAGGACAGGGGGAAAGCACCACACTACTGCCAAAGGTTCTGCAGGCTCTGGAGATGGATGTGGGGATGTAGGGATATGGGGATGTGGGGATGTAGGGATATGGGGATGTGGGGATGTAGGGATATGGGGATGTGGGAAGCATACCTGCCCTGCAGCTCTGGCTGGTAGGCAAGAATCTGAGCCCTGTGTTTGGGCTGGAGTTCAGGTTTACTGGCACTGTGTAATCTACTTAGTGTGGCAGTAAAACACTCTGGTTTTCCAACTTTGCATCCACCGAGGCTTTTAAAAATCCTTTGAATTTATCTCTAGTCATTTGCAGAGACATTTTAATGGAGAAAGAGACATCATTATAGATTTCTTTACCTCAAACAACAGGGAAACAGGGTACCCACTGGCAAAAACCAGAGCCAGAAACAAGAAAATAAATCTCTGGGGGACCAGGAAAATACAGTTCTGCCTAGAGATAGCATTTTTTATTTAAAGCTTTTATTGTCTAGATTTTCCAACTGTGGCTTCTGCTGTGTGAGAATGGGCTGTGCATTGTGTGTGTTTGAGTTTTTGCTGTTGTTTTCCCAGGGATGTTTGGTGTCCTGAAGGAATCTGTGAACTACAGATGGTGCCCAAAGCAAGGAAATGTGGAATGTGGAGTGGAACACAAATGGAGCATCTGAAAGGCTCCTTGTCTGCTCCTGCAGGCCAGGGGAGCAATGCAGAGGAGACTCTTTGCTCCTTTTCTGTTATATCAAAGTGATGGCTGCAGGACTGTTCATTTTCCTTTTCTTTCTCTCCATCTGCCCTCGAAACCTAAACACTTAAGAGCCCAGTTTGAGCAGTGGAATGTATGGTACATTCTTGCTCTGTCTGATGGGACAATGTCTGTGCCATGGGGGGTTGCTGAGGTAATTCTTTATTGAGCATTAGTAATTCTGGGAGCACATTATATGAAATTCCAATGAACTGTATTGTGTCAAAACCATACTTAATTTAATATCTAATTTAATTAACTGTTGTATTCCCTGTGCTGAAGAATGCTGATATGGAAAGACATCTCCCAGGTATTGCCTGGGCATTTCATGGGTTACATGAGCTGTTCTTCAATAATTATTTTGGGTTTGGATTTAAGAGTTTTTACATAAAAATAAAGGTCACTTTTAAGCAGCAAAAGCAAATTTAAAACCCCAGTGGTTTCCTCTATTGCTAAAGAAAATTAAGAGTTACTGTATCATCTTTGGGATTTATTTATCTTTTACTTTTGCATTAAATTGTCAAAAAAGTGTTTTGTCTAAGTGAAGACATAATTATAGTAAATAAAGGGGCTGGCTCCTCTGTCTGCAGTCCCAGAGTGAGGCGTCTGCCCTCTCTTCTGGGCTAAGTTCAGTCACAGCAAGGCTGTGCCAAGCCAACCAAACACAGCTGATTGGAACAGAAATGCCTTATCTTCTAAAAAATATCGAGATTGCTTAGAAAAGAAACATCGTGCCTCAAGATATAATCACAGGCTGTTAATTATTTTGAAGACTCTAAATTCTGAAAAAGTTGTTCCAAAATTTTAAATAAAATTAGATCTTTCTTAGGTGAGGCATATCTAGATGGAACATTCAGCCACTTTCAATTGTATCTATTTCAATAAAAAGTTTGTTGGAATGGACAAAATATTTACCTGGGTATCACCAGAACCCCTTCAGAACCATTCTCCCCAACACTCTCCAGCCTGGACAGCACCATGCAAGATGCCAGATTATTTTTCCTTGATCAGCTGCAGGGGCAGCAGTTGTGGCTAGTAAAAGGTCAAACAAGTCATGTGGTGTGATCCAAGCAGAAATATTTTTTAAAAATTTTTGTATTCACCTTCAGAGATAGTTGAGGCTGTATAGTGCTGCTTGTAACTGATTTAACTCTGTGGTAGCAATGCACTGGAAGAGGAGTGGAGTGATTTAAGTGCAGGCAGAACATGAGGTTGCTGATGTAGCAATGGCATTCACATATCTTGAAGATGTACAGCTTCTGGAATAGAAGTAATCAAATTTACTAGATAATTTAATTCAGATGTTTTGTGGTTACTGGAAAACAAAGACCACAAACTGAGAGAGAGGCCTAAATATCCACTAATGATTTATTAGGAAGACTTTCAGCCTACATAAGTGTTCCTATAAAATTGACTTAATAACCGAGATACAGAGCACAGTAAGACCAGACATTTTTGTCTTACAATTCAGTGTAACCATATCCTACACCAACATTCTGAAAACTCAAGCAGATGTTGTTTAAATAAATTGTTTCATGAAAAGTGCTGCTCTTTTCTTAAGAACAAATGTCCTTTTGGCTGGGCTTTAATGGAGATACTTTCCTGATACTTTACTGACTTCAGAGAACAGCAGAGAAAAAACTATAACCATATTGATTAAAGCAGACATTTTTGTTCAAAATCAATAATAATAAAAGAATTGAAGACCTTAGTGAGAGGAAAATTCAGTCCTTGGTAAAGCTCCATAGCTCTGACTGCAGGAATGGTAAAAAGTTTGGTATTTTTGGGGCAATGCAGTGCCCTGATCCCAAGCCCCAGTCAGCAGGGATGGCCCCACTGCAGGGTGTGTGTTCCCAGTGCTCATCCTGCTGCTCTCACAGAGGGGATTTGCTGGCAGAGAGCTCACAAGGCTTCTCTTGGTAGCCCACAGGCAAAGAGATGCTCTAGGGAATACCAACACACCCTGTTCCAGCACAGGAATAAAGAAAATCCTCCCCTAACAAGAGTGAGAGGGAGTGGAAAAGACCCCTCTTCTCAGTTTCTAAAACATCAATGACCCTTAAACCTACAGGAGACTGTAGCTAGGGTGAAGGGAATAATGCAGGGAGCTTTTTATCCATATACAGTAAGGTCCCCTCAATTTACAGTGAGGACTTCATGAACAGCCTGTTAAAATATTTTATATGCTTGTAGATTGCAGCAATACATCCACTCAACAACATTTCTTGCTTCCAGTGTGTTTTGAAAATCCTTTGTGGGTAGATGTATTTCAGGCTGTGTCAGTCAACTGGGTAGGAAGTCAATTTTCAAAAGCCCTTTCTATTTTTTCACTCAAAAATGAAATTGTCAAAGGCTTTATGCAAAACCCAAGGCTGCAAAGTAGCCTGGGCAAAGCTTCTGAATTTTGTTTTAAGAATCAGCTCTTCAGATCCTGAAAGATTTTACCATGCTGATGAACAGCTATTTAGACAATCCACTTTCTCTCAATTGATTTGTTTGCTACCCTCATGTTCAGCTCTTGAGAATGAATTTTCTGTGACAAGTCCTTTGGGAATGGACTGTCCCTGGATCCTTCAGAGCATGTGCAGTATTGTGTCAGACAGTTCAATAGATGGCAATATTAATATCAGCAAAGGATCTTCTGCTAGGCAGGAAATAGGAGGAATACTCAATTTACAAGATGACATTTGTGATTATTATCAAGCAGACCATAAATATGAATTATTCAGTGTCAGGTTCTCTGTAAAACACAGGTGATATTTATCACTAAGAAAACTCACTGTGTTGATGTATATCTGGAAGTGACAGATAAGAGCTATGGTATCAGAAACGGGCTTTCCCTGCAGAGAAACAATAACTTAATCAGTGTTTCAAACATTCAGGACATGTCTCATCTCCCAGTATGTGCTGCTGTTTATTATGGCTAAGTGCACATGCCCTCAGATAAACTTCTATATCCTCCTCATGTCTGAGTCCTTTCAGCTGACAGTTCTTGCTGAAAACCTCCTTTGACCTTTGGACTGGTTTTTGTCTCTAAGTGTCCAGATTTCCATTTGATTTGAGATGTTGAAAAAGCACAAGTGTGCTCAGAGCTCTGACCTGTTTTTCATAGAGGCTGGTATCAAATAAAGCAATAGAAAAACATTCTGCATTTCTCTGACTGAAGCGCAGTAGCTGCAGTGGCAGAGCAGCAGCCACAGCACATGGAAATTATTTTGCTATTGCCAGTTTCCAAAGCAGCTGAAGCCCACTGTGATACAGAAGGCCATGAAACTCCTGTTCCTCTGCATGGAGCAGCTCTGGGTGGAGAGGATGGTTGGCTGCTCAGTGGATTGTTCTGGTGTAGCACAGTAAAGCATCAGCAGTGTGGCTGAACCTGACTGGAGACCAGATGCAGGGTGTGTGAAAACACAGATTAGTGAAAATACAGATTAATTTGCCTTAAAATAGTGTGCAAGTGTCAAAAAGAGGCTGGGTTACCATTCCCAGAGTGGTGGCACACAGTCTCCCAGTGTCTCTTTCAATGCACAACCTCCAGCTTTCTTATGCTTGATATAACTATATCAGTATAATATAACTTCCCCCTGTATCCCTGCATGGGTGAAAACAGCTAAAACCTTTTGCCATTTAGCAAAATAACAGTGATTTTTGTTCTCTTCATAATTTATTAACATTTATTGCTGCATCAGGGAAATTTTATATTTGGCAACTGATAGATCTGGTGTTCAGCTCTAGGAATCCTGCTCAGCAGCATTGCCACAGGCTTGGGATGCAGGGGCATAAACATGGCATGAGCATGAAAATAGAGAATTGCACTGGAAACAACTGCTACTGTAGGTGTAAATGATGTCAGTAAATTGCCATCAGACACTAAGGCTGCAGGCTGCTGGAAATATGGCAAGAAAGGAGCATTCATCCAACTCTGAATCCCAACAATGAAGGTGCTTCCCAACAGCATTGGTATTTCCTTTGCACTTGAGAGATGAATGGAAATGACTTGCTTGAGTTCATCAGGAATGCATGTTATAAATGATGCACCAAGCACCTGCATCTGTGCTCAGTTTTGTATTCATAGATATTTTAGTGGAGCTATTCATAAAATGGGGCCTTTTCTAGAAGATAAAAATTCCACAGAGGCCTTTTTTTTTAAGTAAATGCAGAAATTCAAGTGAAGAGAATTTCAAAGACACATGCAATTCTTATATGTACTATGATTGATAAATGGTAAATTTGTATTTGATCTTTTCAAAAAAACTTACAAGAGTTCAGAAAGCTCAAAAGCCCCTAAAATTCTTTCCTCTAGAAAAAAAATTCAGACTGTTTGGAGGAGTTGTTTTTTAAGTCATCAGCATTAGACATCTCTTTTATGTGTTTGGTGAATTGTTACTTTTTTTTTTTTCTTTCATTTTGATTTGATTAATTAGATCACATTGAGGACATTGGAATAAAATGGACTGGTTAATTCTTTCTTTGTTTAAAAAATAAACATTGGATTTGAGATCACATTTTTCCACTCTAGTGCATGAGAATATTCTTTCAGGGGGCTTGATTTTTGAAGATATATTTGAAAAATATCAAATGTTTCTGTTTAGCTTGCTTTAATTGCAGTTGCAATTTTTTTTATTCATTAATATTATTTGAACCATGTTCATGTTCTTTGGAAAACACAGAGCAACTTTCAGCTACTGGAATGCTCTGGTAAAAAGATGAGGAGAAAGTTTTCAAATTCATGAGGAAAAAAGAAAGAAAAAGCTTACCATGTTTCCCCCAGCAGTTTTAAATCTTTCCATCTCATGAGACACAACTTGTACAATCATTAAAGAGTTCTGTGACATAACCACATGAAATTATGAAAATATATGGGGTGAGAGTATTACAAAGTGACGACAGCTGAATCCTAATTTCATCATCCATTATAATTCTTGTCTTTCTGAGCAGCTTGAGATAAGATGATTTTTGTGGTTGTTGTATTCATATGTTGATATGTTTCTTGAGACATGTGTACTCTGCAAAATATGTTAACCAGTGAAAGAGCCTGTCTGAACTAAGTAAAATAAGGATAATTGAGGACATGCTGAACCCATGTAGAATTCTTCCTGCATAAGAAATGAGCCGTGAGTCAGACCAGGAAAACAAATTTGGCAGTGCTTCATTTGCAGGCCCATGGAATAACATGGAGAAAGATGGAGTGAAATAAGGAAAAAAATCCAGCTGCAGAGAAAAGAGTAGATTGTTTACCCATTTGTCTGTGAGTCAGGCTAATTTAACATTATCAATTAAAGAGCCAGAGAGGAAGAAAATGAAAAGCCTCATCAGCATCCCCTGACATGATATTTTCAGTCCTCATTTCAGTAGCTTCTGTATTTGCTGGGAGTCAGAGTAAGGTGCCTCTCCAAAGCCTCATTTCAAAGTTCTATCTGCTTGCTGCATTACAGCTAATTATTGAATGATAACCCAAATACTGAAATAACAGGTGAGAGTGGGCCTGAAGTAATTTCTCCACTGTTAGCACGTTCTTCTATTTTAAGATTTTTTGTGCATTTTATGGTATGCAGCAAGTGCTGCCACATTAACATTTAAATACTTAACTTTCTATCTCTGTACTTTAATCTCATTCTTACATCCTTCAGCCTTTCATTACATTACCATTACCTGATAAATGCACAGTTCTCTGTGTCCTTTGAAGTAGTGAATTATTATACAGTATAGACTAGATTATCCATAGATTATTTTCCATGCAGCACAGTCAGGAGATTCTCAAGAGCTGGGGCAAACACTCTGCATCAAGCTGCAAGGTCTGGCTTTGCACTTGCTCCAGGATTAGGGAACTGAATTTTCCTTGTCTGGCTTTAAGAAGCAGCTGTAGCCACAGGCACCTGAAGACAGTGTGTCAGCTAAAATCTTCACAACAAGCAGCACTTAATTTATTTTCTCTGAAGTGAGATTTCCTAATCTAAAAGCAAAAATTGTCCCTGCTCTAAGCATAGTCAGTTAGTACTAGAAAGAAGTTCCAAATTCCAAAATTCTGATTTTTCAGTCCACTGTTTGATGCTTATTTTCAATTTTAGTGATAGTATTAAGGAAGAGGTAAATGTCCCAACATCCTTGAAATCATGAGGTCATTTAAGGACCTTTAGCCTTTAGTCTAAGAAAGGAAGTTTCCATCTTGTAGTTGTAAAAAAAGGGTAAAGTCTACAGAAAACTAAAGCAAGTAACCAGAGGAGTATTGATTTCTGCTGCATAAATCCTCCTGCAAACAGCAGTATGTGATAATTTAATGCCTCATGATTCTTAAGACAGCTCTGATGCATCTGGTTTGACATGAAAAGCCAGAGTTGGGACTGGAATGGTGCCTTGGTCTCTGCACTCTGGTGACATGGACATCTGAACAGTGAGATGTGCTCTAAATCTGTGCCTGAGTAGCCCCAGGATCACACACAAGTGAAATTTCCTTGCTTTTATGCTCAAGACTACAAAATCCAAACAGTGTGAAAATTGTTGCTTATAACATCTCAGACCCAAATATCTTAAAATAAAGGAACAAGAAGAGGGAAGATATTTTGTCAGCCTAAATGAAGAAAGGTGTCTGAAGCTTCATGAGCTCTGTAGTTCTGTGTGTGGCTCCCATTACACTTCTTTGCTCACAGGGCATCATCAAACTCTGTGTGATTCACAGGAGTTGCAGTGAAAGTAGCTCAGAATCAAATGGCAATACCTGCACAGCACCCCTCAGTTTCTGTTTGGAGAAAATATTCATCAGCACATAATTGTTTAGTAGAAGTGGATAACTCCAGAGACTGAGCCATTCTTTGTGCTGGACAATTGTTTAGAAGCTTATGGTCCATGCATAGTTCCTAATAACTTTTTCCACTCCACAGAAAGTCAAATGGTGCCCTTAGGAAATGTGTGATTCAGTATTCCAATTCTCTTTTAATTATTAATTTCTAGTCTTCATTTATATTTCATTGTACTGCAGAAAATCTCCACTCACCACAGTGCCACTTGCATCTCTTAACAGCCTGAAATATTTATTAAACTCATTAAGCTCCAGTCTTGGTAGCTAATTACAACAAACTTATGTTTGTGGAAGGAAATCTAGCTGTGAAGATTAAATTTAAATGAGGGCCAAAAGCTCCTTGCCTTTGGAGATTTTTGTTTTTCCTCTTTTTAATTTGTCATGCTGATTTGTAAAGCTTCCTAGTTATTCTGGTAACACTAGCACTGCTGATAACAACAGACACTGCTTGTCTTGGAGAAGTGCCAGTATTCTAAGTACATGTCTAATTTGTCCAGACAGTTTTAAAGTCTCTTGAATTAAAATTATAAGTTTATTCTGAAGAGTTACAACAGACAATTACAGATGGAAATTAGAAATGAGAAATTTAAAAATAAAATGAACTACCAGAATTCTTTGAGGTTAAAGGCACTGAAAAAGTTCAACCCCTTTAGTACAGTGAATGTCACCAACCCATGTATTCAAGCAGGGCTCTCTGAGGGTTCAGCATGTGGGCTTGATGCTATTTAAAGGTTTCAACAGACTATTGTCTAGCTGATTTTGAGGCCACTGCTAGATTTAAACCTCTGTGTGTGCATTTACTGGGACAGACAAAGTTAGTTTTTGGCTTCTGAAATGTTGTTCAAATTAAAGCTCCTTTGAAGCACCCCTGGAGGATCATCTTCCTCTCCAGAAGTGTGGATGGCTACTGGGATGAGAACTTCAGGCTTTGATAGGAGGCATTCCAGAGTAGTCTTCAATTTAGGGGCATTCCAGAGTAGTCCTCCATCTAGAAGTCTTCCACAACAAAAAAATCATGGAATGCTAAGGGTTGGAGGGTTCATAAAGATCATCTAGTCCCAATGAACCTTGTTATTTTTTCATCAGTGTCTTCCCATGAAGTTAGAAAAGTGAGTTTAGGTAGCTGCAGCAGACCTTGTAGCTGCTTGGATATGAACTCTGACTGGCTAAGAGTAATTGCCTTTGCTTCTATTTGTGAGCCTTTCTGGAAGCTTTCCCCAAAAGCATCACTGTACTTTTGTACCACAGTGACTCCCCAGGAACCACTGGAATCAGCCTGTGAGCATCAGGTGTCCAGAGCTTTCTGTGAGAGCACTCTCCTCTCTCCAACAGAAGGGAGCAAGTTGAAATTATCATTTTTAAATAGCATCTTTCAATTTGAGTGGAGCAAGCTGAAATGGTAGTTTTTAAATAGCATCTTTCAGTTTGAGAGTCAACAGAAGACAGAGATTTTTAAGAAGGCAAAAGGCCTCTCACACAATGACCTCTGTAAAGGAAATATTCACTCATCTTTTTAATACAAAACTGTATTAAAAAGATGTATTCCTGTATTCCTTCTTGATTCATATGTCAATGACTTTGTCTTCACATTTTTGTATAAATTGGATTCAGTAAATGCCCTGAAAGGAACAACAGCAGAGTGTGTAACCTGAGGATGGGTGTGCGAGTCTCGCTGCTGACATCTGCTGAGGGGAATTTCAGGTTTCCTGGCAAAGGTAATTTTGTCTTGACTTGCTCCTTGGCTGCAGTGGAGTCAGGATGTAAAATGTGATGGTGGTGCAGAGCAGAGACATTCCTTTATGCACACAGTAGGTGTAGCATAACCTTCGGATGCGCTGGGTCCCACCATTCCAACACCGACTGCTGTTCAGGCTTAGCACTATTTTCACACTGTTCAAAGAATACTTGTGGGAATGCTTTGAGTTAGATTATGTAGATAGGCTTCAAGTTGAACAGGATGCATTCCTCTGGCAGTGTATGCTGTAACGAGGCAGACTTTTAGGTAAAGTTGCCTTTTTTTAATCCAAAGAAATAGGAGTTAGATAAGACACTGTAACATCATGGCCATCAGTGCACATTGGAATTGAATGGAATTGAAATCAGATTATGTCTTAGAGTGCTTCTGTAGCTGCCAGTCAATCAATATGTGCAGAACTTGGGTCCCGGCCCAAGAAAGAGGTGACAGAATGTGTCTGCTTGGGTTGTGCTCAGCCACCCTGGAGCATGCTGCACTGCTGCTCCTCATCCTGTTCTTGCCTTTCCTCTATTGAAATACTAGTGATACATTGCTGAGGATATAATTACTTCTTCATTCAACTTCCAAGTTTTGTAGTTCAGTTCAGGGAATGTGGAGATATGCAGCAAGTGCACATTGTGGAGCTCCAAAAACTTCTGAATATGAAGGACTGTCTCTACCTGAGGACTGCAGAGCCTCTTCAAAATACAAATACTTCAAAGTGTATTTCCAAAAAGCACAGAAAGCCCTTAAAATCTATGGTTAAGATTGTTAGTGTATATTAACAATACACATATATTAGGCTGGAAGGAAAATGGCTTATTAGACTTTTAATGTTTCAAGGAGGATCCCTCTGTCTTGAACAGCAGCACTTATTTCTGTCCCATTGTAAACAAGAGTTGACAATAACATATTTTTCTCATCTCACTCTGTGGACACTCAGGACAATAAAATTTCCAGTATCTGTGAATACCATTCTTTTTACAAAAATTCTGATACTAATGATATCTTCAAATGTTTCTCTAAAGATACCGTTAAGCGCATTAAATGAAACTTCTACTTATGCAGTTTACCTAGGACTGCATCTGACTTTTTCCAGGAACGTTGTCCTTTTCTACTTAGATATTTTGTCTAGGAAAAGCCAAGGTTTAGTCACCTGATGAGCAGATCAAGGCCATTTGCAGACACCTCCATTGCACAGGGTCAGATCTGTTCTGTGGCATATGGACAATGGATCTCCTGCATTTGGGATGCAATGGGATCTAACGTGTGTGCACTGAGTAGGTGATCTGTGTGAGCACAGTAAATCCAATTCACCCTGAGCTTACTGTATGGGTATAAATCAAGGATGCATCCCAGACACATTAGTCTCACTGCATTTCATTTTGTCTGGGAAAACCTGGACAGAAATATGGTAGCCCTAAGCTTCCCACATTCCACACTCCACACACACACATAATAGGTTCATGTCTTGAACCCTTGGTCTCTCTCGGGCTTTCCATTATTGTTGATACAACACATAAATCTCAGGTTAAGTGTTCTCCTGACTTTGCAGTTATTTTCCTTTTTCCTATAGGCCCAACAGTCTTTAAATCCTTCTGAGTTGCTTATTAGAGTTTTAGGTGGGACATAACAGACGAACCTTGGTTCAGCTCTCAGGCTGATTCAGGAGAAATCTCTTCTCTGTGTTATGCCCTGGTCTCTAACAAACCACTCCCAGTGATTTTTGCAGACGTGGGCATTGTTCTTTTTGTTTCATGTTCTGTGTTGTTTTCTTAGCCAAGTTGCTTTGGTATTTATTAATTGAGAGTTGTAAGTAATTCACTTAATCTAACACTTGATCAGCAATTTCAAATCAACATTTGAGAGGGAACATACCCTCAGGCAGTTGTTATTTATTCTGGTCAGGTAATTCCTTTCTGGGCTGTTTAAACAGCAACATGTTTTTTGTTACAGGGAGACTGCCTAACTTAGGAAAAGAGTTTGCAAAAGTCTGCTTTTCTGTTTCTTTCAAAGTTTAACTAAGTAGACTGCTCAGTGTGATAATGATAACCAAGTACTGAGGTGGGCAGATAGTAGCATAATTAAGAATATGCAACACTGCAGTATAAAGTCCAGGCATCTGGTAAGGATTAGATTTGCTGGTTATACAAAATCATGAAGACACAAACCATTCTGACAGATCTGATAGAAAGAAGAAAGATGAACACATTACCATCTAAGCTGCCCTTGTAGCACTGAGAAATCCTGTAGTGCTGTCCACCTAAAATATTTCAACATCAAAAGCTAAACATTTGACTCTCAGGGAGAAGTTCTATCACCCATTGCTAAATTTTCCCTTAAGTATTTTAAGCATTTTATTCCTCTGTGGAGGAAATATTGACTATGCAAATCACATTTGGGTTTTAGGCAACTTTTCTTCTCCTTTTGGAGTTTTGGAGTATGAGTAATCCTGACTTTGTATTCCAGAGAAGTCCAATTGTTATGAAGCTCCACAGCAGAGTTCCTTCTGGCAGCCCATGAAGAAGAAGTCAGAAGAATCTCACTGAAATATGGAAGACTGAGCTTTAGTAAGAGCAATGTGATAATTCAGGGGCTAGCATCTACAAACCATATTAGTAGTTAACAAGTCACCAAGCTTCAATCATTGCAAGGAGATGGATCCCTTTAAATCTATTAAAAAGTGCTTTAAAAGTTGCACAGGCACTCAGTGACAACTTTGGCCTTACAAAAGCTATCCCTCATCATAGTTATCAACAAGGTAAAGGCATAACACAGGCCTCCATTCCCCCTTTCCTTCCTCCTCCCAAAAAACAACAACCAGCAGCTACCAAAGCATTAAGGTCTATTTAGGGAATCCTTAGAGCAGGTTTGTCCTGGACCCAATAAGGCAAGTGTCTGCAGCTCCAGAATAAAGTGGGAAACTGAAGAAAGCTTTGAATTTCAAACATCTTTCAGTGAGGAATTAGTTTTAAAAGACGTACAACAATAAGCCATGAAATAAGTCCAGACACCATAATTCAGGGATAGAATATGCTATGAAACTGGCAGGCATCCAGGCCAGAGCCAGGTGCCTGTTTTGGATTAGATTCAAGTGGCCTTAGGCCACCTACAGAGCTTTCAGGTAGAATCTGGAATCCGCTCACCTCAATAGTACCTTGCTTCTATTTCAGGTACTTGTGAAGGATTCCCAGATGGCTGGCACTCATCCAGACCCATCTGCTTTCACCTCTCCTTGTCTCTATGCTGTCATGAGACAGGCTGCAGAAAAAAATGTATCTGGAAAACAGAGACTTAATAATTAACTGCCCATTTTCCTCAGTTTGCAGTGAGAAAATTCGACTCATGAGAGCTGCATTTATGTCTTGACACCCTGAGTGTGGGATTACAGATGAACAAGGCACAAGTGTGTATATATATAATCAAGGGGAAACAAAAGATAGATATTGAAAAAAAAATCTTCAAGCTTAAACTATTATAGGCCATAAAAAATAAAACTGCTTTGTCAATCTAATGAATATTTTACCTGTCACATTCTTCTATTTACTTTTAATTCTATTTTATACTGGGCTATGAAAATAGGCCAAGATAACTCAAGTCCTGAATGTCAGTTGTAGAATTCTGACTGTAAATGGTTTTTGCCTTGATGTGCTGCCTTCCATGTTTCTCTGGAAGATCCTGTGCATGTCCTGCCATGGGACTCCAGTTTCATTCCATGAGGGTGGCTGGCTGGAAGGGCAGAGCTGGAGCCAGCAAGGTTCTTCCTGCTAGATTCAGTACAATTATCCTGGAAGCATGGGGGAAAACTGATCAAGCTACCCTCAAACAGACTAATCAGTCTGAGTTTCTGTTATGAAGCTCTAGTACAATGTTACTGTGTCTGCCCTGCCAAGGAGGTTTAAATCTCATTTAAATTCAAGCTAAAATACTCCTTCTCTCATTAAAAGTAAAATGATTGAAATGGCCATGAAATCACTTTTATTAATGTTACAGTCTTAAAGAGTTCATCCATGGAGCAAAACAAGATCACTGTCACAGTATCTGCTATTCCTTAAAGGGGAGCAAGGGAAGGATTTTGATTATGAGGCACCTCCCAGCAAACATAAACATACCTGGAATTAGACTTGTACATAAGGGCTTGCCGAGGAAAGCCTCAACCTTCAGGACTCCAATTTTCATGAATATTCTATTCCACATTTCTCTTATTGTAATAGGACTAGAAATCACCCTCACAGCCAGCTTTCATCCATGCTCCACTGCAGCACTTTTCCTAAAATGCTACTATAAAGGCCCAACTGTTGCCTTACTAAATTCAGTTTAATAAGAGCTGCTGATTTCAGTGTTACAGGCATACAACATAAAATGATCTAATTCCTTTTTTTCCCAACATCCTGCTCTATTGAAAACAGGCAAAAATCAAACACTTTCCACTCAGTACACACACAGAGTAAGATATTATTAAATGTTGTCACAGCAACTGGTGCAACACTGAGTTTGTAAAACAGCTGTTTGATTCCTCAACATGCTGAAATCACTTTGGAAATCAACACCACAGTCGGGGAATAGTTTTGTTTGCAAATTAGGAATGCAAAGAAGGTTGTGGTAAATTAAAAACAGTAAGCTGAGCTCTTGGGATAGGGACCAGTTTTCTGTTCTGCATGTGTTCGGCACCTAGCTCAAGGAATCCTCTACAGCTACTGCTACATATTCTTCATCTGTTCTCATAATCTTTTGGCATAAAAATCAGTGGTAAAAAATAAATCTCTTTGCAGAAAAATAAAAGGTAGGTCACGAAGGCCTTGTTTTCCTGATGAAAGAGTATAAAGCAATCGGAAGGAAATTAATGCCCTTATCCAAAGCTGTGATTGCTCACTGCCATTGTGGTGCAGTGCAGTCCTCAAGTAATGAGCTCTGGTCCTCAAAAGACACCATGTTCCAGTGTCTGACAAAAATCCCACCCTTGTTATGGAACAAGAGTTTAGAGTCTTTCAGTGCACAGCAAACAGAGTATCTGTGCAGATCTTTTAGACAACACCTTCTTTGTACAGTATTGCATGGTGCTGCAAGCCCTTTCTTATAGAAGCAAATATGGAACAGCTCCATAATTCTGTGGGAGACCTTTTCCTGTTTGTTTGCCAAGCCGTGGTTAAAATTCCCCCAGGGAAGTCCAGTTCGGGTGAGAAGGACATGAAGGTGGTGGGTCTGGGCAGACACCTACCAAGGGAAGATGAACAAACACTGTACCAGAAGCAAAACCACCTAATTTTCATAGGAAATGGGCTGATACTTAATTGAGAATGGTAAAACTAAGGATTTGTGAGTACGCCTCAACTGTTCCACAGAAGGGACTGAAAAGGCTCCTGAGCTCCTTTGCAATCTGTGTTCCCAGCAAGAAGGCTGAAGAAACAAAGGCTCATTGATGTGAGAAGGGAGGGAAGTTTTTAATAGAGGAATCCCAGGAGCCAGCCAAAGAAGCATTATCTTGTATTAAAAAAATCTGCAAATAATGAATTTCAGAGAAAAGAGAAGCCAATTTTCTTTGCCTGGCCCATGAAATGAGCAGCAAATAAAAGAAAAAACACATTTACAAAGGACTGGAGACGAAATCTTCCCAGCAACATTCTTCTTGGGGTATGTTGCTCAAAAGCATACAGGGATCCATGTTCAGAAATGCTCAGGAGGTTCAGTTCCTCTTGAGGCCAACTGGAGCTGTGAATTCTTGTTACTGTGGAAAATTAAGTCCCAAAATTTTCATCCCAGAACTCAGACTCCCAACCTGAAACTAACTGGGTACAAGCAGGAGAATTGTTATCAGAGATCTTATCTTCAAACTGATGCCAGGACTTGTGGGAACTAGTCACATCAGCAGAAGTTACCTTTCCAGTCCAGTAATAAAATGAAAAAGCAAGATAATATTGGCTTGGGTGTGATGAAGCAACACTACCAGCAATGGGGGAGAAAAGCACAACTTTTAGTCTCTGTTGGATGAAATAAATATAAGTTGTTTACGGACATGAAAAGAAGAACTACTATGAAATGAATGAGGAACCATTGCATCCCAATGCCATTTGTTTTGGGGGTGGAATAATCTCATACATTCCTAACATGGAAGACAGAGGTGGAAACTTCCATGTGGATTTTGTTTCTTGGCCTGGTTTATCCTTTTCTGGGGTGCAGATGCTGGCTGACTGTAACAGGGACTGAGCTTTCCTTCCTGCACGTGATGCCAGAGTACGTCTGAAACCAATCCTAGTGTCTTAGAAGTAATTTGCAGGGGTTTTAACTGTGTCTTTGTGACTCTGAAGGCTGCCCAGCCTTCCGGGTAGAGTGCAAATCACTATTTATAAAAAGCATTTTCAAAGTGGATCTTTGAACCTGCTGGACTGCACAGTTTCTCCCGTGCCATTTTTGATCCATTGTATAAATACAAATTTTGGCACGTGCACAACATTATAAACTGCATAATTGTTTTTATTAGAGTTCTGTGAGTTTGGAGGTACCTGTGCTTTAATTACCCCTGGCATGCTTCCAGGAAAACTCTTCTAAAATGTAGTGCTTGCAAAGCCTTTGTTGGGCCACCCACAATGACAGCTTTTATTTTTCCTCTATTAGTGATGGACATTTTCATTTAATTTCAGTCTGGGTGTGTGACAGAGCCCCCGTGCACTGAGCTGCAGCCTCCCCCTGTTCACTTTCCAGCCACAGAGTGGTCGGGACACCGTGGCAGCCACTTGTGACGTTTGGATCCGAGCCAAGCGAATGCTGTTTGCAAAGTTTTTTAGGTTGTCTGTCTTGCTTCCTTGGTCTCCCCTCCCCCTTCCAAAAATTGCTGGTGACACTAGAAATGCAAGTCAGTTAATCTGTTCTAAAATCTAAGCACCAGCCTACAGCAGAGACGGCTGGAGAAATGCAGAACATTGCTTGGAAGGTGGGTTTAGTTCCGCTCCTGAGCCCAAATCTCCTGTGTCGCAGGACAGAGCAAGGACAATGGCAACAAGTCAGCAGGATAGCTGGAACTTCATACTCCATGCCAGAAAATGGGATGTCCAGCTAGCACAAATAAATGTGTAGAACTAATCAAATTAGGATGGACATGCTGTGCAATACAGAGAAATGCATGTAAGCAGAAAATTGTGTTTAATATTTGTAATCAAAAGCATTTATTTGGGACTATAACAGCCCAGTGCTACGTGCAAATTGGGTGAGGAAAAAATGTAAACATTGTTTTTTTGATTTCACGGAGTTAGGGTGCAACAGGAATGTTGGATGGAGCTCCTTTTCCAGGGGCTGTGATTAAAAAGCTATGGAGGCTTATTGACAGAAAATATTACTGTAAATGGTGGTGGAAACCTATTCCACAATGATTACTCTTTATTGCAAGGCATTTGCCAGACTTTATAGGATGCAAACTGAAAACTGTGGGTTTAGGGACAAGCTGAGGTTATGACTTCCACCCTAACACCATGTTTTAAGGCAGCTGCAGAGAGCAGAATTTAATAGAGAAGCTGGTGAGACAGTGGAATTTTATTCTGTGAACTTTCATGTCCTTAAGGATCAGGAATTAATGGAGGAACTACACTAAGGTAACCAGTATGTGTTTTTGTTACTTATGAGTTTTAATGTCAGCTGAAATATAGTTACCCATAAACAGAATAACCAGTGGCATGGTATAGCCTGTGCCACGTGTCACTGAAAAATGCAATTAACTATCAGGCAAAAGCAACTCTATTCCAGTGGCTCATATGGTAAACTGAATACTGGTTAGAAATGCAAAAACATGCTTTTGGGAACATGCTAAACTAGCATTTTCCATTCCTCAGAACACTGTAGTCAGCTTCAGATTTTGTGGAAGTAGACAAAGGAGTCCTCGGAGTTTCTATTTATGAGAGTAGCCTTTTAAAATTTGGGGTGGAGGGGGGAAGAGGACAGTGCAGGAGTGGATCTGCTGTCAGCTGCCATTCCGGTGCTCTCTGGTACTTTATAACCCTGCTCTGTGGAAGTCAGAGCAGTGCAGGAGGTTCTGCAGCTGTGGGGAAGCTGAGCTGTGTCCCCAGACCATCAGTGTGTCAGGATGTGCCCTCACCCCAAACCTGAGGGGCACCAACTCTCTCTGTTCACAGCCTCCTGTCTACACAAAGGATCTTTCTAGCAGGGAGGGCACAAAGATTATCTTCTCAGGTTCTCTAACCCACCCAGAGAAAGGAGCTGTGGTCAGTCATGCCAGCTGGCTGATTTGGCCTCAAATTGTACAGTATTGCATGGGTTTAGATAATGTACAGAGAGACCAATGGGATTTGATACCAGCTGAGCACATCCCTGCAACTCCACTGAATCTAAAAAGACCTTCCCCAAGGTCTTTTTTAAGTTGTTCATATTTTGCTCAACCAGCCATCTCATCCTGCTACAACTGAGTAACAGCTGCTGAACTCTTTAGACAAATTATATAAATTCACAAAATGCCTTGAGGTTATTGAATGAAAAATGTAATGAGAAAGAAAAGCCTCCTTAGCTGTTGTGTTGAGTGTGGAACACAACCAACTTTGGAGCATAATTTCACTATGGGGCCTCTTCAACTTGTGACAAAGATGAAACTGATGGGTTTTAAACACTACCAGCTCATTCTATAGAGGGTCATTTGTAAAGGGGATTCTAAGAAGACTTTTATGCAAAGAGTTTCACCCAGCATGTGGTTAATCATCCCTCACTAGAATTGAAGGCAAAAAGCTTCTGTGCCTCCCAAGAGGGAAACTTCATCGTGAGGATAAACATAGAGAGGGTAAAGATGGAGCTGGACAAATCCTATGGAGTGCTTATATGTATCCTGAGTAACCCAACAAGTATGTAATTTGGCAAGAAATGGTCCCAGAAATGGTCATGCAGGAATGGACAGTTGCAGAAACTGAATGCTGAGTTAGCAAAAGAAAATTCTGCTCTGATTCTACTATGCATATTCACTGAATATCCATTAAAATGAGCCCTCCCTGCACCATTTCCCATCAAAAGCACTCTGCCTCCAGTCATCCAACCATACGTGGTTTAACTCTAGTATAAATTATATAAATTAATTTTAAACACAAATAAATCTGGAAGATAATCTAGATTGACAGCTCTCTGTCTTCTGTGAATTGTTCACTCAGGTCAGTGGTCACAAATGTCCCACATGATGAAGAGCTGCTCTAACAAAGATGGCAAAACAAACATGGTGGGGTTTTAGTCCAGGGCTTGTTTCTCCTGCGTGCCTGTCAGTCATGTTAGCAGGAAGCGCAGAATCATAGAACCATGGAATGGTTTGGATGGGAAGGGATCTCTCCTTCCAACACCCCTGCCATGGGCAGGGATACTTTCTTTCAGATAAGGTTGATTCAAGCCCCATCCAACCTGGCCTTGGGTAATTCCAGAAATGGGGCAGCCACAGCTGTGTGAGTTCTGTGTGCAGTTTGACTCTATCATGATGGCCATGACAGCATCATTCTTGGGGAAAAAAAAAAAAAAAACTAGGAAAGTTTATTGGAAAAGAAGGATTCAGAATTAGAAAGAATAGACTCCTGAAAAATAGTAATCAGTTTTCTATGATTTGCTCACAGGTCGAAACAAGAACATCTACCATCTTTGCATGCAGCCATCAGGACAGTGGACAGACACTTTGCTTTCAGGTGTGGTCTGTCTAGAGAGGGGGTGAGACATCCTGGTGAAACTTGGGCTCTGCTCTTGGACCTTGGTGTGGGGAAAGCGAAGCAGTAACTCACTGCTGCTGTGGAGCAGCAACATCCTCCTCTGCCTTGCAGCTCTGGGAGCAATCCTGACCTCCCCACTGGGGTTTGGAGCTGATCTCTTCAGGCTGGAGATCCCTCCCCAAGAAGGTTATTGCTACCTGTAGGGCAATGCTGCTCCAGAGTGACAACATTTGCTGGTTGCACAGTTCCTTTGCACAATTCCTTGTATTCCTAGGCAATAAAGGAGATTCTCACACGGGTGAAAACAATTAGAACAGGTGGATGCAAACTATGCAGGTAAAATAATGAACTTTTGAGAACCTGATAAAACTGATCAGCATAAAAAATTGGTGGGAGCATCCATCCTGGGAGCTTAGGCAGGATAGAGCCCAATGAGACTGCAGTGTAGTAATGGCTCTCTCTGAGGAAATCTGTGTTTGTGGTCATCTGAGGTGGGACTTGCTAGGGAGAGGGGGGAGGAAAGCCCCCCTCTGACTGCATTGTTTACTCCACTGCTGGCTGAGGAGCTTTAGCTTTCTCTGATGTTTTGCATGGTGTGTTTGCACATGGAACGAGCTGCCTTGCAGGATTCTCTGATGTTTATGACCATCACTGCTGGGATCTTGATTGACTTGGGGAGCAAAGGATGATGTTGTCTGAGCATGTTAACTGATCAATGTTGCTGCCTACAGGCCAGGAAAGGTTGGAGTCCCCTGCCTAATGCCAACTCAAATTTAGATGCATGTCATTTATAGTCATGCAAAGCAGTGTCACATTTTTTTCTTCTTCTTTGATCATACCCAGAAACTATAAATCCCCAGGGTGAAATCTTAGCTCTACAGAAACCCAGAGCAAACCTCCTTTCAGTGATGCACAGTTCATGGTGGAAGTTGTTTTTATTTCTTAAATGATTCTTGTAATTGCGGGAGAATTGTATTTATTTCTCTCCCCTCACAGCAAATGAAATGTCAAATTTCGTTGTCAAGTAGCCTGCTGAAAACAGTCAGGTCTGTCAATTCAGAGTGCTGAGGACTGATAATAAAATTACAGCCCAGTAATTTTATATTTTTCTCCTATTATCTGCCATGCACAGTATTTTTTATGTGTTCTACTCCACTGGGACCATTGTAAACCTGTGGCTAGCTCTTTCATTTGAATATACTCAGTGGGAGGTGGCAGGTGTACTGTTACAAAAAGATTTTGAAACTTTATCATAATATATTCAGAAGGTGATAATGTAAAAGCTGCTGGAAAATGGAGGGAGATGAAGGAGAAATTCCACGCCTGGGAATTTATTTAATGTTTAAACACAGGAAATGCTTTAAAAGCAAAAATATCTCAGATCTGTCTAATAATCCACTGCCCCAGACTAGTCACCACGATACCCCTGGCGAAGGGGGCAGGTAGAGGAGATGACCTCTGTCTCACCTCAGCTTCCATAGGTGCTCTCCAGCTCCTGTGCCAACTGGGGCAAAGAGGCACCTTAAGCTGACACAGTTACTGTTTATTTTCTCTGTGTGACTGTTGGACAAGGGAGATTTTGAGTGAGATTAGACTGAGACACACACTGGAAAACTCTCTGGCAGAAAAGAGAGATCATGAGGTGAGGGACACTTCTCCCAAGTGCCAAAATCATCAGAAACAAGTTCTGTGTTGATTTCCAGCCTGGACCAGTCCCATCCACTTCAATACTTGTTTGCTATTAGATTATTTGGATCTTTGATCCTTTCCTGAAGTTTTCTGCAGAAAGGAGTGTGCAATAGCACAACTACATTGGTTGGGACCAGAATCTGGTGCTGTGTTTGGCTCAGTTTGTGTGAACCACTGTGTGAAAATCAGCTCCTTGATGGACATCAGTGTCCAGTACCTGTCACAGCTGTGTTCACTTCCCAGGCACCTTCATCTTTGTGTGATTTGTTTCTTTGTTTTCAAATGATGCAGCTTTTAAAAATAATAGAAAATAACAGCACATTGTCTCCAAGTGAGTATTGGAAGCTGCATGGCTTGTCCTGGACTGTGCTCCCCCAGCATGCTTACAGAACTATCTTTGTAAAGAGAGGGAATCTTTGTGAATAGAGAGGATCTCATCAATGTATGAGGACATAGTGCCAAGCACCTGAAGTGTCTGAAGGAGGAGTGCCAAAGGGATGGAGCCAGGTGCAACTTGGAGGTGCCCAGAGATGGGACAAGAGGCGCTGAGCAGAAACTGATGCCTAGGAAGTTCCACCTGGTCATGAAGAAGGACTTCTTCCCTGTGCAGCGGCTGAACACTGGAAGAGATTATCCAGAGAGGATGTGGAGTCTCCATCAATGGGGACATTCCAAAACTGCCTGGAGACAACCCTGTACTGGTGCTTGGGATGACCGTGGCTGCACCAGCTGATCCACCGTGATCCCTCCCAGCCTGACCATCCTGTGCCCGGTGCTTGGGATGACTGTGGCTGGATCCACCATGATCCCTTCCAGCCTGACCATCCTGTGCCCGGTGCTTGGGATGACCGTGGCTGGATCCACCATGATCCCTTCCAGCCTGACCATCCTGTGCCCGGTGCTTGGGATGACTGTGGCTGGATCCACCATGATCCCTTCCAGCCTGATCATCCTGTGCCCGATGCTTGGGATGACCGTGGCTGGATCCACCATGATCCCTCCAGCCTGACCATCCTGTGCCCACTCCCGCGGGCCGGGCCCCATTGTGCCCCTCACCGCAGGTCCCCCGCTGTCTGCACATCCCCTCAGGTGCGCCCTGCCGTGCCGTGCCGTGCCGTGCGCGGCTCCCCCCGCCCGCCGCTCCTCTCCGCTCCGCCGTGCCCGGCCCCAGGTGCCTCCCGCCCGCTGTCCCGCCCGGCCCGGCCCCGCTCCGCCCCGCGGGTCCCGCCCGCCCCGCTCGCCCCCCGGGTGCGGCCGCTCCAGACGCGGCGCCGGAGGCAGCGCTGCCCCGCGGCGGCGGCGGCGGCGGCGGCGGCGGCGGCGGCGGCGGCGGCGGGGCTTAAAGCGCTCGGGCGGCCGGGGCCGCGCTCACCTGGGCGCCGCTCCCCGCGCTCCGCCGGCCGCCGCAGCGGCTGCGGGGCAGCGCCCAGGTGACCATGCGGGGCAGGCGGCCGCACGCCCCGGGCAGCAGGTAGCACTCGCCAGGTGCGCGGCGGAACATGGACTGTCTCCTGCTGGCCGTCTGGACTTTACCTGCTGCGATCCTCGGCGGCAGCTCCATGCAATTCCAGACTCTCCCGTGGCTCGGAAGCGCTGTAAAGGCAGGTCGAGAGCACTTTCTTTTGCAGTCGCCTAGTGTACTTTCATACCAGGTTACTGCGGTTTCTGGTGCCTTGTCTTTCTGCCTTGCCTTGTCAAGGAAACTTCACCCAATGCTCCTTTTCTCTCTCTCTCTTTTAATTTTTCTTTCTCTTGCAGACCCTTCAGCTGTGTTGCCTCTGTTGCATGTCTCATGCGGCAACTTTAACCAGTGACAGCATCAGTGAATTGACTCATGGTTTGTATAGCTCTTTCTGTGTCTGTATGTGAACATTTGCATGGATTTTTTTTCTTTTTTTTTTTTCGTGGAGTGAATATTTAGAGGGGAGAAGTCACAGTGTTTAGGGAGCATAAAGTGCAAGCACTCTGGCTACTGCGGGATGGTGAACCATGGGCAGGGATTAACTTGTTAAGCCCTGTGTGCTAAAGCTGAAAGGAACAATATGTAGCAGCAAAGCAAATGAATTAGATGGTAAATACATCCACGTTTCCATGTGCGATTAGAAAGATGAATGTGTGTGTGTGTAGCCACAACAGCAAAACCTCATGTGTCTGTTGAGGAAGCAGTGAGACAAAAGTAATGAAAAGATTTGTGAGGGGGAGCAGGAGAAGCTGTGCAATGCAGGCTAAGGGGGGGAAAAACCTGGAGAGAAAGGGCTCGTGTGAGTGGGAGCTCAGGAGCCGTTTGTTCCCAGGTTGGAGTGACTAGCACGTAGATGCTGATGGCTTTGGGACTTTTGAAGTGCAGTATATGCTTTGTATTGTGTGTGAGCAGAAACAAAGTGCAACAGAGAACCACACCAGGGTGCAGAAAGGAAACCCCTCCTGCACCCTGTGCTCTGCTCACTGGGGGATTCCCTCTCTCCAGCAGCTGCTTGCATTTTTTGGCCACCAGCCTGCTTAGCGCCCTCAGCTTCTGCCGTTGATTAACACCACTCGAGGAAAGTGAAAGCTCTTGATGTATTGTTTCCACTGTCTAAGGAAAAGCAACCTGTCAGTGGTTACGTTTTCAGCCTAATGTGTGTCCAATAAAGTCTATTCAGGCAAAGAGATTGATTGAGAGATTTTGCAACATCTGTTACAACACAAAAAGGAGGGGGTTTTCTTCTTTTTTGATGGTGTTATTTCAATTTAGGAAGAGAAATTAATTGCTTGTCAAGTGCATGGACAACTCTAAGTGTCCGCAGAGAAACACAGCTCACAAATTAAATTAAATGAGGTTGGGAAGCAGTTTTTTCAGCATAATTTCTTAGGCTACCAGGAATGGGTGCAAAGATCTTAGTTCAGGAAACAGCTGAAACTCAGACCCTGGTTCCAGGACACAGGTAACCCCTGCATGGCTAGGTCAACACCAGTGGTAATGTACTGCAAGTGAGGCACCTGCTTGTACAGCCAGCTGAATTATGGCCTCTTTCACCCTCCTTTTTTTGGGTGATTCTGAGTAGATCAGAGTGTTCTCCTCAAAAACAGTTTTGTAATTTTTTGCATATTTTATCCAAAACAATAAACTTCTTTGACATGCAATTAGCAATGGCTGACAAAAGGTTATTAGGTAGGATGTAATCTCTTTCTGCTGGAGGTCAGTTACAATTTGAAACCCAGTCTAATCAAGTCACTACAAAGAGATGAGGTCTCACTCAGTTAAGGCATTAATAAATTAATCCTTTAATCCACTTGAACAAGTGGTAGAGTTCTGCAAGGTCTCAGTCATGGCTACCCCTACAGTGATACAACATTTGCTGCATTCTTAGGGAAGGGAAAAGCCTCTCAAACCAGAGTGGCCTTCACATTTGACAACAATTAATATAGGGGGAGGGGAAAACCTCCAGATCTGCTGGTGATGACAAATGTCTTCAGAGGAGCAGTTGTGGGAATGTTCACAGCTATGCTAGTTAGTCTGTGCCTCTCAGTGGGGCACAAAGGAAACAAACACAGGCTGAGAGCCTTTGTGACTTACGGGGGTGAATTTATGCAGGCGAGACAGCACACACAGAGCCTGCAGGCCAGCCCCAAAGTGAGGGAATGCTCCATGCCATAGGAAATGCCTGATATTGTGTCAGAGTGCCTTGTTTGTGGGATGCCAGAGCTGATGGCCAACTCTTTATCGTTACAGATTATGTGTTTGTGACACCTGTCAGAGTGGATGCCAGCGGATCGTACATTTCACATGATGTTTTGCACAGTACTAGGAGAAAGAGATCAACTCAGAGTTCAAAGAGTTCCTTGCACTACAAATTTTCAGCATTTGGACAGGAACTTCACTTAGAGCTTAAACCTTCAACCATTTTAAGCAACAGTTTTATTGTCCAGGTATTCGGGAAAGATGGACTGTCAAATTCTCAGGACCATGAAATTGAGCAGTGTTTCTACCAGGGATTTATAAGGAATGATAGCACCTCTTCAGTAGCAATATCTACGTGTGTAGGCTTGGTAAGTGTCTATTTAAAACAAATCAGCATTAAAAGTATTTTTGTGTGTGCAATAGTAGCTGAAGGTATGTAGTTCACGTAATAGTCAAGACACCATAAACCCTTTTGTGATTTTTCTAGTATCACTAGTTGCTATTGTATTTAACAGAAGAGACTTCATTATAGCCAATGAACAGCATCAAACCTTTGTAATTTTTTATGACAGTCTTTCAGGAAAAAAAAAACAAGACTAGCTGGTAGTCCTAGTAATCATCCCATAGCAATTTGTTACAGTTTGTGATAGTTTATACATTTCTGCTCACTCTTAAGTAAAAGTTTTTCCTGCTTTTGTGAAATGTGGTGAATAAAGGAAAAAAGCCAGTCCAGAAGCTTGTGAAAAACAATATTATATCTAGGTTTGTCAACTAATTTAAGGAAGGGTGAATTTCCTAGCTTGGCAGGGCTTATGAACAAATTTCCCTTTGTTTCCTTTGATAATTCAAGCATTATTTGGGTTTACTGGTCTTCATGAGTTGATCTCTTATGAATGTGTTAAATAATATCATTGTGTATTTTCCATTTATGGCTGTCAGCCAAGTTCATGAAAATCATTATTCACAGGTGATTTTTTCTAAATAGATTTGACAGTGCTCCTTGCCTGCAGAGAAGGCTTTACTGATGTAATTTAGGAGAATTGTTTACAGAATTGATAGCTAAGGATGTTTTTTAAGGCTTAATCACTTGCACTTGCAAAGCAGTCTGCTGTGGCTGCAGAGGAAGGCAGTGACATTGAGTGGGAAGTCTATGAAGTCATCTGTGTGCTTTGTGGTTGACTAAAGGTCCAGAGGATATGTTGGGTCACCCTCTTGAAATCTGTTTTGCAAAGGTACTTGTCTCTGAGGGCTATTAAACTGTGTGACAGGACCAGAAAGGAGCACTTGAGACATCCAGTGTTTCCTTTGAAACTGGAATCAGTGACTTGAGAAGCCTGTTCATTAGGAAGGGATGTTGATAACTGGTTGAAGTGGTCTGGGTTATATTTTGAATGCTGTGTCCTTTTATTTTTTTTTTCCTCCCATCAGGTTAGAGGAATCTTAACAGTTCATTTGAACAGTTGCAAATGTGAGTTTGGAGCAGGTGCCAGGAACTGGGTTGAAGCTTTCCTTTCTTTTGCTTTTAAAGCTGTGTTTGTGATGCTGAACTGTTAATACCAAATGTGTTCAGTTGTTTTAATGGAAGCTTCATGTCCACAACTGCCACCTTTTATCAGATTTACTCAGAAAAATACCCTGTTTTCACTCATTGCAGTATTTTGTCTTTTTACTATGGGAAGTGCTCTACCTACACACAGCAGGTACAGTTCGGGAGATCTCCCCCGTTTGCCCACGTTTTGATTTTTAACATGCTTTCTGAGCTAAGTGAAGTTGAGCTTGTCAAGTCTTGTCTGGAGAAGGAAGGTTCAAGCCTGCCTCAGGTCACAGAGGAACAGAATGTGGTGATCTTAACTGAGAATGAAATGGATCTTTTACCACTGTCTCGACACAGAGGTTGTTATGACTGGTAAGCTTCACTTAGAAAAGATCCAGAAAGTGATCAAAAGAGAATAAATATTGTGGTATGAACAAACTTATTATGGAAGTACCTAAATTATCAACAAATAGAATCTCTGTTTAAAATTAATTTCAAGGTTCAATAGATTTTGCCTTCAATTGTTGTTTTAAACTGGCAAATGAAGTAAACCTTTACTTACAATAATCTCCTGTAGGGTAGGTATCCCAAAGCATAATTGTTCCTTTCTCTCCCTATCCATCTATTAATTTCAGTGCACCTAATGAATCCCAGGCAAATTACCAACAGGATTCTGAGTCTTTCAGTTTACAAGGCTGTCCTCCTAAAGATGTCGTCAGCTGTCTGTAATGACACCCACGTCACTTTTCCCTGGGATCCAAATTCAGTAATCATATGTTAAGTCTGGACGCTGTGCTCTGATCAAGAGAACCTTGTGAATAGCTTCTATATCCTTTTGCACCAACTACTTTTGTCACTTGGTTGCCCTTCTTTCCTATTTGCTTTGTTCACTGCAATTAAACCGAAAGTGGTGTTTCTTCTATATGGTTGGTAGCACTAATCTTTCCATTGTTCCTTTCATTAGCAATAGCTTCTCTACAATAAAGCTGCAGTGACCCATTCTTTCAAGCCTGGAACACCACAATGTGATTTGGAAGCAATTGCATTTCAATAGACTACGGGGACTCTTTGATCTAATTTTTTGGATGACCTAGAGTATTCAGTCATTCAGCTGTCTGTTATCTGCCAGTGCTGCAGAGGACACTTTGGGGAGAGGCTGTATGAAATGGCTTGTTAGGCAGGATGACCTTAACTTAACACTGGAAAGGAGCAAGAATTTGTTGCTTTGGTCTAGATCTGTTAAGAGATGTGTGTATATTACATTTTAATGGCTTAGTTGACAGGAAGGCCCCACGTTTTTATGCTGATTTGTTGATTTGAGACCAAATGTTTCCATCAGTCAACACGATTTTCTTGGTGTGTCAGAAGGCAGAACTGGATCTTTATCTGAACAAGTCTCTAATAGAGTAAGTGAGCATTTCAGGAGAATATGCACAAGTTTACTGTGAGTACTACTACTTTTCATCATCAAAGTGCTTCAATTTTCAAATGGAAACTTGTTTTTTCTGTCTTCTGCCCTTTTTCTGCTTCAGTCAGCATCCTTTGCTTGCTGGAGCATTGTTATACAGCAAAAACCCAGTGCTTTTACTTGTTTTGTAAACGAAAACTCTGCTCTGGACCTTCTGTGGAGAACATAATATATTTCTTCCACAGAAGTTATCATTTTTTCACATATTATTTGATGCATTCTCACTCCCTGGGATCATTTTTTCACTCTTGCAACTTTGGGACAATGAGTTTATGTTAGTAAATGCAAGGCTAGTTTCTCTCTTTAGCGCATCTTAATGTGTCCCAAATAAAAATTAATGCAATTTTTTTTTAAATTTTCTTCACTGATTTTTCATGATTCATTTAATAAACCTCTTGTTTTATTCCTGCATGACTTTTTGGAGTTTCCTTCAGTGCTTTGTGCTCTCCCAGTTGGTATATCCAGGCTACTGGTTTGTCTTGCTGTTTCATCCTGTTTGCATTCTCCAATTCAAACTGTTTGTTCTTTCCACACTCAATCTTTTTTCCCAAAATCCTGATTTGAACTAATTCTTACTTACTTACTGTAATCGTATTTTTATTACAATTATTATTTAGCAATTTTTTATTACTTATAATTGCCTGTAGGTGGCTCATTGAGAGGCAGACTATACCAAATCCACAGACTACTGTGGTTTTTCAGGTTTTTCTGAAAGAGATTATGCTGGCCACTCTTTGAATAAGAAATTGGTTTTTTAGGACCCACGCAGTATGGTTGTGTATATTCCAACCTCTTTCCCCCTTTCCCATTCTCATCCACTTTGTGCTATTTAAACTGCATTAAAAAGGAGATCTGTTGTATGTTCACCATCTTTAACTCCACTTCCATGATGGCATCTAAAAGATTTACTGCTGCCTTCCTAGTCTGTATCACAGTGTGTTGTTTGCCTCTCTTTATAGGCCAGTTTTTGTCTCCTTACCTTAGGTTTATGTGGACAGAATCTCCTGTATAAAGTGAGTTGTTTGCAGTCACACAGTAAATCAGGGCAGAACACAAGAGAACCTCAGAGATCTCCAGTTGTATTGTAGAGACATTCTCAAAAGTAATTTATAACTGTGCTTTTGGGAGCAGAAGTCGCGTTCCCCTTGTGAACATGAACTCTGGCAAAGTCAAACAAGTTTATAATCCAGTACACAACCTAGGGCTTGGTGGGCCTAATGAATGAGGAGTTTGTTATCCAGCATTTGTGGGCTCCAGGACACAGGGGAAGGGTCTAGAGCAAGTACAAAATACATGCCCAGAGGAAAGACCTGTTTATCCAACATAAGGAACTCTCCCGCCATTCCATCCCAGGGAAGATGTGTGTGTATTTTGGGTCAGAAAAAGGAAGTTCAGTTCAATGGAACAGTTCAGGTCCTTCATATGATGCACAGTGTTATCTCCCAGGATAAATTTATCAGTGGCACGGAGGCCTGGGAGGCTGCATCTGCTCACACCAGAGGTGGGTTTGGGCTGTTTTCTCCCTTTGGTTTGTGTACCTCAGTCAGAAGTAGTGGTGCCCCCCTCTGGTTTTGGCAAGATGTGTTGGAATCTGTCATTATAAAGAGCCTCTTGTCTCAAGCTGTGTTATGTTTATTAGTGTCTAGTCAAAGGAGGAGAATGAGTGCAACATGATTCATCCCTCCCTCCTCTTTGAGCTGTCAGAGGATTCTAGACAAGGGTTATAGACTGAGAGATAAACAGGAGATGTATTAATTCAATGGAGGGAGGCGTATATGTGTCTGAGGGCAGGGCTTTGCTCAAAGTATCAAAGAAGCCACAAAATTAAAGCTTCTTGATGCAGTCTGACCACCTAAGAGGCAAGCAGGCCAGGCAGCTCATGTACCCACTCTTTGTAGTCATTTAATTGCACCTGGTATTAGCATTATTTAAGTTGATGCTAACAGCAGCCTCCTATTCCTCCTAGAGCTCACACTTTAAGTCCAATTAAATATGTTGAGACAATTCCCAAGTTTCTTAGGCAGACAAACTGCCATTAAACTCATTGAGCCAGACTGCTGGTGAAAGTACAGAATAATTGCTGTTTGCAATGAGGGTCCTTTAGCAATTGACAGCTGTAAAAATACAACAAAATTTGGCCCAGTGGGACCTTGAGGAGAAGATAAGTACAGAGCTGCTGGTTTTTCTCATTCTTAAAGGTGTTTTTAGTCCACCCAGGAACCAATACACAAATCCTATATTTTCTGCCATTGTACCAGCACAACAAGAACAGCTTCTTTCATGGGAGTTCTATGATTTTCTTTGTATTCACACACTATTGCATCTCCATCCTTTATAAAACATAAACTGTGTTTTACAGGATCATACTTTTGTCCACTATTTTGGTGAGGGTTTTTCCACTATTGTTCCATTACTCCATATTATGGTAAATATGAAAATAAGAAAAATCTCTACAGGAAAATGAGATGACAATGGAAATAGTCATATTCTTGAGGATATTTTAGGTTATACTGGAAAAATACAAGGCAGTGTTTCTGGTCTCAGCATTGACCTGACTGGTGATGAATTGTGTGATTAGGTTATTGATCAACCTTTTCCATATCTGTCTGATAAGCTTTCTGTTTAACCCTGCCTTTAGCTCTGCAAGACAAAGGCTGTGTTATCCCAGGTGTTTTGGCACTACTGATTCCTGATAGATAAGAAGTGGAATTAAAGAGGATTAATGATGAGAAAGAATCTGCTTCTGCTTGGTAGAAAAAGCAATAGAAGTTGTATTTCTTCCTGTTTTATGTTAAAAAACCTGGAATGTACATAGAGGAAACTGAGCACAGTAGGCTGTGGCTGCTCAACTGCTCTTGAGTGTCTACAGGAGCTGGTCCTCTGTCACTTGTGCCTGCTCTGTCATTGCTCAGCTGGCAGCAGTGTGAAAATAAATGGTTCATTGCTGTATTTCCAACCAAACTTCAGGCTTCTGTGGGCACCATTGCTTGAACTCTTTGAGTGGTTTTCCAGAAAAAGGGATTATCCATTTGTACAGAGATAGGGCCAGGATGAACTTCTTGTTAATCAGCAGTCTTATCATCACTTCCAAAGGAATCAGCGGTCGCTATCTGTGCTTGAAACATCAGTGTTTTTCTTGCTGTAGCAAAGCCTTTCCACTAAACCCAGTTCCCACACTTTGCCTAGTCCATTATAGACAAATGTCCTTGTGAGGGTCAGGAGTGGATGACCTGCCTGCACAGACGTGACCCCTTCATAACAGGATGTCTTTGATGTCGTGAGGATTTTTATTTTCAGCGCCACTATTTTCATGTGGGCCAAACCATCTCTGCTGCTGAGAGGCAGTGTATTCTCTTCTGCACAGCTGGGAACTGCTGGATATCACAAATAGTTCTCTTTTTGGAGGCAGATTTTAATAACTAATAGAAGCTTCTAGTCACTAATTAACCTAAACAGGAGTTAATTTCTGTCTTTCCCCTTTTCTTCCTCCGCTTTGGAAGTGTTTGAGGAGGATACCAGGTTGGCAGAGCTGGTGTGTAAAGGCTTTTGTTTACCCAAAACACAATGACAGTCTGTGAAACTGCAGCTCAAGCCCAGCTCAAGCAGCCCACTCCTGGAGATCTGTACCTGACACAGGGCACGGGAGTGGGAAGCACAGAGGTGTCTTGGTTGTGCCCTGACCCGACACAATTCACCTAATTTGAGCAAATGCTGCCATCAAAACTCTTCTTAAAGAGTGCTGCTTTCCCAAGCTTACTCTCTGCTCACCCTGTGCAGAAGCATGGCCCTGATCATGATGACAGCTCTGTGACACACTTGCACCCCCTTGGGAGTTGACTTCAAGTCGCTGTAGGCTGCTCAGTTGTAACTGCTCTGGGTGCTCACTGGGAGTCCTGTCACCAGCTCCAGAAGTCCCTCATGTGTCTTGGCTCCTCAAATTTTTGTTTGTTACAGTATTGTGCTTAAGTCCACAAGATATTTATGATAATTCTTTTAATTTGCAGCTTCTTAGGGAGGGGTTTGTCTTCCTGATGTACAGCAGGTTCTCTACTCTTTGAAAGAGAGGATCACTGGGACTGCTGTCCAGTACTGCAACAGGAGGGAAGATTGGAGGTCTAAGACCTGTGCTTTGGAAATGTGCAGCACATGGATCAAAATAAAAGCTGGAACTATGCTAAATAAAGGCATCCACGGTGGTGATGCCCATGATGTATCAGTCAGTTCCTCAAGGTCATTTTAGAGCTCTTTGCATCTGATTAGCACTGTTGTTGACTTACAGAGATAGAGCCTGCTAGGGATTTTCTAGAAAATATCTGCTTTCCAGGATCTCTGTGTGCCTCACTTTGACATGGTCTTCTCCCAGTGAGCTGGCAGGGGAGGGGTTAAACTTAATTATCTCTGCAAGGAGAGCTGGCAGTGGACCTACAGTGAGTTTTAGCAGCTGAAACCCAGACTTGAATTTTTTTTCCCCAAAAAACACTTATTTTGTCTTTGAAAGGCTCTGACTAGCCCTTAAGTGGTATCTGAATTGAATTTTAACAGATAATTCCATTGCAAACAAGTTTTTCTTCTGTCTTTTTGATCATGTCACTAGGAGCAGAAATGTTGGTTCTTTCTTGCCTTTTCTTATCCCATTTTAATCCCAATTCTGTTGCTGCAGGTCTACCATAAATTACTGTATGCTAAAGGAATTTCCTATTGATTTGCTCTGACAGTGATTTGACCAGCTATGTGAATAGCTGATGGAAGCAGAACTTATCTTGGGTTCAGACAGTGGAGCACTGACTAAAGCTCTGAGGTAAACATTTACAGAAGAAACCTGAAATTATAAAGCCTTGCAGCTCAGCACAATTTACAAACATGTATTAATTAAGCTTCAGGGCTGGCTCTGCTCTGTGTTTGATGAGAACAACATCCTGGCACACAATGGGTTGACATCAGTAACCTTTTATTGTTTATCGTGCTCGGAAGTCACCAAGAATGAGGGTGAAGAAATGTCAAATAATCAGGGCAGATGGGAGGGAATGAGTCTTGATGGTTGAAGCTTGGTACCGTGGGAACCATTATTGTCCAGAGTGATTTCTGGAACATGCAAGTTAATTTCTTTTTTTACAATGTTAGTTCATAAGCTGGGGAAATCTGCAAACAACTTCTACAGTCAGATGAAAACCCTTTTCCTGAATCTCATATGTGGCTGCCCAGCTAGTGACTGCCAAAAAATGGGAAAAGACAAAAGCTGGATGACAAAGATAATAGGTCTTGAAGTTATTCCTACTGCAATAACAAGGCCCAGCACAAACCTGCTTAAGAGAAGAGGAAGCTGAGGCAATAAAGTGATATTTGCTTGCAGAGACAATGGGGTGTTGCCTTTTCACTCCCCTGGGCATTTGCATTTCAGGCTGCCCCACTCTGTACACAGCACACTTGGGGCTTTATTCTTTGAGGGCTGGATTCTTGCTGTTCACAGTGGGATCACTTGAATGCTTGTGCCTGCCTGCCTAATATATGTTAATTGAGAGACTTTTGTGTCTCAACATCTTTATTAATATTAATGGAATGAGATTTTTAATGGACTTATACAAAATATGCTTGACCTAGCTTGAGCCCTCACTTTTGTTTTCATACTCTGCAGCACAGTGTGGCTTCTGACTAATTTCAGAACGTAATATTATATTCTGTGGCAGAGTACACAAACTAATGAAACATGGATTACTCTTCAGACCTACATTTTCCTTGCCATGAGATATAGGATTTATAGAACACCAGATTGTAATCAGTTCTAAGTCATGAATTTAAAAAGAGGTTTTCTTTATCTTTGTGTGATTTTTAAAAGATTTTTAAAATAATTCTTTCTTGACCAGACCTCTCTTATGCTATGCACTCTTTTTTTTTTTTTTTTTTTTTTTTTTTAGCAAGAAGTTATCAAACTAGTAGGCCTTCAAATTAGGCTAGACTAAACCTCAAGAAATATTTCAAATTAATATTGCTGTTAAAGTACCAGCTGGTCATGGTGAGGGATAGCTATAAATGCTGTAATGCAGCATCAGACAGGAAAGTTTAAACTTCTCTAATAAAGTAGCTACCCAGTGCCATTTCTGTTAGCACTTGACAGAAACCTATGTTACTTGTTTTGTTAGATGCAGATATTAATTAAATGTTAAAATAACAGTCTTGGACTAGGGCAGAGATTATTTTTGTTTTGCAGTCTGCTGTGGATGATTATGGCATATACAAGAAAAATGCTTCTGTCACATTTTCACTTTTTTGTTACATTTTCTGATAAACAATAATTCCTTTTAGGCTGCTCTACATTTCATTGTTTGTAATAAACATCTCTGCAACCACTGTGGAGACCAGTCTGCCACAACAGGAGCTCTGGGCTCACTCTGTCAGCTGGTTCTCTCCATGCTGGAGGCCATATGGATATTTTTTTACACTACATCACATACTGGTGGTGGGATTGTTATCCTACCCCAAGCAGCAAAAGCTTGAGCAAAGGGGCAGGAAAAAAGAGTTTCCAAGCTGAGAGAGCAGTGAGCTGCTGATGTCTGCTGATTGCTGCAGCCCTGTCCCTCTCATTGACAGGTGCTTGCTGGTTGATGGGCTTCATCTAAACCTTCTTGTGGTGAATAAAAACTTTTCTGCTGACTGCTTTAGATCTGAACCTGGCTTTGGGAAATGTCTTTAATTCCTTCCTACATCATCTTGGCCCTTGAGTCAGTAGGTGTACCAGTTTTTTGGGATACACTGCTGCAATTGCTGTTTGGTTTAGCAAGATATTTTGAAAAGGGGAGGCACCACTGGCTCATCAGGAAAGTGAAACGTGTCTGTTGCTCCTGGCGGACCCCGAAATGCTTGTTGGACATACTCCAGGGTGGTGCTGTATAATCAGATTTCACTGAATCAGGAGTTAGATGGAGGCAAACCCCATCTGCAGGCTGAGCCTTGCTGCTCTCATGGACTGCTCACACCAGAGCAGCCAGCAGTGAGACGTAGCAGGAGCTCAGGCACTTTCCAGAGAGTCAGATGCTGCTACTACTGCTAGAAAGTGCACCCAAGTGCTTGGGATGTAGTTGCCAGATAGGTTTCAGTGCCCTGGTGCCAAGTGCTGTCATTCCACTCTGCTGCCAGAGCATCCCCACAATGAGGAGCGAAGGAAGCACAATGGCCACCAGAAAATGCAAAGCCACAAGGAAATGTAAAGAGTTTATTTGGCCTAACCCAAATCCCGTCCTGATAAAGTCAAGTCTGGTGATGGGAATAAAAGAGGATGGTGCCTTTTGAGGCCTGTTGAGGTGCCTTTTGAGGTCTTTGTTAGACAGGGGATGGACTTGGCAGGTTTTGAGCTGTGAAATTGTGAGGGAGTATTATCAGATATCATCACCTGTAGGGGACAAGACCTCATTCATCTCCTGCTCATGGTAGGAAAGCTGAGTAATTGCAGAGAGGGAAGCATGCTACAGAAATGGTTAATTGATCCCTGTGTTTACCAGAGAGAGCTGGGTGGTCATTTGAGCTGCCTGAGGCACAGAGCCCTGCAGGTCTGGGTAATGAAGACCATGCCTGATCCCAGGGACAGACCAGGGTGCAGGTGGTGCCATGGCTGTGAGCATCAGGATAATGCTGTGGTGACAAAGGTTTGTGTTTTCCATCAATGGGATAGATGAAATACCAAGGAAAGGACAATTTGGGCCAGCAGCTGAATCAGAGAGGGCTGATATATTACCATATATTACCGGTTAAAGCTACGAACAAAAATGTGCCAGACTGTGCTCTTGGCCTCTGAGTACTGCACTGATTCTGTTTACAGGTTCCCAGCTTTTGGGTTATAGTGCCATCAGAAGTTTATTTTTGTTTTAATTTTCCAAGCATTTCTTGAAAATTAGCTTTCTGGTGCTCAGAACAGCACCACAACACTAAATTAGTTGCAAATAGCTCGAGGGCTGAGGGAATAGTATATTTTTTTGTTGTAGCTGTTCACATGATTTATTTAGTCATTTGAAAGACCACAGTTTGGGAAAGTCAGGAACCCACTCTAATGTGAGAAACAAAACAGAAAGAAATGTTATTCATACAGAATGAAGGTCAGTCTTCTGCAAGCCAGCATTTGTGCAAAGCCAAGGTCCTTCTGCCTCCACAGCCCTATTCCTGTGTTAGCATTAGCAGAAGATGGGGAGTATTTCCCATTGGGAATGTTCCCTGCCCACCATCAGCCTGCTCAGAACAGTGCCCATATGCTCCAAAATATCTCCATGGATATTCCACATCCTTTAATGACAGCCTGGCCTTTGGACCTAACTGGCAATAAAGAGGAAGAAGAATTTATGTACTGATTCATTCTTTTCTATACCAATGCACTGAAACTGGTGCCTATTCTTTATTAAATCTTTATCTTGCAACAGTCAGTGCAATTCAGTGTCCACTGCATCTGAAATATGAATATATCTGTTTTTCTATAAGGGTGCACATGACAATGCTGTTTGTGGCTGTAGTCTTTTCTGCTGTTCAATAATTTGTTCAATCATTATTATTATGATTTAAAGCAACACTGTTGTGCTTCTTGCAGGAAAGGAATTGCATTTTAAAGAGAAGGTTGTTGTAGTTTGCCTTTAATTTTTGTAGTAAATGGAGGGTATAGGTTTATTGCAAAAGTTTATAATGTGGAGGATGTATGTGAATGAGTCTCACATGATTTCCTTTATTATTTGTTAAAATATGTTAAAGGAATAAGTCACTGTAAATCTGTAAAGTATTTTATAAAATTTATTTGCTATTGAAAACAAAACCAATTTTATTTCAGATTGGAGAATCTTGTCAGAATTACTGTAAATAATCTGAAAAATTATGATCAGTGTCCTATTTTAGTCCTTTTGAGGGGCTCAGTGGAGGTGCATAAAGAGAAGCCCTGGAGAGGGGTGATCAAATGTGAAATCTTGGGCTGAAACTATTCTGACAGGATGGGGAGTGTAGCTTAAACCCTCTGTTATCTTGCGAGTGTTCTTGTGTGTGCTACCTCTCCCCAGCAAGATGCCTGACCGATTCACAGCAACTGATGGGCAGTTTAAAATTACAAAGCTTTCAGTTTCCTTGCTCCTAACAGATAAAGAGGGTGGGCATTTCCTGATTATATGGTGTACACTCAAAATATTTAAGTTCCCCATGGTGCTATTTGTGCCTAATTTACTTCTCTAGCACATTAACACTGCTGGTTTTCTGCAGGGGGAGGAGTGTGTGGTGTAACATGCTGTGAAGAGAGGAAATGTTTCACAAGAGCTCCTTCTGGCTTTTCCTCTGTTTGCCTTACCACCTGGAAAGAAGAAAAGGTGGAGGGACTGACTGATGATCCAGATGGATTGCAGGAGCAGTCAGGTCTGTGGTCAGATGTGTTAAGCCGGGCAAATCCACACGGGGAAGTGGCAGGATTGCACTGCAGCTCCTAAAGCACAGGGAACTTCCATAGGGAAGTGTGCAGGCATGAGGAGGGCTGAGCTACCATCAGCCAGCAACCCTGGGGCAGGCTGGGCCCCTTCAGAGGCCGCTGAGCAGCCAGATTATTTTGGGGAAAAGTTGGGGATACACCACTGTGAGGGATGGGGCTTGAGGACAGGCTGCAGCAGAGCAGACACGATCTGAGAGTAATAAATCAGGGGCTGTGCAGGTCACACGGAGCTTCAGAGAGACTTGGAGTGGGAGGACCACACATTTATCACTCTTCATGTTCACTTTTCTAGTTCTTGCCTATGAAAGCAGACAAATTATCTCCTGTTTATGGGAGTTGGGTGCTTTGATGTACTAATTATTCCACTCATGCGGGACCTCTCAGCAGAGCAAGCTGTCCTGATGCCTGTTCGGGGCTCAGATGCAGGAGCAGCTGAGCTGTGCAGCACCTCTGCCACTGCTGGCTGGGCTGGGCAGCCAGCTCAGGTCCCTGTGCTGCCAGGATGGAGCAGAGAGCACTCCCAGGCCCTGGGAGCAGGAGCTGCATGGAGACTGGAGTGTCTGTGACTCTCACACACTCCCCGATGTCCCAGAGCCTCTGTGACCCCAGCAGCACATTCCTCTTCTTGGAGCTTTTCTCTTAACCTGTGCTTAACCTGACCTTTGCTTAACCTACTGTTCAGTAGATTCATTGCAGAAACAAGGTCAGGCTGCTTAGGAAATTTTGCCTCCTAAATCTTCTGCTGATGCAATTTTTTTAACCATCCCTTTGTAACTCCGCAGCATTCTGAGCTGTCAACAAATATCTCCCTTGTCTTCACTGTATCTTTATTTCAGTCAGGAGGCCTGTCGTGTTTAACATAGTGGCAACATCTGTTCAATTGATATTTTGTTATCTAGGACCAATTTCATGCAAAGAATATCACATAGAATACAAAGTTGCTTTCAGGCACTACCTTCCCTTTTGCCGCTTGCATTTTCCCTTTCCTCAGGTCTCAGAGAATATCACAGGGCTACCTTGAGCTTTGATCCAGAGACTACTTTGAGAGCCTTATATGTAAGGTACTGTGCTGAAAACACTCTACTGAACAGATGCTTTTGTGAAGAAATGCTGTTCACTTGCATGAAAACCCTGGCAAATGGTGCTTTGCTGACATAACACGTAATTGAATGGATTTCTTCATTGAAAAGACACAACTAAATGCTCCCACACTGTCTTTTTTCCCACTGTTTTCTTAACACTCATCCCTGCTAAACAGTTGCATAATTCAGATGCTTGTACTAAAGTCTGATGATGGCAAAATCAGTGTAACCTTTCATGAGCAGTTTAGTTCTGCAGACCTGTTCAGGGGCTCCAAGTCAAACGTGGGGCTGAATACCTGGAAGTCATTGTTTAACACCCAAATGCTGCTTTAGACCTGTGTGTTGGGCTCTGACCTTGGCACAGACAGCAGGGCAGGAGGTGTAAATTGATTCATTGGGTTAAAAAATGGATTTACTTCACCTTACCACCACCTGGGCCAGTATTAAGTAGTATTTCTGTGTCCATTTTAAGACAGTTGTGGCATTATGTTTTATTTTATACCAAACCAGGACCTTGTTGTGGTGGGTTTTGCATGTCATCAGAGTTATTTCTACTACAGAGATTTAGAAAATAATACTGAAAATTATTTTTCATCGACCTTTCATTTATAATATTATTAAAAGCAGGAAATCTGGCTGGATTTTTCACAGACTAGCAAAGTTTTTAATTTACTCCAGCAGAGCAGTTATAGCATGTTCACCCTTGGGCATCATTCCCTCAAAATAGAAGCTGAGGCTACTATGTGGGAGAGGGGTGAATGAGTGTACAGCTTTAAAGCAGGCCCAAGGTGGGTGTAGAATGGCTGAGCAGTGCAGATTGGTGGCATTTGGCTACAAGGAGGGAAACAGAGACTCTCTGGACTCAGGGTACACTTGGCAGTGTAATATGGTGAAGGCAGGTTTTGCGACTGCAAGCAGGGCCTGCAAATGCGAGGCTTTTCCATGCCATGGAATGTAGATGTATCTTATTACATTTATCTTAGTAAATAATTATTTAAATGCCCATGTAAAGCAAGCCCTGAATGCTGAGGGTGTTTGTATGGTCATGGAAGTGGAGTTGCCATTGTGCAGGTTTTTAATGTTATGGGAAACAGAGAAAAGGATGAAGTCTTATTTCAACATGGTGGATTTCTGGGACGCTGCTGCCTTGTGTGTTGGGTTTAATTGTGTGAATTACATTCAGTGTGTTACTGTTGTACCTTTTCATGGCAGCAAGAAGAGATTCAGACACGCCTAGGCTGCTGTTCTGCTTCAGAGAGATTACTGCAGCAAAAGGGCAGGGGATGGCATTGATGGTCCCCTGCTCTGCCTCTCACAGTGGTGCCAGCCTGGGCAGAGGGAGTGGCTGTGTGGTGTTCCATCCCCAGCTGGACACCAAGTGCCAGCCTTCCTCTAAGGGCATGTGGCAGTAGGAAGCCCCATGGCACAGGAATTCCCAGTGGTGATCACAGCTCCAGCCCTCCAGAGCTGGCTGTGCTGAGTGTTTCTGCCTCAGTGCTGGGGCCACCTGGCATGAGCCTGTCCAGGATGCGCTTGGGGACGGTGTCTGTGACCAGGCCAGTGCCAGCTGGGAGCCCTGTGGGGTGGCACACACCTGGCTGTGCTCTGGGTCCCTGTGCTCCTGGATCACAGCTCTGGCTGGGGGGTGGCATCCTGAAGGCTACTAATGTTTACTACTGCAGCTTAGTGTAGAGAAGGTGGAAGAACTTTACCAGAACAACCCAGCCAGGGTCAAATGTGAGCCTTCACGAGTCCCTCATGAGCATTTTCTACATTGATTACAGAATCCTGCCTATGAAACTGATAAATAAGGAACAGAGAAGCTGAAATGCTGAAGAGCAGGGAGTGTAATCCAGATAACGCAGGCGCCAGCCTGACATTCTCACTCTTGGGCCATCTTTGCTTCTTGTTTTCCATCCCTTAATGTCCTAAGCTCTTTTGTTCCACTCCCTTTCTCCTTCCCACATAGATATTTCAACATATGGATATGTCTGTGTATGTGGAATATCAGCAAAGCTGATACTTTGCTCCCTACAGAGTTCCTTGTGACCACTCTCTCATGTAACTAATCCATAGCAATGTATACTCCAACAAGGAAAATTAAAAGGTTTGGAAGCACTGACCTAACTTCTTAGTAAGCAATACAGCTGGCAATCAGATGTAACCCGAGCTCCTCGTTATTGGAGCTGCCTGAGCTATTCATAGCAAAGCAAAATTGCTATGGGAATTGAGCTGGATTTATTTTGTTTGAATGCAAATTATCCCAGGTCAGACAGGCTCAGATCTTCTGCCCCCTCAAATTCATTTGCATCAGCTCTGGCAGGGCAAAGCTGGTATCTGGAGGATCTGCACTGGGGAAATGTGGGTATGGGTAGGGAACCACCAGATGTGGAGAGCATTTGCTTGGGGCTTTGATGCAGTTGGGTGCAACTCATTGCAGCCCAGAGTCCCACCCTGAGGGAAGGTTCTGCCATCAGGTAGCTCCAAGTGGTGTCTCAGTGCTCGGGAAAGTGTCTTCTCTCTCTATTGTCTGTAAACTCAACAGGGTGTCCTGTAAGGGAGAGGGAGTATGAAGCCTTGCCTAATTCTCACTTACAATATGAAATATTTTTAAGGGTCCAGCTGCCAAAGTCCCATCATCACAGCAAAAGCTGTTTTTTTACAAAAAAAAAACCCAACCCCACTCAACTTTGATTCTAGTATACATGATTATAAGGGATAAAAAAAGCTTTTAAAAACTCAGCTGAAAATGGTTCAAGAAATCAGAAAGAAAATAAAACACTGAAGCCCTTTGGCATTATTTTAAAAAATCTCATAATTTATAGTTGTGTTTCCTACAAGGCCTGATTCATGACTTTTAAAGTTTGGAGTTGCCTGTCTGATAGGGAGGAATGTTGCTGATCAGAAACACTCAAGCAAGCATCTGTTAATGCTAAGTACCTATGGAAAAGGAATTTCCAAGTACTGATTTTTAGTTCTATATCATCAGTTGTTTGGTTCTTTTGGTTTTTTGGTTTGTTTTTTTTTTTTAAGCTGTTCATTTTCAGTGTCACTCTGCCCTAATCTTATTGGGTTTGCCTTTATTACCACTCCAGGAGCAGCAGCTTCATTAAGAAGGCATGCACTTTCTCTAGAATATTGGTACATCTGAACTCCAGCCCTGTAAAACTGATTAGCTGTACACAAAGAGGGAGGAGAATCTTGCCAGAACATTTTCATTTCACCTAATCCTTTGTGCAGTATAAATAATTCATAGCAAACCCACCTTAGGGTGAAACGCTGCCCTGTCTGAAGATCTGGGCATCTCAAAGGCACATTTCAGATATTTAAGAGGGATGTAAATGGTACTTTTGTTTTGTGCTGTTACAGAGAATGACAGGACAGAGAGAGCTGCATTTCCTGTGCTTTTGGAGGTTTCTAAAGGTAATCCTGCTCTCACCTGGAGTGCTCTCTGAAGCTGTGCACCTAGTTACAAGGGGTGTTAGCTCAGGGGACACACTGAGCTACCCTCTGAAGTCAGTTTTTCTGTTATTCTTGAGGTACCCTAAGTAACTAATCAACTGTCAGCACACGACAAATAGTGGGCTGCCTCTTTTTAGGGAAAGTGAAGCATAAATGCACTCATTAAATAATCCTGCTGTTTCCTGTTTGCTTTGTGATGGATTTCAGAACTGTCATAACCAATAAAAGCTCTAGATTTTATCTTACAGTTGCAGGGATTTGCTTAAACGGGCCATACCCAAGTGCTTGTACAGCTACCAAGGCCAAATTTGAGCTGTTGGTTTTAGTTAATTGCCTTCCAAAACCTTTCTAGGGAGTCAGAGCCCCACTGATGGAATTGTAAATGAAGTGATCCTGACTGTAACTTGGTAAACCTCTGGCACTTCACTTAAAGATTATTGGTGTATAGTTAGTGTGGTTATGCTGTAGTTTGAATTAGTATTTTTCTTCTATTCATTTATCATGCCTGCTCCTGGGATGGTTTCTTTTTGGTTTTTGGCTTTTCTTTTAAACCCAAAACATGAGAAATGAGCGAGCTCACGTACTGACAAGCAAGTATTTAATCTGTAGCAAAGCAATCAACTTTGTGTTAGTTCTAGAATATCTCATTACCCTGCAATAAATACCAATTTAATACATTTAAATACCAATGTGACTGGTTCAATTACCGTAAGTGGAGGAACAAATAAGAATATTTCCTTATTTGCCATATGCTGACAGGGGGTTGCATAAAGACATTTGAAACAAGCTCAGTCAACTGCAGAAATACAAAGGCACTATTCAGAGATAACTCTGGCTTTGTTCATATAGGAATAATTAAAGACATGCATTTTTGTTACCTTGCTTTAATTGCTGACTGTTCTGCATAGCACTTCTTTTGAGCAACCAAACAGAGTAGTCTTTCATGGCTAACTCAGACTGGCAATTTAAACCTTGTACTCTCCTCCTGTCAGATCGTCAGGTAATAAAATACTATATTGTTAAGAACCCTTAACATTTTACATTGGCAAGAAATCTATATGATGTTAGAAAACAGAATAATTGGGTTATTTTTCTGAGTCAGATTCTAAAGGAAAATGCCATCTGCTGACAATTCTCAAGTCAGAAAAGGCAACCAATGATTCTAATGCTTCTTTCATGATAAAAAATATTTTACTGTGTATAAGGGCCATTAACTTAACCTAAACATTTGGTGTGGTACAGAGCCAGGTATTCCAGTCTGGTGAAAATCAGTAAAGGTCTGCTGAGGTTATTCTCATCAGCCAAGGACCCAGTCCCATAAAACATCACTTTGTACTTCCCTGACTCTGGGGCCAGCATCAGGAACTGCCCATTTACAGGCTTGATACTTTTCTGGAGGATGGGTGAATTTTTTTGGCAAACATAAAAGCTAGGGAAAAGTTTAGTTAACTGAAATTCTCTCTTCCCTTCAGTGTGTTCACATGCCTTTGTGCTGCCTGGTTTGGGAGAGGATCAAAAATGAACATGCCCTGAGTTTTACTCGTGGGATTTCTGACTTCAATAATACATGTGTATTATTGGAAACCTCATGAGAGTCCATTCTCACTAGTTTCCCAGAACATTTTCTTTCCCAAATTGGTATAAAAGCGCTCTGGAAATGCTTGCACAGACAATGTTCAGCTCAATGGGAGCTCCTGGGTGCTTAACACTCTGTAAAAGTCTGTCATTAATTTAACAATCTGTGTATGGATTTAGGGTCCAGACTTTTCACTTTTTGTTGGTGGATCAGGGATTGTGTCTCTGTCACGGTGTCTCAGAAGCTTGTTCCATTGACCCAGTGCATTCTGTAAGTGCCCTTCTCAGGGGGACAAAAAGAGGCAGAAATGCCCCTCAGCCTTGTGGCTGCTGCTGTCCCCTCTGCAGCTACCTCCCAGAAAAGGGGCTGTGGGTCAGAGTGGAGAGGGGAGGAACTCCCTTAATTGCCATGATTTACTGCCATTGGCTTGGCTGTTTGCTCCTGATGCTTCCCGAGGGTAAAAGTATCTTTCACCTCAGCAACACTTTCTGCAATTCAGCCCCTTTCTCCTTTCCAGATATGCTGCTTGTCATTTTTTTCTACCTAATTTCACATCTTAATTTGCTCATTTTGATTATATTTTCCAGAGCATTGACATTGTGACCCTAACTTGAGAGGGGCTCAATAAGCCATCTCTCAAAAAGTCAGTCAGTGCTATCGGGTATCTGCAGTTCCAGGTCAGGCTGTACTATCCTGCTGGCTAGAATTCTTGGAAGTAGTTTTGCTTATGACTGTAGTAAGGTTATAGTCTCACATATTTTTCAGACTACCAACTTAACCCATCCCAAGAGGTGAGTCTACTTCATTACACATTCCCTAAAGAAACAATCATTTATTATTTAAACTGCTTACATGATGCAGGAGTTCTCTGAGCAGCCTTGTGATGGTATTGGTTGAACACTCTTGCTTTGGAGGAAAGAGGAATTCATAAGGTGGATCTTGGCAAACTTAATAGGACTTTATTCTTCCTGGGATTCTTTGGCATAAGTGAGAAAATGATACATTCACCACATTTTCAAGGCTTAACCCAGAACCTTGAAAGGAAAGGTAGCTGGCACTTTCCTTGCTGTCTTGGCAGGCTTTAGTCTCTGCTGGTGCACAGGGACTGCCACCTCCTCACGAGTTTCTCCCTGGGGACATTTGAAGTGTTTCTGAAATCCCTGCTGCCCTGAACTCACTGTTATGAAATGCTCAGCACAATGTGGATGTTGAGCTGTGTCCAACGTGGAAGTTGTGCTGTGCTTCTCTCAAAGCCAGGCTCTGGGCAGACCTGTGGCTCCTGGGCTGGGCTGCCTTGCTCTGGCTAGTGTGTGTTCCAGGCAGGAGCAGAGGGATGGTGGCAAACACCAGGGTGGTTTCTGTGCTTGGTGAGGGCATTGCCATGATGTGCTCATGAAAGCCAAGGGAATGGCCTCCCTCACCTCCCCTGGGTCTGGGGTGGAGTCTGAGCAGAGTTATGGGACTTAAAGGGAGACCTCTGTCCCCTTCTAGCACGTGCTGCTGTATGTTGGTGTTTAAAAATGGACATCTGCCCCATTCCAGAGACCAGTCTTGGCCAGAAGGAAGCTTCTGGCTGTTGTCAGGGAGCTCTAAGCTGTAAGAACAGCTTTATGTTCTCTGGGTCTCTGCCACACCCTCTTTGGGCTTGCAAGCTGCCCTTGGTTCCATGTGGGAAATGGTCTGGCAGGCAGAACCCCAGGTGGGACAGCTGAGTGAGGGCAGTCTCTCCTCCAGCAATGGAAAGCTCTGGTGACAGAGCTGGGCCTTTTGTGTTTCCTTTGTGGTGCCAAAGCACTGAAGAATTAACAGAGCATCGGAGCAGGAAACAAGAGTTGGATGAAAATTAGCTGCAGGTAAGGTGATTTCATGAGTTTTCTCTCTGCAAAGCGAATGAGCAAAGACTCCAGGATGCTGTAATGTGAGATGGCCCCAACCACACTGTGATGTGCATATTAGATTTCTAGGAATCTTTGGCCTCAGATGGTTTTAAATAACCAGCAACCATAGTTCATAGGTCATCTGCTCTCCTTAGTCTTTGTTTTTCAGGGAAGTTGTTAGTTTACATTTTTATGTGTTTTGAGTAGATCTTAGACTGTACTTCATGTCTCTGTACTTCACGTTCTGTAATTCTTTTTGGGATGTGTTTGAATGAATGATTTGGGTTTTTTTAGGAGCGGGACAGTTGGGAAATAACAGAAGTCTTGGATCAATGTCCACTGAAGTTTGTGGAAAGCTTTATGCCAATTTCAGTTGGCCTTTTGTCAAGTCTTTTAAAACTTTTCATGAATATTTGGAACTATTTTAATGGGTGTGAAATGACATTTAACTCTTCCCTTTTAGTGATTTTTCACCTTGAGCACGCTCACATCCACATAATGGTATAGATTTCATGGATTTCTTTGGCCATTGTTTTAGTTAAGACACACTGGGTTTTTTAACACCTTATTTTATGTGCTCCTAACACTGAATAAAGCATTCTGGTTATGAGCAGTATTCCTTAGGAAATATGTGCATGCTTTTTCATACCTTGTTTAGTTGAGATACTCTTGTTCTTGTGCAAACTGTAATTTAACTTTACATCAGTCAGTATTGAGTAGTTACACTTAGGAGAGACACTGAAGTTCAATTATTCATCTGTTTTAATTCTCAATTTAATTTTGTTAGGCTTTTACCTCATTATTTGCATCTAGTTTCTGAAACTCCTCTAACTTTAATATGCATAAAGCTGTTGCCTTCAGTTTAATTAGCATGTAATCAAAGTGCCTTGTATGAAAACAGAGAACCCTCAGACACAAGGCCTTTCCAGTCTGAAGTGAGGATTGTCAGCTCTCAGCTTTGTGAAATTATGGGAGAGAAGTAGGAGTTCTGCAAATCCTTCACTCACTGTCATTGATCTACTTTTTATGGAGGGTCTGTTTTTTTCTGGAGATGCTGAAACCCCACAGTGAATTAGGTTTACAGGCTGGTAAGCTGCCAAAGGCTCCGCTCCCAGTCTAAGAACACAGGGGAGCAAATGGGAGCAGCCTCTGCCAATGAGATGTGTTAGAGACAGATATAATAGTGACTCTGAAAATTCTTCCTTGTGGATTGAAAATCAGTGGAAAATCTACCCGATTTTGTATAGTTAAGATGATCTTTTTCAGTGGTTTAAACAAATTCTCCTTATTTTTCAATTTATAGTCTATGTTCAATTAAAAAATCCTTGAAGTAGATACCATGTTGTCATTGCCCTTGTCCAAATCTCATTTTGAAATTCTTCTTCCTTTTGAAACATGTCAAGAAAACAGAACAATTTCCTTACTTTGGTGATTACAGCCAGATACTGAGGAATTTCACAGAGGTGTATTGGATCTGAAAATTCCTTCAGCCCAGAGCTAAGCAAACATTTCATAACAAATAACAAGAGGAGGAGGAATGTTGCCTTTTTATCTCTTCTCAACTTTTCCACAAACAAACCGCAAGTTCCTCTAAATTATTGATTCAAAATTATTTGCTAACCACACAGGTCAACTTTTGTCTTTCCATTTTCTTTCCAATGGCATGGAATATCCCTTCCAGAAGAATATCAAATATGTGTTGTGAGGGAAGAAGAAAACAGCTAATTCCAACTGAGCAATCTCTTGGGTGTTCCTTCCCACCATATTCTCACAATTATTGCTATTATTAGTGATAGCCACAGTGGGATACAGAAGGGATAGACAGGAGTCCCTGGCCTTTTTCATGCTGTGTTGTCTAGACTTACAAGAATGTTAGATTTTGTCATCCTGCTTCCTCTCATGGTGTTATAATTGCAGAGAATCTGAAATAAAAATGGAATTTTGACCTATCTGACCTTCTCCTCATTGTGTCCTGAACCCATCAAGGTTAATGGAAAGTCGTCCTTGATTCAGGGAAAATCACATGTAATGCATAAAGGTAAAGCAGAAAACCCAATGCAAAAATTTCCATGTCAGTTTTGACAGTATTTGAGCTGGATGAATACATTGAATCTAACTCACAATTATGGAGATGTTTCATGCATTTGTAGAAAAAAAATTCCCAGCATACCCAGGAGTACACAGTAACCAAAATCTGGCCTTCAAAAACTGGAATTCCTTCTTGGTGTAAAGCTAGAAAAGATGAATCTGTGCCTCTGAATGAAGATGAAAAAGAATGAAAAGATGAATCTCCTGCCTCTGTGCCATGGCATTTCTCAGCTGGGATGTGTGCCAGCCAGCACAGTGGAACAATTGGCCAACTTTGCTTCACCCAACACTACAATTTCAGAACCTGCAGGAAAAGTACCTGGCAGCTGTTGTGGCACTGCCCGCTTTGCAGTGTTCCAGAGGACTGCAGCTCTGTCTGAAACCAGGTCAGCATTCTCTGCATTGCTTTGGAATTCCCAAAGTGATTAATTCAATGTGAATGCTTGAAACCATCCCATGCCTGGAAAAAATGGCAAATGGTGTGTGATTGAATGAGTGTCCAGACTGCTCTGTGGCACTTCTCCTTTCTTCTTGACAACTTCACAACTTCATAAAACTGGATGTTATCAAAAAGAAGGTATCTTTCATTCACACAGCATTTTTCAACTTGGAGGATGAGTTTGATGTAAAACCCAAAGGAAAAATGTCTTATTGGAGATTTAAGGTCATTTCTGTTGGAAAAAAGTGACTACATTTGCAAGGCACTCAGTCAGCTATTGCCTCTGTAAAGGTACAGCAAAATATAAGCAGGGCCCAGAATCCAGTCACTTCTTCCCCCACAGCCAGGAATTCTCAATCCACCCTTATAATGTTAAATACAGAAATGATGTTTGGGGCTGAGACTTCATGTGCATCAGGGGCAGTTTCTTACAGGAAAATGTAGAACCCCCTTTTTTTCCATATGGTTTGAATCATTTACAAAATGAATCCTATAGGAATAATTTCAGATGTGGAAGCCTTTAAAATGGGGAAATAAGAACCAGATTCACTACATTTCTGTTTTCCAGCTTGAAAAAAAATCTCTTAGCAGTGCCCAATTATCAGTGCATTGGAGATAAAGATTGTCTCTCAGAACCACTTGTAAATTGTGTGATGACACACATCATAAGGATTAAAATATTGGTCATCTTCCCTACAGGAAAGTACTTTGTCATGACCAAATGTGATCTGACATTTGAAATATGCCAACTTATTGCAGTGAGCAGGCGAGTTAAATTCCTGTCAATTATTTAAAACCTGTCTTTTATTGATGGAGGCAACTTTAATTTTCTTTTAGAAAGAAAAGGCTGAGATACATAATTATGAATTCACGTTGAAGAGAGGAGAATGGGAAAATTGTGTATCAGAATATAATTTGTGGGGGGTTTATTATTATTATTATTATTATTATTATTATTATTATTATTATTATTATTATTATTATTATTATTATTATTATTATATTTCAGAGGGAAATTAGAACCTCTCAGTTCATAGTGTGGAATCTCTTCTATTGCCAAAACTGAGATCACAGTGTGACATTGTGAGCATCTGGGTCCCTGTGAAAGGTGCTTATATTGGGGAGTACTGCAAAGCTGCCTTTGATTTGGATCAGCAGAAAAGAGTGGAGTAGATGACTGTAGTCTGTTGAGGACCTGTAGATCTTTGATAAATCTTTCCATCTGGAATAGACTTAAAATCAGTTTCTGCATTGGTTTAGTTAACGGTTAAAGCTGTGAAGATTCGTATGTAACTTTCAATTTTCACTTGCTTTTCACTGTGTTGAGTTTTCCTCTTGGGAAACAGTTCTTAAAGCACAGAAAATTCCACAAATCCTTTAAAAATACAGTGCTTACATTAGGCATCCAAACTGCTCTCCTTGTCATACCCATGGCATTCAGGCCCTGGGAGGTTGCTCTGAAGAAGAGCATCCATTTCAGAAGGGAAGAGGTGATACATGCGGCATGTCTGCATTTTCAAAGATATTTTTGAGGAAGGAGGTTGGAATCATGGTCTTGGAGGATTCAAGATGTGGGGCAAGATGGTTTGCAATTGACATTTGTTTGTCTGCACATATTTTTCTGAAGCCTAAGAGATATGTAGTTCTCGTGGGATGTCAGTTTTGGCAGGAGGGTGTTGGCACATGGTAGAGCCTCACTGATCCAAACCAAAAATCTGTATCTAGTATTATGTATATAATGTAATAGAATTACCTGATGAAACTTCTTTTTGGTTTTTGACTTGGTAAAAAAGGGTGTTTATTACAACATGTTTTACAAAACCAAGAAATGAAATAAAATCATAACTGATTAATGAGCTGCATGGAAATACTTCCTCAGTGCCACCCACATTTCCCTGGCCCTGATCCTGAAAACACTTCATCACATGTGCAGTTTTATGCACAGATCCTATGTGAAAACTACAGTGTAGTTTTCCCATACTTGTGTCTTTCAGAGATCCAAGAAGGAAAACAATCAGATACTTGCCTTTACTGATTAGCTTTCCCTTGTAGGAGGATATACATTTTACATTGTGTTTAAATTATGGTTAAATTGCAGGGAGTTGATTACTGAATGATGGTCCTTAAATGTTCAGATGCTTCAGCTTTGTGCTGCTGACCTGTAATGTCATTTTCTACTTGGAATGCCCTTAAATCTGGGACTTCTGTTTGGTAATACCTTGTTGTGAAAAAGCTGTGAAGCTTAATTCAAATATTTTCTTCTATGATACGTGCACCTATGAGAAGTTGTGTTTTCCAAAAGCATTTCCTTTTTATGTATATCCTGTACACAAACAAACCTGTACTATGAAGAATAGGTTAATATTGCATATGAAACTATCCATGCTATTGTGTGAAGGTGCTGTGCTGCACATCTGTCAAGGTTTTAATCACCACCTCATCCCACAATCTCTCTGGTTTGTGTTTTTCCAAATGGGAAACCTGGTCATCTCCAAAAGGAAACGATGCATATTTAAATGGGAAGAATATCCAGATCATCACTTGAATATTCTGTAACTTGAGTAGCTAAGCAGTGCCAAGGTGCACGTTGTGCTCAGTGTGGGCCTTGCAGGAAGGTCAGTGGCTGTGAGCTGACAGCCTCCTCTCTAATGCGTGGTGCCGTGTCTCTTTCCAGTCGGGTTTGATACGGACGCGGCAGATGGAGTTCCTGATCTCCCCGTTACCTCAGCGCCTGGCCCGGGAGCACAACTACACGTCCCCCGCCGGGCACCACCCGCACGTGCTGTACAAGAGGACTGCAGAGGGGCAGGTGCACGGGCCCCCAGCCCAGCCCCATCCCAAATCCTCCCCCCGGGGCCGGCGCAGGACGCGCGCACACCCCGCGCGCCCCAGCGGGTACCGCCACGGAAGGTTCCAAAAGCAGCATTTTTGTGGACGGCGCAAGAAATGTATGTAAGGAAACTTTCTCTCCTTTCTTGAGGTAGTGGCTGTTTCAGGCTAGGTCCTGTGGTGGTCCCAAGGAGTTCTTCATATCTCCTCACATCCCTTTGGGATGGAGGAGTAATAACTTTAAGTTATATATTTCTAACATGAAACACATATGAGAAACTTGAGTTTTGCTCTAAGTTCATAGAACCACCTCTTTTATTAAGCCATCAGAATCACTGTTTAGTTTTTGTGTGCTTTGCCTAGATTAAAAGATCCCAGTGGTGATTTTTTTTTAACATGGAATAGTTTTCAGTAAGCAGTTCTGCACAGTGATGGATGCCAAGTCCCTGAACTTCTCTCTGTTAGATTGGGGATAGAAAATTAATTAGGCTTGAAGATGGAGAAAAAAAGCTTCAAAATCATTAATTTCTGAGAGGATAGAGAAAAAGTCTTTCAGAACTCACCATTTGATAATGAAATTTTCAGCAACTGACATCTTCAAAAAGAACCACCCATGTAAATTGTTTAAATAAGATTTTGGAGCCATGTCTTAAAAAATATATTGAAATATATTATCCTGCCAAGATCCATTCTGAGTCCTTCATTAGGCCTTCAAATTGCAGAACATTTTAGAGCCCCCTTGGACCTTATATCTGTACTTTTAGCATTCAGTTGAGTCTTTTTGAAAGCTGATCAGCTTCTGAGCTGAGTTTCTTAATGAGGGTTTCCAGGACTGCAAACAGTATTGAAAACAGTGCCTGAGTCTGCTTATATTCTTCCAACTTCCTACAGAAGTTCTGAGAAAATGAGCAGCTTCCTTTTCCAAAGGTGTGTAAGGAAGAAGGAGAAAATAAATAGAAGGGAAGGAATGAGAAAGGAGTTAGTGGGAAGGTGGCTGGCTGAGACTGAGGGCTGAAAACAAATGGCTTGTTAAAATTTCAGAGATCCTCCCCCCCAGGTTTAAAAGCCAACCCTCAATTGCCAAATGCACAAGCCTGTAATTCAACCTGTAAACATTTGCCTTCTACTGCAATCCCAAACCGCCTCATTACATCCTCCATTTCCCTCCTGTCTGGTTTTCCTGCTGCAGAGCAGGGCTGATGGTGCTCTCTTATCTCCCCTGCTCCACACTGGCCCATTTTGTTTGGATTGTCCACTGTGAGTGTGTGCTTTGTTTACTGCTCCTCCTGTGACTGCTTGTCCAAAATGAGAATTATCCACGTCCTCTTGAGCTTTTACACAGTGCTTATCCCTATAACAGAGGAGAGCATTTTGAACACTGTATTTGTATGACCTCCTGGGATCTGAGAAGATATTATTGTTATTCTTGTCTTATAAATGGGTCACAGACACAGGAGAGGTCAGAAGTAATCAGTGATTCTGGGAATGTAATTGAGAAACTGAATTTTCTTTAAAATACTTTGTGCTTTTGTAAGTCTCCATGTATATCTATTTATTCAATCATTTCACTTACAGCTATGAGCCCTTAGCTGCATATTCAAGCAGATTTTATGTTAAATAAAGAACACGCAGTTAGCATCCGACTATGATGAATTTAGTAAAAGTGATTTACACATCATTGTTTAGGAACTTGATGTCAGACACACTCTTAGGATCGGATTCAGCAAGATGGCATTTAACTACCTTACCCACAAAATTCTTTCTTTTCACACCCTGTGATCTTTCACTTTGTGCAGTTCATACCTGTAACTTTTTGAAAGTAAGGAAGGAGTTCTAAAAAATAACAATTTATTTCCAGACCCAGTCATGGTTAATTTACAGAACAAATCAATCTCATGTTCACCGAATGAAATACAAATAAAATCACATGCCATTGTTTAATTGAGTAGAGGAAAATACAGGATGAAGAGGAAACTACCCCAGCAAAGAGAACCCTTTTTCTATGAGTATTTGGTACTTTTTTTCTTCTTGCCTTTTTTTTCCCTCTTTTTAAGTTTTTACATTTTTTTCCTGGTCTTATTCTGAGATCTGGAGTCATATAAATTTGAAATTTTCAGTGAAATTCAATCTGGTCACCTGGAATAAAGTTTCAGCTTGAATGAACAAAGGGATGGAGAATTCAGGCTGACAAAAGGGGGTCCTCTGCTATTAACCCTGCCTAGTCAGGGTTAATTTATCCCAACCTAAGAATGAAATCAAGCTTGCTGAGCACTAAGAGGAAAGAGTACATTGCCACTTGGGTGTCATAAAAATAACTTGTCCCATCAACTTGTATGTATCATCTTTTAAAATTTCATGTGCAGAGACTTTGTAAGCACTAGAAAAGCCAGTTAATCATCTTCCAAGCTCTTAGTCACAACCTAAATGCTTTTAGATCACGAGAGTTGACTAGACTGTAGTCAGTAAAACATGCATGAAACTGCTGCTGCTTAGGTTTTCTGAGTAGCAATGAAGTAAATTCAAGAGCAAAACTTCTCTGCTCCTGGATATATTCAAGAGCAAAATGTCTCTGCTCATGGATATGTATGTCAAAGCACTGGAGCTGTATTGCCTTCAAAACAGTACCTGGGCACTGATGTGCCTTGAACTGAGCCCTTCCCTCTTGGGTGAGGCCTGTCCTTGTGTCTTGATGTACTTCCAGAGTAGAAAAGTTCTTTGAGCTTGTAAAGGATGGTTGTGTATAATGAGTGATACACTTGAAAATCACCATAACCTGATCGTTTGTATGCTAAATGCACATCAGAATGCTGAGTTCTTGAAAGCAGACCACTGTTGTGCATTCTGTGGTTCTTGATTCCCCAGTTTGGGAGGGTAGAAAGTAGGGTCTGCTTTAGCTCTCTGGAATAAATTTCTGATGAGGAACAGGCAGGGTTTTTTTCATTACCTGTGGCTCCCTCATTTGTCTTGTTACATCCTGTGTCAAAAAAAACCAAAATCATTATTATCCAAAGAGTTTGTTAAAGTGGCCTTTGAGTTAATTCTTGATGCAAAGGCAGTGTAGGTTGATGCAGAAGAACCTGTGGAGGGATAGCAGGAGCACTGTAGGATGTGGGAAATGGATTTCTTTTCCCGATTCCTGGTTCCCTGAAGAACTGGAGCAGAAACCACTCTCCAGCTGTGCCACTGCCCGTGCTGCACCAGCACAGAGGGAGAAAATGCTCCCTAGAACTGGGATGTGCACTGCCTGTTGTCAAGCCATCCTTGGTGTTGCCTGACTTTATAAGTACATTCCCAGCAGGAACAATCTCCTGGCAGTTTGGCATGGAAAGCCAATGTCAGTCCCAATATCAGGCTGGCAGGAATCTACTTGTGGTGTGTATCTGATTTCTGTACTGCCCATGGACATCTGTTGTGGAAAGGACTTTTTTGCCAACTGCTTTGTAAGTAGCACATGCCAAACACCTCAGGAAGTTATCAAAAGGACAGGAAAAATGCAGATACTCTGTTAAAAATTCTGTTGTATTTTTTTGCACAGATGCTACCATTTTATTAGATTAATTCCTTATTTTAAACTGCTTATTGAATACGAATGTGGTTCTCCCATTTCCTTCTCTCCCTGTAGCAGTCCTTCCCTCAGGAATGAATCAGGTCTTTTTTAATAAATATGGAAGAACTCAGCCAGAAGTATTAAATCACATGCTATAAAAATAATCTAAGGCTTTAAACCTGTGATACTTCATTTTCTGATGAAACTGTTCATGGGTGATCTGAACTCTTTCCAAAACAGTTTTGTTTCCTTTTAGATGCACCCAAGCCACCCACAGAAGAGACCTACATTCGCTCAGATGAGTACGGGACTTCTGCGAGGTTTAAAAGATCATCTGCTAAAATTCAGAAAAATGGAAGTCTGAATGTCGAAACCCTTGTTGTGGCAGATAAAAAAATGTTGGAGAAACATGGCAAGGAAAATGTAACAACATATATCTTAACAGTCATGAACATGGTAAGGTGGGGTGTCACTGAGGTGTCTGTCTTTTCTCTGGGGAATATTGGTGTGTCAGAGTGGGATCTTTCATTGGACAAATACTGATAACAAAAAGAGCAGAGACACCTCATGCAAGCCTTTCTTCAAGCCTCATCTAATGTAGTACTGTTATCAAAAAGCCTTTAAATACACATCTTTAGAACATCACAGCTCTGGCAACAGTACTGTAGAGTAAAGAAAAATAATTAGAAGTATTTAAAATGTTAAATTTTAAAATACTTCCTGTGTAGTACAAAAAAGGCAGATACTCTGAAATTGACAATTTCATTCAATATCATGAAGCTTTATCTGTTTCATCTCACATCTCCTAGAAACACTTATTTGAGAAAGCACAAATATATTTCTATAAAATTGATACCATTTTACTAGAAATATGTTTTCCTGCATGGCCTTGCTCTTTACTTTTGTACTGCAAAACTTGAGCTTGAACTTTGGCCTTAATTACATTTGATCCAGGAGAGCAAGAACAGATCAAAGCCCATTGAAGTCAATAGAAGGTTTTTGACTAAGTATAGTTTGGGGCATAATTGTTCCGGTTTGAGCTCTTTTGGATTAATCCTACAAGGTATCTAACTCCATAAGTTAGTATTGAAAATTGAAGTCCAAGGTAATAACTCAGTACATATGTTTAATCTATTAAAAAGGAATTATTCATGTAGGTGATATTTCCTCTCCAATAATCATTGCAGGTCTCTAGTCTGTTTAAGGATGGAACAATTGGAAGTGATATAAACATTATTGTTGTGAGCCTGCTTCTTTTGGAACACGAGCCTGTAAGTAGTGTCAGAATTTTTGTCTGAGCTACTTCATTTGCTGCTGTTCATTGGGAGCATTGGGTGCTCCCACGTTGTGTGCAGGGAGGTTTCTTAAGGCATAGAGTGTGAGAAGAAGATTTAAACGGCCAAAATCTCCAAAATGACACTTTCTACTTTTCACTGCTTCTTGGGTTTTGATTCTAAATTCTTCATTTCATATAAATATTCTTTAGAAACATTGAAATGCTTCCAGTAGGATAAAACCTAACATTTTCTAGTGTTTCCTTGAGGAGAAATGGCTGGAATGAGAAATCTATTTAATGAGTATTTAAATAAATGGAATAATTTTGAACTGGGCTTTCCAATGTGTGGTGATCAGAAGTGGCAAGGAGTCAGAAGTCCCAAACTGAAGAAAACATGTAACAAAAGGTGGGAGCAGAGCCCATTCTTGTGTCAAGGGTGCTGAGACAAAAAAAAGACAAAAATCTCTTTTGCTGAAAAGAAACTTGTGAAGCTCAATCCAACTTGAGCTACTTGGATAATACTCTTCTTCCCCCGAAATTACAATGCATTATAATCACAATACTGAATATGGCTTGGTGTTCAGCGTTCTCAGGAATCAAATATATTTGTACACTAATTCCAGCCACCAGCTTTGGAAATATCTGTGTTTCTGGGGAGAGGCCCAGTTTTGTTTTACAGTTGTAAGAGATTCCCTCATCAGCTGACTCAGCCATCACTGACAGTTAACATGGGAATACATAAGCTGATGTGGAACAAATATGAAATATTAATTCCCTTTTCCCTAAGCAGCTGTTACTCTTTCAATCTCCTTTCTCACGCGCTGCTGGAAACACCTTGTCTGAGTGTCTGTGTGTCCATCCCTCCCTGCAGGGTGGGTTGTTGATCAACCACCACGCTGACCAGTCCCTGAACAGCTTCTGCCAGTGGCAGTCTGCCCTGGTTGGGAAGAACGGGAAGCGCCACGACCACGCCATCCTCCTGACAGGCTTTGACATCTGCTCCTGGAAGAACGAGCCCTGTGACACTTTAGGTGTGACACCAAAACACGGGCTGGGAGACCTGGGCCTGCCCACAGCAGGAGCTGAGCTGGCTTCAAACAGAGAGTCCATTTTTGCACATTGTGTGTCTTGTTGTTGGTCTTCTTGAAGAGGACAGGACAGTATTATTTTTGGATTGTCACCTCTTCAAGGAATATTTTTGATTTTGAGAATATATCTGAGCCACTCTATTTTTATTTTCTTTTTGTGACTGCTTCCCTTTTTTTTGCATGGGATTCCTCCCTAATTGGAGAGCAGTAAAAGCATGGTGGAATGGGTTGGGGGGAGAATAATTTTTACAAATAAAGTGTAGTTGGAGAGGTTAGATTTGATTTATACTTTTTATATAGGAGTTCCTTAATTGTCAAATAAAAGTCTGCTGTAATTCCTCCATGATAAACCTGATGGAGTAGACAAGTGTCTCCATGTGCCAAAATAAACAGGCTTATTAGGACCAGTGCAGATGATATGTGAATTTGGAATTCTGTAGAGGAACAAGCTATTTTACTGCTTCCTTCCTTCCATTCCTCCAGGATTTGCACCCATCAGTGGCATGTGCAGCAAATACCGCAGCTGCACCATTAATGAAGACACAGGCCTTGGACTGGCTTTTACAATTGCTCATGAATCTGGACACAAGTAAGTTTCTTCTTCGCTAAACAAATATGTAAGTGAATGGAAACATAGCCTATTTAATATAAATCAGTTAAATATACATCATTTGGATTGGCACATTCTAAATATAAATCATTTGGAAGCCCAAGGAGTGGTAGTGAACAGGGTCCCATCCAGCTGGTGGCTGGTCACCAGTGGTGTGGTGACCAGGCTCAGAACAAGCCAGTCCTCTTTAATACCTTTGAGATTCCCACACTGCTCCCATATTCTGGTAGACAAATCCATTCTGGTATCCCTTTGGTTGCTCCAAAAAGAGAGGGGGTGCTGCAGGTTACTGCAGCCTCACTGGAGAGGTGATCTCTCTGAGTCTCTTGGAGATCTCCTTTTCCCAGAAAATCCAGTGTTTCATAAAACACTTTGAACCTGTCCTTTGTTCTCTCTACCTGTTTAATGAGTGATTTGGGTAGAACCCACCTTTGAAATGGTTTCTGCCTTTCTGTATTTATGTCCATTGGATTTCCATTTGTTTTCTACTGTAGAAAGACTGTAATTTTCTTAGAATATGGTGTCTCTCATACAAAACCAGTAATAATCTTTTGTGGAGCTTCAGCTATTCTTCGGATTGTTGAATTAAATCTAAACAAGGTGATCAGGTTTTGTTCTGCTGGTTTTTTCCCCAATAATTTTGAATTACCTTTCCACAACTTTGTGCATGGTTTTGATTTCCAGTTTAGCACAGTTCAAGCTGGAGTCTGTCTCCCCACTGGCAGTAGAGAAGCAGAGTTTCTCTGTGTGGGACAAACCTAACATCAAGGCTTAGTTAGAAGGTCTTTATTTTACAGCAACATAAATACACAGAAAACGTTTGGAAAGCAGTGGTGCTGCATTCTGCTGATTGGTCAAGGCATGAAGCCTTCCCATTCTGCCTGACTGCTTCAGGACTATTCAGTTTTCATTGCACTGATATGCTCTGCAGTGCACACTATGACCTAATGTCTACACGAGTGACCCTTTCACAGGTTTCTGTGCATCTGAAGGGAAGCAAGGAATTAAAGAGTAATCCAGCTGCCACTGAGGCCTGTGGGAATTGTGCCAAAGCATTCAAAGAACCAGATATGTAATGTGAATATTGTGTGATCCTCCTGTCAAGCTAATGCAGTTTCACTGACCTCAGTACATTTTTAATGCCCTTCAATCAGCATTAGGAGAGAATCAGGGCCATAGCTTATTTTTCAAGAATTATCCCATTTAGTCTCTTGATGTTCTCTTCCCTTTTTATTTCTTCTTATTTGCTTTGAGAGAGTCAAATTGGAATTTTTTTTTCCTTTTTCACCACTGCCTTTGATTCACATATTATTCCACCTTTTCTTGGTATACTTTTATGCTCCTAATAAAATGCTTCTTATCTCTTGGGAAAAGCCTGTGCCAGACACAAAATGTCTTTATGATCATTTGTCATGTTCATGGTCCTGAGACTACCTGAAATGTCATGTAAGACAACAGAAGCTGGTTTCTGTGATACAGAGATTCTTGGAAGGAAAAAAACTGTGACAGCTTTGGGGGTGCTGAGGTCCACTGTGAATGTATTAACCAAAGGTTTTACAGGGGGGAATATCACACACTCTGTGATCCACTTGAAGCTTCAGTGGTTAGACATTTTACTGTTTTGTTAGACATTTTAATGATTTTCTAAAGTTTGTGTTTTTACCTGACACCTTAACAGCTCCTCTGGGTGTTCAGAGCCCATTGTGTCAGTGGGATATAAACTGGGGATTCTCTGGCTGCAGTGCAGGAGAACACAGTATTTTATGAAGGGTTCTTAAACACTGTCTCAATTGGTACTTTTTTTGTCCATTTATAGGAAGAGCCATATATTTTAGGAAGTTTGGAGCCTCAGCTGGTGGCAACACATGCAGTAACTCTGATCAGCCTGTAATGATTTATAGCAGGGGAGGCTTGAGTCCAGTAAATGAGATATTCCCTGCACATGCACAGATTACATTTATAAAGTTGCCAGTGTTCTACAATATTGAAGTAACAGATGATGAAATTTCTATCCCAAACACATTGAAATTCACAGATGTCCCATATAGTCAGTAAAATCAGAACAGGGAAAGGAAAACCTCTAAAAATTAGCTTTATTACATCAATAAAATCTCTATAATTTGTAATTATAATGTGATTTTTTTATTATTGCTTATTATTTTTTATATCATCCTAACCTCTCCTAGTGAAAGCAGGACCTCCTGATGCTCAGACTGAGCAAAACACCCTATAAGAGGCAGTATTCCCAGTAAGAGGCACTGTTCCCATTAAACAGTTCCAGTCTAGACAAAATGACACTGTATAACAAAGGTGAGGAAACCAATGTGATTTGCCTGAGATAATATAGCAAGTTAGTGGCTAAAATTAGAAAAAATAATAATATTTTTGTATTCTATTCATTCACACCCATTTCCTTTGCTACAGATGGAGCTCTGTAGCTCTGCCCTCTGCTCAGGAAGGCAGTTATGGTGTGTAAAGCACATTCCTGTGGTTGGTGTTTCCCTGGATTGTGATCTCCACAACATTCATGTCAGCAGGCATTGTCCCTGCAGAGACAGGCTCACACTGCTGTGCAGGTTTTAAGCTGACAGATCCCTAGCAAAGGACAAGTGTGGCTGAACACAAGATCTGCGGTGTCCATCCACCCCACCATGGAACTGTTCTGCTTTGGGAAATGGGTAAACTGGGAAACCTTGGGCACAGGCTGCAGCTCCTCTGTGCAGTGTCCTGTCACTGGCTCCCTGTGCAGCACCACTGTGGCTCTTCCTTGGAGCCTGACCATCCTTTCCCATCAGTGTGTGATGACAAAAATTGCTGCTAATTGGAATTTATTCCAATGCTAATTTTTATGGTGCATAAGTTTTCATCTCTTTGGAATGAACAGGATGAACTCCACCTTCCCTGTGGAGTTCAAGCATAGAGCTGTTACCAAGAAAGTGTTTCTTTTCCCCCGTATTTTTTCTTGCTTCTGTTTAATCTAGACTTTCTCTCTCCCACTTGGTTCTCTTTCCAGCTTTGGGATGATTCACGATGGAGAAGGAAATGCTTGTAGAAAAGCTGAGGGAAATATTATGTCTCCCACACTCACTGGAAACAATGGAGTGTTTTCTTGGTCTGTGTGCAGCAGGCAGTATCTCAACAAATTTCTCAGGTAGGTCAGATGTAAATCTGGGCCAGTGCCCGGGAATGCAGCTTTAGTAACTGGGCTTGAATTCTTGAACAGCATAAAAATTACTGAAGTGTGAATTCTCCTGCTTTAAAATGTGCTCAGACCCTTGCAGTGTGTGGGCCCACAGGCTTGGGCTGCTGCACCAGTGAGGTGGTGTGGCCTGGAAGGGCTTTTTTGTCCTGCCTTGTCTCAAAAGCAGGAGTTTCACCCTCCAGGAATACCCTGCAATAATGACTGGCATGTCATTCTTTCCCAGGCATTCCTGTCAGCAGCTGGGTTTATTAGAGAATGAGTAGGAAGCGTACACGAAGGAAGGCAGACACAGTGGTACCAAAGTCATTACAAAATGTGAATTAACATCAGTGGCCTTTCTCACTGGACTTTCTCTCCTGATCTAGCTCATGTCACGAGTAAAGGCCATTTTACATTTTTCACATCCTGTTTCTGGGAGAAACAAAAAAGGAGAAAGGGAAGGTTGTCAGGTTTTTTCCCAGTGTGTTGTCATTACTCAGTGATGCCTTTAGAAGAACTGTTCTTCAATCACTGTTTAATTCACAATTATATTAATCTTTCCCTTATTTTTTTTTTTTGGTCATTCATGGGTAGATTATATAGAAATATTAAAAAAAGTGTAGGAGGTATTTAGAGCAAGAGCAACACAGGCATTTTAGACATTAATTCCTTAGAGTGAGAAGCAGGCACCTCGGTAGTTATGTGGATCTGGTCCTTGAATTCCCAGTCAATATCTTTGACTTGCAGCCAGAAAAGGTAATGGAGTTCTGGGGCTTTTTTCATGCTGCAGTGATGGAATATATTTTTTGTATAGAAGCAAATTGCAAGCTTAAAAGCCCTCCATCCTGCCATATGGTCCCAGAGACTGACACTTGGGAGGCAAATCCAGCATGGAGTGACCTTCTGTACACAGGGGCTGCCAGGCAGAGAGGAAGGGGACAAGGTGGAGCTGGGAGCTGTGCTCTGCACAGCCCAAAGCACACGCCCTGCTACAGCCCCCTGGCAGCTGCACACAGGGCAAATGCTGCAATGGGACACTGTGCCTGCTGCTTCTGCTGGCTCCTCATTCGTGGAATCCACTGATGGGAAAGAGGCAGAGGAGGGCAGCTTGCTCTTGGTTATCCAGGAATACAGGGAGACAAGGAATTTGGCATCATTCTTTCTTGTTGTCACAACAGTCCCAAAGCCTGGAAATTCCTGCTTCCTTAAAACTTTGCAGATCAGGCTACCAACAAGATGTCAAGAACTTTTGGCTCCTGCACTTAGATATTCTTGTTTCAGAGCATACCTCTAAAACTAGTTAAAGGTACTGTATACCATATTATGTATTTGTGCTGGTCTGTAGCAAATTAAAATATTTTGATGTCAAGATCATAGTCATGATTAATTTACCTTCTCATTATAGTACAGCTCAAGCTGCCTGCCTGATTGATGAACCTAAGCAAACAGGACAGTATAAATACCCTGACAAACTGCCAGGGCAGATCTATGATGCTGATACCCAGTGCAAATGGCAATTTGGAATGAAAGCAAAACTATGCAACCTCAGCTTTGTAAAGGTACCTATCCATGCACTTTTGGGAAGTTACAATGGCATGAGAGAACTGCAGTGCACTGAAAAAGTACAAGTACAGGGCTCTTCTGAGGCCTGGGCTATTTCTCTGCCTTATCTGTCTTGGCAATTTGCTTTGAAGGTACTGGCCTCTTTTGAGGAATATCCCAGCCCCAGGGGAGTTTCAGAAGGAAATGTGTTCCTTCCAGGAGTCATAAGGGGGGCACTTGAATCCACATGAGCCATGAACCCTTGCCTGCTGTGCTAAGGGAAATTAGCAGGCAGTTGAGTTTTGATCAAAGCTTGTGTGGGGTAAGAAGGACTCAGTTTCTTGTGTTTTACTTTTATGACAGCAAAAAGTCTGGGAGAGATCTATGGGGTTATTTTAGAGCAATGAAATGTAACTTATACTCTTGACTTCATGATGAATGATTAATTTAGATTAACCTATTGTTTTAATGACTGTTACATTCCTTACTGGTCTCTTCAGAGAGGGCATTTTTTAAAATAAGCTGGAGTGCTCATTCTGAAAAAAAGGTATGGTAATTTCTTTTACTCCTGTTATTATCCTGGAGTATTTTGATTTATTACATACTAACTACATTATTCAAGGGGTGGCAGCTGTGTTTCTTCCACAGCTAATAGACAAGGAAGAGGGAGTGAACAGCACTGTGCACAGACTGCCTTTCCAGATATCTTCTGTGGTTTAGAAAAATCTTGTCTCTTCACAGTGTTATAGTCCCTGCAGACACGATGAAATTTTAGCCATGAACTTTTTAACACTGTTTGTATTCTATTATAATCTCACACTCAATATAATTTTAAGAAATATATAGTGAAATAGTGCATAAACAAGAAGGCAATATATAGGGTACATCTGTGCTAGGAAACTTTAACCCAGGCTTTTCCGAATTCAGAAAAGTTTATTTATATGTCTTTTAAGGTAGCAAAAGCATGTTTCATTGGTTACTCTTTTAAAATACCAGGAAATAATGGAAATTATGAGCACTGCAGTGAGTACTGTTTCCTTTTCAGGATATCTGCAAATCCCTTTGGTGTCACAAAGTGGGTCACAGGTGTGAGACAAAGTTCATGCCCGCAGCTGAAGGAACAGCTTGTGGTATAAGTATGGTAAGTTGTTTTATAAATAAAATATTGTCATCCTACCTTGAGTTTAGACTGTGTTTGGTCAAATACAAGGTCCCATCAAAACCAGTTTTAGCCAGATCCCTCCAGATTTGCCATCCTAGACTTTGAGATTGCTTTGTAAATGATTCCACTGTGATGCATACTCAGGATGTGGCCTCCCAGTGGCACCTGGCTGATGGCAGGGCCTGGTGCCTCTCCCAAGGAGCTGTGGGATCAGATATTTTCTGGCAAATATAAATCAGTAAGAAAATGCATGAATAATAACAGGAGTTAGATTAATGTTTCCAATTCCACTCTGATATGAGCATACCTTAAGCCATACTGTTTGCTGTACAGACTAAGACCATATTTTCATCAGAGATCACCACTAAAAGAGCTTATTTGTTAGAGTCAAACCACCTAATTTAAACTTCCACTCATCTTATTTGTTTGTATTTACCCTCATTTTTTTGCATTTATTTGAGTTGAACCTTCTAATTTATTCTCATCTATAGTTATAGATATTTATCTATATATCTATAGATATAGATAAAGCTAAATATTTTCTTTACCTGAAAAATTTCTTCCAGCAGAACATTGTTTTGATTTTGAAGTTACTGACAAATATTCTATTTTGCTTTTTCTCTTTGTGCAATATTTCCAAATTGAATCATGAAAGGGAGACATGTTAGCAGAATTCTGGGAGGCTGTGTGTAAATTACACGGGAAGTGTTGAGGCTCTGCAGCTCAGGATCATAAAGTAACATGGATTTTTGGGGGAAGAGTAAGGCCAAAAAGCACTCTTCAAGAGAACAGTTTTGAAAATTTGCTACCCCAGGGATTTTCAACTCAAAACTTGGACAAATATTAGAACATTAGTTATGTGTGCCACTGTATGGATCAATGTCCCACTGCAGAGTCCTTGTCCTGCTGCGTGCCGTTCTTTGGGTTCAGTGGTGACTGCATTCGAATCAAGCACAGGAGCTTTTAAATGTTGGGTGTTTTTTTTCCTTTTGTGCATGTCCCAGGTGGTGCTGACTGTGTTTTGTGTGCCTGTCTTGCAGTGGTGCCGCAGAGGACAGTGTGTGCAGTACGGGGAGCACGGGCCCAAGCCTGTCCATGGCCAGTGGTCTGCCTGGTCCCAGTGGTCCGAGTGCACTCGCACCTGCGGAGGGGGGGTCACCTATCAGGAAAGACACTGCAATAATCCAAAGTAAGACACAGATATGGAAAGGTAGTGTTTGTGCTCCATTCATGTTCCTAGGGCAGAAAACAAGCAGGGTCCATTTCTGCAGGGAAATGTTTGTAAGGCTTTCGCCCGTGTCCTGTACGAGCAGCCCATGGGTGGAAGACACTTCTGTGCCCTGACACCAGAAAGCAGAGCCTGGCTGCAGACTGCTGCAGTTCCTCAACATCTCCAGCCCAACTTGCTTCATTTATTTTGGGATGCTACAGTTTATCAAATACCTGCAGAAGTAAGGAAGCACTGTACAGACATTTTTACATTTTACACTTTTAAATTTTGCATTTAAGGAAGCACCATACAGACATTTTTACCCCTAACAGCCTACAAGCAGGAGAAAAAGATCTTAAAAGCTATTAAGACTTCTACTGAGATCATATAATCCAGGATGATAAGGACAGATGTCTTTGCATGTCTGTCTTTGCACGTTCTTTGTATTCTTTTATATTTCATGAGTCAAATGAAAGTTGCTGAACCCTGGAATTGTGTGCTAACTCACGACACATTTTTTTATTTGCCTCTAATTAATATCTTATCTCTGTAAATACTATTCATTATAATAAGCATTTCAAAGTAGATTAAAAGAGTTAGCTGGCCAGCATCTTTCCCAAGTACTCAACTCACTGCAGCTTACAAGAAAAGAAGGATTTCCCTGTTTTATTTCATACACAAATTCAGCAGGCATAGACACATGTATTCCTCATTGCACACAGTAAAAGCAGCATTTAAACTGCAGTAATAAAAAACAGAGAAAATATGACACAGTTTATATGAGGCTGTAAAGAAGCCTCTCATCTACTGTACAGTGCTGCAGTATAATATCCATGCTTCATATACTATGTTATAGGAGAATGTGAGTTAGTTAAAATAGTCTTTATTACCCTCAGTCCAGCCAATTTTTGCAGATCCGTAGCAGAGTGTTTTGTCAACCTTTTTTGCTGTTTCTCAGTTCATTTTCATAAATAAAATTACTTGGATATTTTCCTTTGTTAAGCAGTTTAGCACAAGAATGCAGGGTCTCAGAGGCCATACGTGTATATTTTGGTTTTCCTGCTTTGGTCTCTGCTTTTCTTGCTGAATGGGTATGGCTGCACATTGTTCTCTGCATTTATGCATAAGCTCCTCCTTGCTCTCCTTGTGTGACAGGAGAATGTCCAGTAGTGGAAATGGTTCAGTTTGGTGCATAGTGTGATTGATAAAGATTTCTGGGACCTTCAAGCAGAATCTCTTCAACATGAAGCTGTCATCTGCTGTAGCATTTAGAACTTTCCTTCAGAGTGAACTGTCTGTTCTAATGAAGTAAGAATTGATGTCACCAAGTCATACTTGGTACCAGAGCTGGATCATGTTTTCACTAGATTTAATTCCATTGTCTTAGGGGTAGTCCAGTCAGGGCAAAGAGAAAATAATTCTCTCCCAGAGTTACACTGATGGAATGACAGGAGTATAAATAAGCCACACAACAGTGCACAAATGTCCAGGTAGCTGTATTTGACATCACAGCATTCTGTATGAATGTGGAATCAAAAGAAAAATAATATCATCGATTTTCAAGGCCACACAGAATGATTTAAGGACTAGTCCCTGTTCATTGTTAACCTCTAAAAATTCAGAATAATGATTCCTTTCTTTCTGAATTTCTGAGACGTATTTCAGATGTTTATATATTTTGATACATATATGTATGTTATTTTATATGTTATATATTTATGTCACCTTTCCTAATCCAGATATGTGTAGGAGCTGATGTTTGTCTTGTTCCAAAGCTTGATAGATGATTTTGGATAGCAAAATTTTGAAAATGACAAAGAACAACATTTCTGAAAATTAGGTTAGAACAAGGGTGTGGATCTGTGAAGAACTGACTGGACTCTAAAATGAAATCACAATGATTGACACCTTATGAACATTGAGGAAAATATCTGTTTCTGGTGATTTAAAGGTGACCCATTACCAGAAATTTAAGGGCAAGTGAGGAATACAGCATGAGGCTGCTGTGTGTGAAAATCTTGTTACCTGTGTGAGTTTGTGAAATCCTCCTCTTGCAAATAATATCCAAACAATTCAATTCCCATCCTCCTGCCAATTTGCAGGCAGCCCTTGTGACCACACCCAAGCAGCTCTGGGTATGGCTTTGGAATTCCCACTGGAGCTGTGCACAAATTCTCACTGTAAAACACCCATGGGGATCACCTGCAGTCCACAGAGCTGGGCAGATTTGCTAAAATCATTATGTTCTTGTATATTGTCACAGTGTAATTTCATGGATCTGGTTTTCATACACCACAGCACTTTACAGTTGAGGTACTTTTCCAAGATAGAAATTGATTGCATAATTTAATAGTTTGGCTGGGAAAGAACCCGAAGAGTGCCCGAGAGATTTAAATTAGTACCTGAATCATATCTGTGGGACTGCATCCTACACCTCACAATAGTGCGTTGTTCAGCAGAGCAGAATGGAGTTGTAGGTGTGTGTGCAGTCAAAAGACTGAACCAAAACTGCTTGAACACACTTTTTAAAACCTTTTGTATATAACATCTGTAACAGTGATTACAGAAAATGTGAGATGCAAACTAATGCAAACTAATGATGCCATTTAAAATACTTCTAAAAAACAAATACTGTGAAAGGCATTGTAGACCTTTCAGATTCATGCAGAATAATAAAGCTTTGTAATACTATCATAATATTGGCACAAGATGAGCAGAAGGGTTCTTACATGAAATTAAATTATTACAAAAAGTGAAAATTAGGAGTCTGGAATTTCAGAGTCTTAATTCATTTGGTATTGTATGAAATACTTTCCTTGATCACATGAATTTCAGGATTTCTCACTCTGTGTTGTGTTGCAGTTAATGCCGTGGTTTAGGAACTCTACCCTTAAAAGGTTACTCTAGAGTTAATTTAAGCTACTCTTGTAGCATTTTAGTATTTGAGTCTTATATGGAGTGGAGCACTTACCATTTTGCACTCAGACTCCTTTTCCAAATCTGTATTTGGAGACTTTTTCTTGTTGGCCTTTCTCACCAAATTTCTCCCTTTTCCAACTATCCTTAGCCAGACCTCGTGCAGGTCACCCTGTTTATGTCAGTTCTGGAGGGGGTCACAGAGGGGTGAAAGCTTTAGGCTGTATCTGTACTGGGGGAACTGTACCACTACAGAAATACTGGAATGTCCTTTGTGCTGGGTATTCCACTGTAAGTGTGGATACACCAACAGCTTCCAGTCCCAAAACCTACTGGTGTTACAAACACCCTGAAAAAAAGCATGATTTTCTCAGTGTGGATAATAGTATTTCCACAGGAATATGTATTTGTAGATCTCCATCTCTTTTCCTGTGAATTACTTAACTCCTACTGACATCTTGTTTGTAAAAATGAAGGTGGAGAAGTTTCCATCACTCTCAAGCCAACAGTTTCAGTAATGGGAATGTACTGTAATATTAAAATGCTGTAATGGAGCTGGGAAACAGAATGCCTCTTTCAGAGCTTTCTTAGTTTGGAGGAATTTTGTCCCATCCTTAAATGCAAGAGTGCGGCTGGAAATCACGATCTAGCCATAAATAATTCTATTATATTGCTTATTTGGTGGCGTTTACTTGGAAGGAGGTTGCTTCTTTTCCTTACACTAAAGCAGATTTGTTCTCTGGGGTTGAAGGAGGTCAAAAATCCTCCATGTGCTGAAGCTGTAAAGAAAGTCTGTAGGGAATTGAGTCAGCACCCAACAGTTTGGCTGCCCTAACTCAAAGCTCTCACCAATTGCACAAAGTCAACACAAGCACTCCCTGATTTCACTGATGTTCCATATCCTCCCTGTCCTTCACAGGCTGGATTGCCACCAACTAGGACAGAAAATTTGACTTTAAGACCTTCACCATCATATCCAGTATCAGTGTAGCTGGCAGGTGACCTCAGGAAAAGTCAGTGGAAGTTGTTGTGGTTTTTTCCACAGCACTGGTGATTTAACACAGTTTTAAACACTGTAACAGGTGGGTTTCCATCTCTTTCTCTGAAAGACTGTTTTGCAGCCCAGAATTCTGGAAAAGGCTGATATTGTGTAAGTAAAACATAAAAAAGGCAAGTCCCAGCTTGATTAGAGGGTTAGACATATGAGAGTTAAAGCTGATACCACAGCAAACAGAAGCACCTGGATTTTCTCCTCCATGTTGCACAGAGCTGTCTCCCTGCTACTCCAGGCATGAGCAAGTCAGGAGTTGCATGGGATCCTTGGATGTGGGGAATAAATTACAGCATAGTGTTTAGGGATCTCAACAAACAATATGTTTCAATTGCACATTCCATACTCTCAGAATTTTTAATTTTTCCTTTTAGTTTATATATTACTGTTATTCAGTATGTTTTATATTAGTCTTGAGTTTTTTCCTTACTGTGTGTATAATATAGGCAAAGCTCTCCACTCAAAGTTTATATCTTGTCCTTCAAGTATATAAGTTCCCAAATTTTTAAAATAGTCATTATATAAATAAGTGCAAGCATAGCATTGGTACATTTCTTTTCACTTGATGCCAGACATGTATAATACAACAAAGGGTTCTTAGAATTTGTTATTTTGAAGACTTGGCTCAGTGCTTGCAGATGTGTATCTGAGCATTGTGAAACTGCCCAAATGACATCAGTGAATTGCTAAGTTCAAAAGAGCAACTCTTGCATTTTACATTGTTGAACAATATCTGTGCACAGAGCAAATGGTTTAAAAAATAATATTCTCATAATTTGAGGTATGAGCAAAGGAATAGAATAGGCTCTTTCCATTCTGGACAAGATGAAGGGAAATGCCCAGGTGAGGTTTGCTGAAGTGGATGTGACATGTTTAAAATTACCTCAGAATTCCGGCACTTTCCTAAAGCAGGACAACTATGCACAGTCCTTGTTTCCTCTGACTATTTAAAAGCACATTTTTTCAAAATGATTTACAAAATAAATGAAAAAGCAAATGTAATCATTCATTCTCTTTTTGTTTGATCAGTGTTATGTTATCCTTTATTAACTCTAATTGTGATAGGTAATTCTTTGCACATGTTCATTCCTTGGTTACAGCAGAGTAAAAATAGCTGTATAAGAAGGTTGAACCCGGCCAGTACCAAATAGCCCTATAAATTTAAATTAGTGCAAACATGACTCACCTCTAGATGGTTGCATCTTTGCTGAGTCTGCAGTGATCCAAGTAGATAATTCATGTCAACTGCTTTGCTTGGTTTTAGCAACCATGAAAATTAATGGCCCATATAAGAAATACTGATCTCCCAGGGCAGAATGTCCTCTCCTGTTCCCTGTATTCTCACACACGTGTAACATGCCAATCACACAAAAGGGAGGCTTTGCAGAATCACCTTTTTCTCTTTCCCCTGCAGGCCGCAGTACGGCGGGAAGTTCTGCCAGGGCTCCGGCCGTGTGTACCAGCTTTGCAATAAGCAGCCTTGCCCAGCAGGCAGCCTGGACTTCCGAGCCCTGCAGTGTGCAGAGTACAACAGCAAACCCTTCCGGGGCTGGTTCTACAAGTGGAAGCCCTACACCAAAGTGGAAGGTGAGAGTGGCCCTGCTCTCAGGGACAGGGAGCTCTGAGCGCCCATTCCCTCCTGTGCTCTGGGTGAGCATCACCCCCTGTGAGCAGACCCAGGCTCCTGGGGCTGGCTCAGATGTGTTTGCTGTCTGGCAGAGCTGGAGCCAGGCTGCTGTGGGATCCTGCCTGCAGGGATATGCAGGATTGATTTGGGCTGGGAATTGGAGTCCTTGTCCTCACCGTGACTCCCTGGCTGCTGCTGCCCCTCTCTCTCTCATTTTATATTCCATATTGCTTAGTCTGAAACCCAAGCAAAACAATTTCCATGGAACTTCCAGCATGGGAAATGTAAGCTTCCACAATAACACTACCAGAATCTTCCTTCTTTTGGAATGTTCTCAGATTTCAAAATGTAGCAGTAAATCAACCTTTTGACTTTTCTGCTGGTATGGTCCCATGAGAAGGGGAAATGCAAACAATGTACCGCCATACATTTTTTAAAGTCATTTTTTACTAAGAGATCTTTATCAAGTTCAGGTCTCAATAACTATTTCTGTTATTTTGCACAAGCAAGTTTATTTTTACTTTATGCATCTTAATTTTGCAAATATTTTGAATCAGTATTCACTTTTATCAGCTAAAACAAATATTTTCTCCAGTTTGAAAGCACTACTTGAATAAAAGTGTCTGAATTTTCTCACATCATAGCGGCTTTGTTCAGCACATGAAACAAATTTGCTTTTGATGATAATGTATATAATTAAATGTATACATGCACAATCATTCATAGCATGATTATATTTTCTTCAAAAGTTTTTGTGGTCATTTTCACGGGTATTTAAAATATCCTAACAGGCCAGTGAACAGAGGAAAGACGTTTCACAGCATGTAGCAGCGGATGTTGTATAATAAGGGGCAAAAAATACATCTTGTTTAATAGAAATTAAGGTGGCCTACATTGGTTTTAAAGGGAGAAGTAAAAAAGTTTCGTGTTTAGTAAAAAAGTCCTAAAATTAGGGACAAGGGGCGTAATTGTCAAAAGCAAGATGTCCCCAAGTGATTCTGAAGTTAACAATGCCCATCGTTCCTCTCAGCTGCTTTGTAAAAGCTCCTCCAAGATCTGCATTTATCGTCCTGGAAACATGATCTGGTTTTCAAAATTGCCACAGATTCTTTGCCTCTGTAGAAGGGAATACTGGAAATCCAGCTACTGATTTAAAAATAAAAGGATTTTCTTTTGAATCCAATTTCATGTTCTTAAAAACTGTTTTATTTGTTGCACTTCAATTTGTATTAAAGCTCTGCTTTTCAGCAGTTGTGATAATATTTATAATTTCATGACTGGTTTTGCATCAGTCCTTTATAAGCATAACACACTACCCATGTGTGAGGACAAATTTGTCAATGGTTGCGATTTGTTGGAGGAAAAATACTTTTGCTAGGGGGAAGTCTGGCTGCAGTTCTAGCTTTCAGCTGAATTGGTCATTTGTGCCATGTTATCTCTCTCCCAAATTTTAAATAAACTTCAGATAAAATTATTGCAGTCTCCCATTTATCTTAATAAAAATGAAATTTGATCCTGTGAGGCAGTGGAACTGAAAGCAGGGTGCAGCAGCAGGGCTAAGGCAATGCTTTTACATTGAGTTTGAATTCTTTATTCTTTGTGTGGACAAGTAAACTCACATGTGCTTTTAAAAAAGCATAATATAAAGTACTTTATTTAGCTATATTTCTATTTAGCTACATTCTGGTGTCCTAAGTTGTCATCATGCACAGTTCATCCTTGTAGCTTATCTTCTAGAATACAGGAAGAAACAACAGCCAAGATGCTTTTTATCTCTTTAACAGTGCAGGTGTGCTAATGCTTCCTTGTGTTTGTTTGTTTTCTCCCCAGAGCAAGACAGATGTAAATTGTATTGCACAGCTGAAGACTTTGACTTTTTCTTTGCAATGTCCAGCAAAGTGAAGGATGGAACTCTGTGTTCTCCAAATAACTATGATGTTTGTATTGATGGAATATGTGAAGTAAGATAAAATTAAGTTTCTTACAATCCTAATGTCTATCTTTTTTTTATTAGTGGGCAATTGACCCCTTTAGGGAAAATGCAGCTGTTTCTTCAAATTCCCTTTTGTCTGAGTCCTTCACTTGTGCCTTTTGGTTGCAGCAAGTAGGGTGTGATCATGGACTTGGTTCCAAAGCTGTGTTGGATGCTTGTGGAGTTTGTAAAGGAGATAATTCAACGTGCAAGTTCTTTAAAGGCCAATACTTGACCCAGCACAAAGCTAATGGTAAGGAAAACTGTTCCCCATGACCATCAACTCAGTGCTCTGCTGTGTCCCCATGCAATATATACGACTCCTTACTCATTCAGGCAGTGGCTGAGGGTCCAGATGTGAGCAGAAAATCACAGGGAGAGTGAGAGGAGAGTTCACATTTCTCCTGTTTCTTGGTAACAAGAAGGCTCTGAGCATAAGTCTTGGTCAGTTAAACAATTCTCTTGTTTCTTAAGCCACATTTTCCCTTTACACATGTGAATTTCCTCTGAAAAGAGATTTTAGGATTCAGGCAAGTGAAAAAATAGCTGTCAGCAGCTCTGACTGGGATGGGACTGTGGAACATATACAAAGTAATACATAGCATAATGCCAAACATGACAGTATTTCCATGTCCATTATCAAATTAAGTAGTCTGGCAGCTGTTTCAGTGGAAGCTCCAGGCACTGGGAGGTCGACTTTTCCTTAGTTGACTGTCACAGGCTTCTTGGGAAATAATCTCACCACTCTGCAGTTTTTCAGGCATAAAACTCAGATAAGATTTCAGTATGCACAGGGGTATTTTGAGCATCTCTTTGCTGTTGGTCACAAGACATGTCCTTACTGCAGTAATATAGGCCAGGAAATTGTCCAGGATGTAGTAATGGAGCCCTGGCTGGCAGCAGGGAGATCCTCTGGTATCCAGGGCTTTGTGAAGACTCTGCATCCCAGTGCACCTCACCTCACCTCACAGCCCTTGTGCTTGGCAGTAGTACCTTCAACTACTGCAGGGAATGACAGCAAAAGCTACAGTGGGGCCACCATTAGTGTGTTCTGAATTTTTCTGAGGTGAACTTGCTTTTTCTTGCCTTTAATCACAAGGAAAAATTTCAGGAATTGAAATACCTCAGAGTTCCTCTGGTTACTGGCTGCATGGGGTGGGGCGAGGGGGGGATGTTAAAATCAGAACTGCTTTTTCCTGGTGAAAATGGTTGGTGGGTCGGAAGAGCTGTGCATCTTCTGAAGTGTGCTGATTTTGAAAGGGGCTCGGGGAGATGAGCCGGCTCAGTGTGTGCCAGCTGCCAACTCGTTGCTGCCTGCTCTCCTCACAGACTATTACACGGTGGTGACGGTGCCGGCGGGCGCGCGCAGCATCCAGCTGCAGGAGCTGCACGTCTCCCCCAGCTACCTGGCCGTGCGCAGCCTGGCCAGCAGGTACTACCTGACAGGAGACTGGACCATCGACTGGCCAGGGAAGTTCCCTTTTGCCGGGACAGTTTTTGATTACCAACGCTCCTTCAACCAGCCCGAGAGTCTCTTCGCGGCAGGACCCACTAATGAGACGCTGGTCTTTGAAGTAAGCCTGGCTTCTGTTTGTTCTTGCCCTGATGTCCATTACAGAGTTGGTGACGACAGCTTCAGCTCTGCACTGGGGCTCTCAGAGAGATTAGAGAATAGTGTTGAGTCATGATAGCATTCAGACTTAATTGAGTGGTCAATCATGCTGGATTGAAAGGCCTTTCACTGCTTTACCGAGGTCTGAGGTTTACTAAACTGTCACAAATTCAGTGAAAAGGAAGGTGCATAAAACACCCTATAGCATAATTCCTGAATTGCACAGTGGTGATGGAGATTATGAATGCCTCCCATACATGGCCTGCATTAAAATCCAATAATGTAAAAATTAAAGGTACCATTATGTCAATGCTCAATGGTTACAGGTTCAAATAATGCTTCTGAAACTGCAGGTGAGTGGAGCCATTTTCACATCCACCTTGGAATGCAGTCAAAATACCACATACAGGTTCCTGCAGAATGAATTTCTGTAGGTTCAGTTATTCTATTATATCTGTTTATCTCACAAGCAAATTTGTGTCACCTGCTTTGTTTGCTAGATGTCCTGTGTTGAAACTATTGTAAGCAGAAAGGAAACTTGGTACTTACATGGTTAGTTCAAGTCTTAAAATTTTAAAATTGGCCTTTGCTACTGCTGTTCTGAGAAAAACCTCTTTCTGCATTAGGTTGCTTAGTTAGATTTTCTTCTAAATGCATCAGAATATATGAGGGGCCATTTCTGGCTGAATCATCCAGGGCTTTGCTTCCTGTTAGCTCCATTAGTTTGCCCTTTTCAACTCTAGCAGCTTTTTGTCTCTGTAACTCAGCTGTTGGATCTGTTTTGGTGAATCCTTCCTTCCCTGTGAGAAGGAAGGATCCCTCCCCAGCAGGGATCAGTTCCTTCCCACACCTTCCAGCAGCACTCTGGAACATGCATGCCCCTGGGGAGCGTGGCACTGGGTGCTGTGCCCCCTGGCCATGGCAGCATCCTCTGTCCTTGCCCCCATCCCATATCCCAGGCTGTGCTGTGCCCCCTGGCCATGGCAGCATCCTCTGTCCTTGCCCCCATCCCATATCCCAGGCTGTGCTGTGCCCCCTGGCCATGGCAGCATCCTCTGTCCTTGCCCCCATCCCATATCCCAGGCTGTGCTGTGCCCCCTGGCCATGGCAGCATCCTCTGTCCTTGCCCCCATCCCATATCCCAGGCTGTGCTGTGCCCCCTGGCCATGGCAGCATCCTCTGTCCTTGCCCCCATCCCATATCCCAGGATGTGCTGTGCCCCCTGGCCATGGCAGCATCCTCTGTCCTTGCCCCCATCCCATATCCCAGGCTGTGCTGTGCCCCCTGGCCATGGCAGCATCCTGCTGTCCTTGCCCCCATCCCATATCCCAGGCTCTGGGATCTGCTCCCTCGCCCAGCTTGGGCCTGTTAAACCCAGAAAGAGCAAGCACAGACTGGGACATGAAGTATATCCCTCAAGGGTTTTTAAAGCTTTCACAAGTGTCCAGAGGAGTGTGTGTTTCGAATAGTGAAGAGCTTTGCTGCTCTTCCTGCTGGCTGAGTAATGGACTGAAATGTGTCCTTGGAACTACTGAAGGCCCTGGAGCATGGGCATGTTAGACCTCTGTAGAGGGAACACAAGTTTTAGAACAGGCAGTTTGACATGGGCTAAGGGTTTGTCTCTCCACAAATTGCCATCACAATTCACAATGGCTTTTGCAACATTTTTCTTCATTGAAGAATTTTCATTTTGGGTGTGTGTGTTCATAGGGATCTTCCTTTAGTCCAACCAGTTTGGTCTCCAAAGCTCCAGACATGCTTCCCTCCCTGCAAACCATCTGCCTTACACCAAAACCACCACACTTACAAATACTATGAAATGTTAAGCTGAACTCCCAGGAATCTTATTTGTCATAACCCAAAGTAGATTTGAGCTCTATTATTATTATTAGAGAGCTGAAGTATGAATAATAAATGGCCTGCAGGAAGACTTGGCTGCATATCAGGCACATACTTTGCAGAATAAAGATTAAAGAAAAGAAATTAATGCCAAATAACACTTCTATTTTCATCCTTTCAAATTATGCTAAACAGTTTTATTAAGATGTAACATTTAACTGGAGGCTGTTGCTCCTTTCAGAGCTTATTTAACTTCCCTTGCATTTTTATTGAAATACCTACACCACTGACATTGGTAGCTGGGGATTCTAATGACTAAAAATGTTATGTGTTCCCCAATTACACACATCTATGAACTGGATTTAAAATGTTTTTTTCCCCATTTAATAATTTAGGAAAATTCAGCAAGCTCAATTTTGGAAAAAAAAAAAAAGAAGCAGAATTTTCTGTTCAGAGATCCGCATTATTTATAACTTACCAGTAACTCTAAGAAGCAAAAATGACAGAAAACTGAAGAAATATGTTTTGAGAAACAAGATTGCTGAATGTCTGCTTGCAGCCATAATAGTGAAACAAATCCTGCTTCAGCTCTAAATACCAGAAACTGATAGTAGGCTGAAAAAAGGGAATGTTTAAGCATACTACAGTTTAGCTTTGTTTTCATTTTTATCTCACCTATAATTTTCAAAGAAGCACACAAAGCTGTCCTGCTGCAATTTTTTATTCAACTAAATTAGTTTTATGTAAGATAAGGTTTTCCAGGGTTTGGACTTCAACTTCTTCCTGTAATCTTTAGATTTTTAATTTTTTTTTTAATTAGGTTGTATTCAAATTACATTTAATACTTTTTTTCCTAGATTAGGGCTGTTGTTTTTCTTCCAAAATAATTCAGTGTGAGCCCTAGTTAAATGGTGCACTGCAGGTATTGAGGACATGGATAAATTGTATATATAATACAGGAGCTTTTACTATTCAGGTGGGCTGAAAATAAAAGGAAGGTTTTTCAGCTGTATTTATTGCCATCCACCTATGACTGAATGCCAGATTAACACAGTTCGTGCCCATTTCATTCTGCAGTTAAAATTTTGGTAGAGATTTGTGTGGTGGCTGAAATGGTCCAGGTTTTTGCCTTTGTTTCTGCATGCAAAGCAGGCTGCAGGTATCCAGGAAGCTCAGGCTGTGCACGTCCTCTGAGCAACATTCCCAGGAGAGGATGGGACCAGACAGGTCTGGCAAGTCTGTGCTCAAGGCAATCACTTCCTTTGAAATGCAGTCATTCTCCAAAATATTTTCTGGAAAGAGACAACTGAAGCATGTCTTGAGAGAGCAGAAGGAGATGCAAATAAGAAAAAAAGAATCTTTAAATTTCCCATTGCCTTGCACACCACAAGTTCAGCCTTGCAGTTCTATGAGATGTGGTGTATTTATATTTTATTGTACACTGTGTTCCTATGCATCTGCTTTTCCGTCAGGCTTTTCTATAGTTCAGCTGAGCACGTTTCATTTCATCAGACATTGCTGTCCTCAACACTATTCAAAAATGGGTGAGAGACCACAAAAAGATATAGATTGCTCTTCTTATTTACCCTAGAATTTCACCAAACCCTCCCCTCCATATCTATACTTCTATATAATATAGATATGTAATTATGGGAATGAATCATACTAAAAAAGACAAAGAATAGTGACTCTGTAATTTAACTGGGTTGTGGGAGAAAAAGTACAAACTGTAGTGGCCAGATATTTTCTGAAGAGGAGAACATTGTGAGATGAATGTGGAATTAATATGCATGACTAGTATTTCCTGAGCACAACTGCTGGGAGGGTGAATGCATGATGAGGCTTTAGGATTCATCAGGATCCCTTCTGGATTGTTCAGGAATTGATTTCACAGAGAGAGGGAAAGGAAAACCCAGTAAACTGATGTCCTTCAGAATTTGTGTATCAGTGTCCTTCTGAAGTTAACATAACTGATATTTTTTGTGGTTATGGGTTTTCAAAAGCCAGTAAAAGCTGAAACAAAATATATTCATATATTTAGAAGACAGTCACTGAAATGGCCCAATTTAGATTGCATGAAATACTGGTCAGTGGTCAGAGGGGTAGAAATATGGTAGATGCTAATCTAGAAATTGATACCAGCTTTTTAAAATATAGTTTTCGTAGCATATTTGTCTCATCTTAAGCAGAAACCTTTTTAATTTTTTTTACTGTAGCTGAATACTTCAGCTCATTTATCTCTTATTTAGACCTAGGTAATCCAAGGTCAGTTCTTCCTGTTTAAAGACCTTTTCAAGGTTGTTATGTTAACGGAAAGATATTTAACTTGAGGAGAAACAGTCAGTATATTTATCATTAATTATCTAGCTTTGCAAACAAGGGCTGCCAGTGGGCACCACCAGCCGCTGAAAATCCTTTGGAGAAGGAGAGTTCCCACAGGGCTCTGTCACCTGTGGGGCTCACTGGGGACACTCATTTGGTGAAATATTCAGTCACCCTCCACAACTCACTCAAATGCTGAGAAAGATTCTGAAAGGGCACAAGAGAACAAAACTTTTTGTGGGCATGAAAAAGGCTGCATGGCCAGGGATTGAGGAACTAATTTAAAAACATGAGAGTTTTGTAATTTTTGTGTCCCATTCTGTCAATAAGCAGATGAAGGAAGAATTGACTGGTTTGAGAAGTAAAACACAATTGGAGAAAGCAAAGCTTTCCAGGATGAGAATCCTCCGTGAAGTTTACCTCAAAGTTGGTGAAACATTAAATCAAGAAATTGTGACATCTTTGTGAAATAAAGAGAGTTTATTTTAACATCAATAAGTAACAGATGGAAAGGATGCTTTGTAAAGAGGCAGACATCCACAGGAAGAGAAGGTGAATGGAGCTTCAAGGCAGGAATACATCTAATTAAATCCAGTAAATCACTTCCTCTTTATCAATAGGGGAAAACAGGAGAAGGGAGGCCAGGTGGAATGGCTTTGCTGATGATGTAGCTGCCACTGGGAGAAAGCCAAGTTGCAGTTATAAAGGATTACATTTATTATTAGCTACTAGATGATAAATTTGTACTGATTTCCCCTGAAGAGAAAGTAGGCTAAAGGGACCTAAGATGTACTTATAAGATACAGATGTTGACTCAATACAATGGATAAAAGGGTTCTCCTGTAGTGAGGAGAGATTAGCTGGACAGCATCCCTGAAGGTTGTACATTTAGCATGTGAACAGTGAAAAAATGGAGCATAATAACAATGGAAGATAAATTTGAAACAGCTGAAGTAGAAATGAGATCATATAGGACCCTTTCAAGGATACTTCTTTTCTTTTTTTTTCCTTTTTTTTTCCTTTTAATGACCTTAGTGGACTTGAAAAACAGTAGTTTGTCATAAGCTTTTAGTTAGGACTGTGTTTAAAGTTATTTTAGAAGTACTGAAGAGATAAAACCCCTTTTGTTTTAAGGTTTGGCTTAAGTACCCAGTGGGTAATTCTTCCTTTACTGCTTTCCAAACAGGTGTTGTCTCACTTTCCTTTGAAGCCCTGGTTCTGCCACTGTCAAGGATCCCATCCAATAACTGCCCATTGAGGACAGCAGACTAGTTTTAATACTTGTTTTAAACATTTTTCCACTAGAACCATGCTGCATGCTTAAATATACCAGAATAAATTCATATAAATCCATGGAATTAACCCTGATTGAACAGAGAAATCAGAATGCGGCTTAGGATATTGGATGTTACAATATTTATTAAACACCATGTAGATCCCCAGTGGATGAGAGCTGCAGGTGGCAAGCAGAGCACAGCCAGGCATGTGTCCTCACAGAGACTTCTCTGTCTGCCCTCCCTGCAGGCTGGTACATCCCCCTAAAGACATTATCCAAGGCCTCCAAAGCATGGGGATGAGCCAGGAAGTGTAGATAATGTTTGCAATGTAGGTGCAGCTTGAGGATGCAGATCAAAGACATTCTGGATGCTGGGATTCAGAGTTTGGGCTCTTGCCCATTTTGTGAACTGGGCACATGCAGATGAAAATAGTTCTTTTTACCTGGATTATTTTCCTCTGTGCTCAGCTTCTCTCTGTAAGTGATTTGTAAATGTCTGTTAGTCCTCCATAGAGATAAGAGAGATTTTTTTCCAGCATGCTACAAGCCAGGCATTAATATTCCTTCCTATACATGGAACAAAACATCATGGAAGGAATAGGAACTTTGCTTGTATCAATTAATCTCTCTTAATTCAGTGTGCTAAAAGTAACTTCATATGCACATCTTACAATAAAAAACTACTGGAAAGCACCAAGTCAATCATAGCAAAGCAATGTTAGTAGACTCTTTAAAAATCTGACCTGCAAAATAGAATATTATATTGGAAACTTAGGATGGCCATGAGAAAAAAAAATCTCAAACAAAGGAGCAGATGCACAGCTAATGTAGAGAATTTATTCAAAATTAGCAGCAAAAGGAAAAGGTTCTTTTCTCAGGAGAGTTCAATTTATCCATTGTTTTAACATTTTGTGCCGTAAGCTAAAGGCACAGCTCCTTTCCTTCGGAATAGATCCAGCAGATTCCAGCCACAGAGCTGTGGTTTTCCAGCTCAAGAAGCTGTAAATTTTATAACTCTGCGCCCTGCGGTCAGAGCTGCTGAGTGCTGTGTCTGAAGTCAGGTGGTTGGTGTGTTAAAGGTAGACATTAAACAGTTCTGTTGAGGAACTGGAAATGTTTAAGGAGGTTGTTTGCCAGCTGTAAATTTGGGAGCAAATGCCAGTTGGCTGAAAAGATGCTGGAATGAGTCCAGTTAAGTAGACTAGCGCTGGAGGTCTTTCCAAATTTGTAGGTCTGATAACTTGGCTGAATATGCAGACTTCAGTTATTGGGTTGTTAAGAAGGGGCTTTATAATGAATGTTTGAAAATACGATAGAAAACTTTTTATATGCTCGTTACTTTGGCAAAATTGCAACTTTGCAATAGTATTGCATTCCTGATGAAAACTCAGTCAGACATTATACACCATGTACTATTTTTCAGCTGAGCACCAGGAACTTCAAAGCATATGTTTTTTGTGCCCTGCAATATTTTTGTCTCCAATACTGCTTCATAGTTTGATTTTGCCCTTTTTCTGCATGGCTTGGATGATACAGGAGGAGAGACAGTGATGCTGCTCCTGCTTGGTAAACATTCCCTCTTGTTGCCTGCTGGGTGGGAAGGGGCTCTGGCTTCGGCTTCTGGCCAGGAAATGGAGAGGAAGTTCCCTTCTCCTGCCTCCTGTTAGAATTGTGGCAACTTCCCAGCGTGCAAGGAGGGGCTGTGGCCCAAGGTTTTAAAATGTGTATGGCCCAGCTTGCCTGGTGTGAAGGATTTGCCCCCCAGGCACCCACCCAGCTGTGAGCTCCTTGCACCATTGCCTGCTCTCTGAAAGGAAGGATTCTCATGGGACTTGCTCCCACTTGTCCCAGACCATCCCCTTCACTCTGCTAAAGCACCAGCAGAGTATTGCTCTAACAGGAGTAAAACTGCCACTCTTACCTTCTCATCCTCCCCCTTTCCTGCTCTGAACTATGTGTTCAGAATGCATTCCATCTGTTCCTTGCCTCCAGTGTCACAAAGAGCACTTTCAGAAGACAAATGTTCAGTCTAATACTTCAAGATATTTTTATTAGAAAAGTTTTAAACTTTGCTGCTTTTTGGCCACTGGCACAGCACAGTTTTATGACAGTTGTCAGAGTCAAATGAGATGAGGACTAACCCTTACACAAGGTTTTGTGGTATGGACAAAACCTCCTCCTCCTTTGACAAAATTTATTAAAAGGCCAGACAGAATTTCAGCCTCTGCTCTTGAAGGAACACAGAGCACCCACTGAAATGGGAGAAAGTGTTTCTGGCTGCCTAAGATGCCGAGATCTGTGCTAATACCTTAGACTTGGAGGATGAGTAAATGTAAATTAAAATATTTTGCCTGTAAGAAGAAGCAAGGAAGGCATTGTTTTAAATGAAAAATAGTGTTAGAGGGCTCAGTTCTTACTGCAGTTAACACACTGCATTTTTTCTGAAGAACATGTTCTAAAGCTTTATGCTTCAGATATTTGTCTCAATTTGTCCTTGAGAGGAGTGAGCACATTGTTGCAACCTGTTTTATCTGTAACACCAGTGGACTTGGATTTCAATATTCAAACTCTAGAGCAGCTGTTTTAACAGCTGGACTTTTTGCTGTCAGCAGTCTGATAGATTTGTGAAAATAAAAACATTACTTTGGCAAAATTGCAGCTCTGCAATAGTATTGTGCTCCTGATGAAAACTCGGTCAAACATTATGCATCCTATAGTATTTTTCAGAAGAGATGTGCCCCTTCATCTGAAGGGGCTGCTAAATCTTATCACATTTACATCAGATAAAGATGAATAAGCAAGGGAAAAAGAAAAGTCCCCAAAAAAGTGACACTGGGAATGGTTTGAATAGAGTAGAGCAGCTGGGGTGCAGAAGCACACCCTGAGGAAGGAGCCTGGAGTGAAATACAGAGCTTTGTGAGCTGCTCCTTCGTGAGCCCCATGCGCTGGACACTGTGGAGGTGTCCTGGGGTGCCAGAAAGAGATCCTGAGGTCTGGGGTGCATCTGTGCAGGGCAGAGAGGAGTTGCACAGCAGTCTCAGTTCTCATGTTTCCTAATTCCTGAGTATTCCATTTTAATCCTGTTCTTGTAAAATAGCTGTGATATATATTTGCATTTATAACTCATCCCTAAAGCGGATCTGGTAATCCTATTTCTACCAAGAATTTTCATTCAAAAGAGAGGTCAGTGATCACTCTTATATCTATTTCTTCCATAACCTCACTGTTATTTTAAGGTGCTCATGAATTAAGCTTGGATGGCTGAAAAATTCACATGAAATACTGGATTTATCTGTGCTTGAAGGAATTTCTAATATGAATCCTCCCAGGAGAAGGCACATACTCTTCAATTCACTTGGAAATGTTTGCCTTTTGCAGCCCTAATTGCTGTTTTCTCAGTTTGGATCATTATTGAGGTTTCTTGACTGAAATAAAATCTTTGGCTACTAAGAATAGAAATTATAGCATCCATTTTTTCTTTCTTCTAGAAAAGTAAACACTGTGCAGTCCAGATCCTTCATGTGTTCAACATTATTGAGCTGCAGGTCATGTAAATTTGGTCTGAATTTTCACTGTCATGGGCAATTTCTGTGTTCCAATAGGTACATTTGCAGAACACTTTAAAACTCTTGGCTACATTTCCAAATGTTATTAGATTTCTCAGTCTTAACATAAATGCAAGTTTGTTGCTATTTTATGAAACCAGTCTCTACAGAGATGAGTTGTACTTGTATGGATTGCTTAAGTTCTCAGGTCAGGTATTATGTAAACTTCACTGATAAGTTATTAATATTTTGAATGTCAATTATTAAACATAGACTTCAATTGTACTTGGAATGCTAATGCTTATGAAAAAGCAAATTTAGGAACTGAGGTTAACTGCACCTGCTCTTTATGTTACTGTGACAGGATCCATATTGGTGAAGAGTTAAAAGTCATTAGAGCTCTGTAACTGTAAACTCCCACACTGTTTCTACTAAGTGTGGATATGAATGCACTTTGCTGCCAAAAGTTTCTAAAATAAATTTTGTTAAGTAGAAATTTCTCCCCAAATTTAGGTATGTGTCAGTTGTTCGTGCATCTTGCAGTGATTATAATTCAATCTTGAAATTAATACAGTGAATGAAAACTGCAATATAATTCACCACTAAAATAGTACACCCTTGAGAGCTGGGCTCCCTGAGTTAGATGACAGAGATTGTTATTATAGTCACTAATCACACTTTCTATAAATTTTCCAACACATTATGCTGAAATAGTGAATAAAATATTCACTATTGGAAAACAGGATTTTTCCAATCCTTTTTTGCTCTGTAGACATCTAAGGACAGGTTCTCTCCTGCACTGAAACTTTATCAGCTTCAATCACCATGAGAAAAATTCCAGCTGAGGGTCTTACAAACAAAATTTATCACCAGTCTGCATGGAAAGAGTTTTTTTACAAGAAAGAGACTTGTGTTTCATACCCTTAGCCCCAAGAACTGAGGAAGCAACCCCACAGATGCTGCTTTGCTCAAGCTTCTGCCAGGAAAGCATCTGAGTCCTGCTTGGTGGGCAAAGGCTTCCTCCTTGCTAGATGTTGCATTAGGGGTAAAATAAAGGGATAAAAGGGAAGGCCTTGTAAACCATGGCTCAGGCCAGCTAAGTAGGAAAGGACTGTGGGAAAGTGACCCAGCTGAATTAGGCGTAGAAAAACAAGTTATATAACCATTAGGTGTTCACATCATGGTGTATGAGTGTTGGTTGAACTGTGTATGTTATGATTTAAAGCTGTGTAACTGAGAAAGGCCTGGGTTTTGCAATAATGCAGCTCTTCTTTGTCTGCCTGGGGACTCGGTGTCACCAGGGACCCTCACCCACAGCTGGAAGGATCAGCCAGGGCTTTGCTGAAGAGAGGAGATGCCTCCCATGCCCAGATGCCAAATCCATGTCCTGCAGTGCCCCAGGCAGAGTCCAGCCCCTGCTCAAGGGTGATGTTCTGGGGGTGGTGTTCCACCTCTGCTGGAGGCAGTGCTGCTGCTCTGACCCAGTCAGGTGCCCCTGATTGTCAGGAGGGGATTCTGTTTCTGCACCCTCTCTTTCAGACCTGCAGGTGTTTTTCCAGGCAATGATTTGCTGTTTAGGAATTGCTTTGATGGTCTTTCCTTTGGGTCTCCTGAAAATCCTCTCACAAGCATGCTTTGTGTCTGTATATTTTGTGTGTATCTTGTTTAGTTCATCTTACTTCAGACTGACAGAATCCCTTCTTTTACCTCCTCCCCACCTTTTTTTTAAAAAAAACGACAACCCCCAAATATCCCTCTATAGATCCTGTTACAAGGCAAAAACCCTGGAATTTCTTGGGAATATACACTTGCCAAAAGCATCATTGAAAACAAGACATCTGTCAGGAAGCACAGCTACTCCTGGGTGACGGTGCAGTCTGAGTGCTCAGCGACCTGTGGTGGTGGTAGGTGACTTTCCCATTGCCAAGCCTCTTCTTTTTCATTTTTTTAAGCATCTCAAGGCTTTTCAGCTGCCTTTGATTTTGCAAATATATATTCATACATACAGGGGTTTACACTGAACACCTGGTCCTTATTTTTTTCATCTGATAACTTAGAACACAGAGGAAATAACTTGGTATGGCCTTTAGAGTAAAAAATAGTCATGCCAGTGAGTCAGTCTTTTTTGTTTAGGTCAACTCATATGCATATCATATCTTCCCTGTTGAAGTAATGTGGAAATTAATTATGCACTTTGATTTCCTCTTTTCTTGCACAGACACCTATTTCTTTTTATAAATCCTGCATGTTTTGTCAGTGAAAGTATATCTGGGATGTTATGAAAGCAAAAAGCTGGCATGTGGGAAGTCTGTAATACCAAAGGATACAACTGGGCACTGAAGGAAATGCTCCTGTATTGGCAAAAAAGTTCAGGTGAAATTCAGGAATACCTTGCTGGTGCAGTGTCAGAACTTCACAGCATCTCAGTAAATGGTTTATGGAAGAAAGATCCACCAGGAGCCCTGTAGCCATAAAATATGACAGCTGTATTTTCTTCCTTCTCCTTAAAAGGCTGCAGCATGGATATAAAAATGATGAAAACAGTCTTGTTTCCAAATTTGATTCACTGTGCCCAATGAACCATGTGTGAGGTGAATGATAGATCTCAGTTAAAAGATAAATCTATAAAATCACTTAAGGCATTTCTGTAATTGTCCTGCTGCTGACACTTGACTGAGTCTAAGGTACAGGTACCTGCAGAACTCTGGAGTCTGTAGAGATTCACTGTAAAAAGAATGTTAATTTATTATTTACTGAATGTTTATTTGCAGTTTCCAAGTGTGTGAAGAGGGCTCTAAGCAAGCACTGTTAGTGTCTGCAGGCAATTAGGACTTGAATAATTACTAATTTTTGCTGGGGGAACAGTCTTCAAATCTCTTGTTTATAGCTAAAATATTTATCTGACTTCAGTAGTATCTGTGCTACAGAGAGGGAAATCAATGCAAAAAACATGTTGCCACATAAACCCATATTTTATTTAGTTCAAGTCAGCGCATTTGTAGCAAGGATGAGTTTAGATTGTTTAGTTAAAATTGTTCCCTACTACTTTTTTCTCTTACATTTCAAATACAGGTTTATTATAGTGTTTTCTTTTCTGACACTTCCACAGGACACATTACAGCAAAAGCAATTTGTTTGGAAGATCATCGTGCACGAGTCAACGCCTCCTTTTGTGGCCCAAGGACAAAGCCTTTGACTGAAACCAAACTGTGCAACACAAACCCCTGCCCAGCCTAGTGAGTTCTCTGGGGTTTTGTGCCTGCTGCCTGTGCCTGTGCCTGGCTGTGCCATGAAGGGAATCCTCTCAGGGGGAATTGTTTGCCTGCTGGATGAACCCCTGGTGCTCTGGGAACCAGGAATTGTTGAGGATGCTCTGCCCAAGGCTCCCAGAGGGGTTTTGGGTCTGGTGCCTAAAGCAAAGGCTCCTGAGGGCTCTGTCTCTGTGCTGTGGTGACACAGGGCAAATCCAGCTTTCTCAGGGGCTCCTTCTGCCACCTTTCCTCATCTTGAATCACTAAGCCCATTTCCTGAGTAAAGTGCTACTCCCTGTGTGGAAGCTCGGCCCCATGACTCACATTCCACGTATTAGATTAGGCTAAAAGAGTCTTGTGCAGTGTAATTAGTGATTTTTTGGACAAAATATCCCACAGAGGATTGTGATGCCACAAAGAGGACTATCTGAACCAAATGAGCTGTCAGCAAAGCTTCTGGTGCCCACAAAAATATCTATGAAGGCGTTACCTTTGTGAACAATCTTATTTTCTAAAAGATGTAAGAAAGGCAAGATGCAAAGGGAGACATTGACATATAGATAAGCACTTAGAACCCAGCTGGTCTAAATCAATTTAAAAACCAAGGGAGTTAACACTGATTTATAGTAGCTGAAGTAGGGGTCCTTTGGAAAAAAAAAAGTTCTGTGCTTATATAATTAAACACAGTATTATGTGGCTTAGGATAAAAATGGATAGATTAAAGGACACTGTGGCCATCTTTCTTCCACTGGTTATTTCTCTTTTGGATTCCTGAATTTGCAACCTCAGCATTATTTTAATTTTATATTAAAGATCAGAAGAGCTGTATTATGTTGGATCGGACATTTCAGCCTCCAAAACAGGAGATTTTCTAAAGGAATATATTGAAAAAATTAAGAGTGTTTCAGTCTCAGTGGGAAGTAAATACACTTGAAGGCGCATTGAAGCAGAAGAAGTGGAGGAAGGGTCCAGACCTGGCGTCATCTGCTGGTTTTACTCTGGGGTGATAAAAGCAACAGTAAAAGCAGTTGGCTAAGCCTGCTCCCATAGTTCATAAAATATCCCATTTTATGATGTTTAATAGGAAGCATTCCTCATCCCTCCCAGTCTAGGAGAGCATGGTGGGTCAAAGCAAAAAGATGAATATGTTCTGTAGTGACTTTGGTTTTACTTAAAAATCCTTACTTTGCAATATGTTGAACATACTGAAAAATAATTCAGTAATAGTTTGGAATTTCCTGCAAATTTAAAGAGTACAGCAGAGTACACCAAACCCAAATGCCAAATTACACACTATGACCACAAAAGGATAGAGATAAGGTTTAAATAATGATACCTTGTGACATGAGAGCCCCATGTTACTGCTTCAGCAGTTCCTTTAGATTGCGTTTAGCCACATGATTTTCTCAATACCAATTTTAAGTAAACTTTGTAGCCAAACACAATGTTTTCATGTGCAACTTATCTTCTGCCAGGACTATTTTTATCCAATGAACACAGAACTGTATTGTCTGTGATGTCTGCAGGAGTCTTTCTAAGCTCTTTCTGCTTACCTTTGTTTTGATGTGGCATCATTATGCTATAAAGCTCCACCCAAATCAGATTTACCTTTATTGACCACACACAAAATTTCTGTTTCTGATAACCTGAGATCCTGACATATTTTGAACATCCTCTGATATATATTTACCATGAAAATGCTGAATATTCGTTTTGACAAACAGTGCAATGTTTTTGTACTGAAATCACAGCTATTCTATGATTTACTACTTTAAAACAAAATTAATGAGTTGAACCATAAAAGGAGTACAAAAAAAACCATGTAAAAGCCCCAAGAACCTCTAGGGAAAAATAGTTCAACTCACTAATTAATTATTCTTAAAATCCTTAGGATAGATTAATGCATGGAGGATCTACATGTAGGAACATGCCTTAAATTAACAGGTTGCCATTCAGCTGAGTGCAACTGTGCCAGGATATCTCTGCTGAGGAATCTGCCCAGAAACTCACAGCATGTAATATTTCCCATAAACCCAAGACTGCCAACAGAAAAAAAAATAGGATTAATAAATACCATGGAGGAAACAAAAGAATGTTTAACAGCCAGCAAATAAAGCAAACCCAAATACACCAGGCAGAACAGGCAGGGGAAGGAGGTGACAGATGAGATACAAGTGTGTCAGTTTGGGGACATAAAAGAGGCTCCAGACTTGTAAAGGTCAGTGAGGAATAATTGCTGCATAAGAACAAAGGCTGATTAGTCTGAGAGAGCCCAAACTACTGTCCCACACAGACAGGCACCAGCACTGCACACTGCTGTTGCTGGATTTCAGAGCTGCCAAATCTGGTCATAATTATTTAGTTATTTGAACTAATGAAAGATATTCTTGGATCACAGCCCAGATAATCTTGGAAAATGGAAGTGTACTAGAGGACATTAAAGTAAGTTTACTGCCCTCTGCTCTGTGAAGAGGGGAACTTTCTGGGCAGTTATGGTGAATAAGCTCTTAAAATGAACACTTTTGGTCACTCCACCAATGGCCATTGTCAGAAACATCAAGGCAAACTAATTAGAAGTTGTAAAATGGATTAAAACTCTTTTTTTCAGAAGTCTGTAGTTCAATGGTCCAAATATTTATAAATCAGACAAAAAGGAAACTTCTGACATGTTCTGGAATTACATAATGACTGACTTTTCACATTAATATTTCTTTGTCCTTAAATTAGTGCCTTTTACATTTCTCACTACTTTTGGCAGTTTCTGAAGTTGCTAGATACTGAGAGCTGGGATTTCTTCTATTCCCAAAGACATTTTTCAAAAATTGGCTTTTCATAAATTTTTTACAATTAAAATTAGCTTTGTTTTCAAGCAGCTGTGAATAGACAGGCAAATGGGACCCTGTGCATCTTTCACACAGGATGAAGAAGATTTCTTGTCACTAAAGCTTTATGTAAGCAGCTATTCCTGTGATCACAGGATTGATGCTGTGAGAAACTGTGGAAGCAGGATCGGCCAAGTGGTCAGATGTGAGAAGAAAACCTTTTCCATGACATAAATTGCTAAAAATTTGTCAAACTGTTTAAAAATCTTTAGTTTAATTTCAGTGCTGGGTCTTTGAATAAGAGTTCTCAGTAAGTAATTATTTAGTCATTCATAATTCCTTCTGCTTTTTCACTTCTGTTTTCCTATCTGGCTGTGATTATGGTCTTATGTTGGAAGCCTTCAAGGACAAAGACACTTGGTTGCATGTTTGCAAAGTGTCCCACAACACCTGGGGACCCTCAGAGCTTCAAGAATAGAAATAGTGAGCAGCTCCTGGCATTTCAAAACTGAACTTAGCCCAAGCAATTGGCAATAACTCCTCAGACTTTGTGTCACTTGAGGGACATGGCGTGTAAACTGCAGTGTCCCCGTGCCTGAGCACACATTGCCCAACAGCTTGTGCTGGTTAAATTGCCTCTGTTTTATTTAGATTCTGCATCAGCTGTCTGCCAGATTTATTAGTCTGAGGATATGTAAAGCATTGAGTTAGAGAATCATAAAGTCACAGTGTGCTTTGGGTCAGAAGGGACCTTAAAGCTCATCCAGTGCCACCCCTGCCATGGCAGGGACACCTTCCACTGTCCCAGGCTGCTCCAGCCCCAGTGTCCAGCCTGGCCTTGGGCACTGCCAGGGATGCAGGGGCAGCCCCAGCTGCTCTGGGCACCTGTGCCAGGGCCTGCCCACCCTGCCAGGGAACAATTCCTTTCCTTATATCAAATCTAAACCTGCCCTCCTTCAGCTTAAAGCCATTCCCCCTTTTCCTTGTGCATTCCCTTGTGAAAAGTGCCTCTCCAGCTCTCTTCCAGGCTTCCCTCAGGTACTGGAGGGATGCACTTAAGTCACCCTGGAGCCTCTGTTTTTCCAGGCTGAACGGCCCCAGCTCTCTCAGCCTTTCAGAGCCTTTTCATTTCCTCAGGACATCAGGGCCTGCTGCTTTTAACAAGCAAGTTCTTTTTGATGAATACCTGTAGGGCCAGTAGGGTTTGACAGAAATGCCAACATTTGTCACCCTGTGTGAGTGGAGTGTATCTCAGCACAAACACAGTCGTACATACTCAACTAAATTCTATCTTATCTAATTCTACCTTATCTAATTCTATCTTCTAAGTACTCCACCTGCCTCAATAGCAGCATCTCTTTCAGTCCCTGTGGAATTCAGGATTCCAGGTCAGATTCAGAGAAAAGCTGGTTCTAGTGGGTAAAAGCTATAAAATAAACAATACTTGTTTTTCTAGTTGAGTGACTTGTATTTCATCCCTAGCAGAAAGTTCCATGCTTTGAAAATAGATCATGTGACTGCAGCTTTTTGATTGCTTGAACAGATACCAGTACACCAGGAGACGGGCTGAGCAGGATCCCTGGATAATTCACATTTGATAGGTGGCTGTTTTTATTGATTTTCTACAGCTAATTGCACTCCTGTGTTTCTAACACACGTTTCCTCCTTTAAGCTGGTCAGCAGGTGAATGGAGCACATGCAGCAAGTCTTGTGGAGGGGGACAGCAAAGTCGTCTCATTCAGTGTGTCCAGAAAAGGGCTTTCCAAAGAGAGGAGGTGGTGGCCCATTCCCTGTGTCCTGTCAGCACCCCAGCACAGGTGCAAGTGTGCAGTGCTCAGGACTGCCCACCCGAATGGAGCCTTGGCCCATGGTCTCAGGTAATTTGGAGAAAAACTTACATTTTTGTCTGCTGGCATAATGAAAACACTGCAAAAAATTCTCCCCCAAAAGAACACAGCAAACTTTGTGGAGATCAGTGTTTTGCATGTAGTTTTTTTCTTGAAGATAATATATACACCATGTTTGTATAAACATGTAAACTAAATGTGCATTGTAACCAGCCTTCAGAGGAGCTGGCACATGAGGGCTTGCCAGAAGTGGGCATGTGGTGTTCTTTTAGGTACATACAAACAGATGGAAAATTCCTTCTGGATTCATAATTTAAGGCTCTATGACCAACAACCATCTATGAGATTACTTCCCAAGCAGTAGTGACTTCTCTTAGAGATGGTAGGCAGTCAAGGAATGGAGAAATATTTGGGGTTAGAGTTGCATATTAATGCACCTGTGTCTATGGATTGTGGATTGATAAATTTGTGATTTATACATTGACTACTCACTTCTGTGCTTATGCCTTTGCTAGAGTAACTCTCCTGCAAGCAGTGCTGCTGCAGCTATTGCCATGAGGACAAATTCCTTTGTGCATACCCTGCTTTACACACTTGACACTGAAACACCTAAGCTAAAAACACACAAAACTCAGCTCTGCTCCATCTTTCACTGCTGTTGATGCTGTTCATATAAGGATAAATGAAATTATCCTTCAAATAAATCACACATCTGGGTTTTAAGAGAGAGCTGACAGTACCCTTATAAAAGGATCTACGTTGATTTTATTTTTCTGTCTTCATTTAGTGAGATTCAAGTAATACATTTTTCAGCTAATTGAAATTCAATCAGCTAAGTGAATTTCAATTAGCTGAAAAATGTATTACTTATGTGTTTTGTTCTTGGTGCTGTCACTCTTTAGGTGTTCAAGAACATCTTGACCTCAGCACCCCCAGCTGAACACAAAGTGCCCTGTAATGTTCTCTAACAGATGAGTAACTATTCAGTAGTCCAGCACAACTCTCAAAAAAGGACTTTTTCTTTCAGTGTGTCTGAAGAAAACCTGAGTGTAGCAGAAGATTTTATAAACCAGGTCTTCAAATACATTCACACTTACAAACTTTCTTTCTTCTAAGGCAAATAAATAAATAAATAAACAAATAAATAAATAAGACCATTACAAAAAAAATCTGTTTTCCTCCTCTTTAAGAGGTGTAAAATTCAAGTTGCAATTCTCAAATAAGGCCATAAAAATTAAGTTCACCAGTCTTGCTGAATATAGTGAACAGGCTTATTGCACAAGTTAGTAAAGGTTTTAAGATTCAGCTCAAAACTGTTATATTACAGACTTAAAGGTGGTGAGAGGAAAAAAAATGTAAAATCATAGAATCATAGAATGGTTTAGGTTGGAAGGAACCTTAAAGCTCATCCAGTCCTGCCCCCTGCCATGGCAGGGACACCTTCCACTGTCCCAGGCTGCTCCAAGCCCTGTCCAACCTGGGCTTGGGCACTGCCAGGGATCCAGGGGCAGCCCCAGCTGCTCTGGGCACCTGTGCCAGGGCCTGCCCACTCTCAGAGGAGGAATTTCTTCCTAACATCTAATCTAAACCCAGGCTCTCTGCAGAAATCAGTGTCATTTTAAATGAAAAGATCATTTTTTTGGGGGAAGGATTAAACCCACGGATTTTCAGCATGCAGATATTTGTTACACCCTCAACACAACGGTGCTTTCATGAAGTCTTTTAAAGACATTTGTAATTTGATACACTGAGTGATTCTGCCTTGGAACATGCCCCATAATTATTAGTAGAAAGGACAATTAGAAGAGGATGCAAGAAGGTAGGAAGCTGGCAGCATTATTTCAGGGCTCTTTGCTTCATTTCCTCACAAATGGCTCATTCAGGCATTTTGTTGTATGAAAGGCAGTGCAAACCACAGCATGTCTGTTCCACTGAACCACGGCTCAGCAATGCATATTTATCCTGGTGACTCGTCCTACGCTGCAGTTGGCAACTAAAGCATCTCCTTAACCATTGTCTGTATCAGATTCTGTCTCCTTTGGTGGAGTTATGTATCAATTCCCTGGGCAGTTTCCTCTGCCTCGGTCTCATCCCTCTAGGCCAAGGTGAGGACAAAATGACAAATAGCTGAGAGCATCTTGCCATGGAAGATTCTGTGGTGGGAGCTTAGGACCAGCTTTCAACTATGCTGAGCAGGGAAAAAGCATTTTGCTCACAAGTCCAAGTTACCTCATCTATGGAAAAGAGATTACTTGTCTGTTCTACATGGGGGCTGAGAGAGTTCACAGCTTACATTTAAGAAAGCACTTAGGACAATGTTTTAGAAGTGACACACAGATGTTGCTGTTACTTATTTACCAATAGAATTTCAGGTTTACTTATATCACGATGGCAGCTGTACAGCACATTAGGCATCCTTTCTGTGCTCTGCTGGAAAATGCAAATGATGCCAGTTTTCATTTCCTCCAGTTCAAAGAAGTGTTTCTTCCCATCACAGTGCTCCAAGACTTGTGGGAGAGGTATTAAGAAACGAGATGTCTACTGCAAGAGTCCTGGTTCTCCCAAGGTGAAAATCTTGCCTGAAAGCATGTGCAGCACAGAGCCTAAGCCTGAGTCCCAGCAGACCTGTGTGCTCGGACGCTGTCCCAAAAATGACCGGCTCCAGTGGGTGATTTCTTCCTGGAGTGAGGTAAAGTGGTGCAGTTTCATGGCTCACTGGCTTCCCTGGCTGCTCTTGGCAATACTGGCTCAGGGACAAACAAACCATGGGGAGGAAAGACAGCTGAGCTGTGGTTTGAAAATCAGGTATTCTAGGTGAGGGGCTGTAAACCCCAGATGTAGATGGATGGACCCCAATGTCTTTGTTAATCACTGTCTGGGGTTCATATTTCAGTTTACCCTTTATGGAGCATGGGCTTTCTGGGATTAGTTCTGAGATGCTTTTACAATGCACAATTTGGGGTGTCTGACACATCACAAGTTCCCCTTTATCTGCCTGTGTTTGTGAGGCTGTAGAAGCTGTGCTTTGCCTCTGCAGTGCTCAGCCTCCTGTGGGCCCGGCCTGCGGCAGCGAGAACTCAAATGCGGCGAGAAGAGCGTCCACGGGAAATTGGTCACCTTCCCCCAGAGGAGATGCAGGAACATCAAGAAACCAAACACCAGCCTAGAGGAAGCTTGCAACAAGGGAGCCTGTCCATCACAGACGTTGTATAACATGGTGTCTGGCTGGTATTCCTCGCCCTGGCAGCAGGTAGGAATGGGCAATCAGAGGTGGCATGGCACAGAGGAGCTGCCTCCAGTGCTCACAGGCCCCAGGTGCCTCCTGCACGGGGCCATTCCCTGAGGAGGACCACACCACTCAGACACTGAGATGGGATGCAGCTGGTCCACATCCATCACGTACTTTGGTACAGCTCAGTGCTTTGTCCTGAAACTGAAGAATGTTATTCTTAAAAATGTTATTCATGCTTGAGAGGCACTACATTCCACACCCATTTTCCAACACTTTCTTCTCAGTCTTCTTCAAAGTGCACTGTAGTTTAACTACTGCATATCTCTATGCACAGTGTATTTGAGCATCTGCACAGATTGCCTGGAATTCCCTAAATACTATGATTAATTGTGGGATCAGTCTGTATTTGTTTCTACATTCTTGCAAACAAGCTTCTGTATTTCTGGAACTTATCTACTTTATGAGTCATATATCAATGAGACACGCACCCATTTAATAATATTTACATGAAACAATGTATGCCTGACAATTGCAATCAGATGAAAATGATCACATTTATCTTAAAGACAACTTTTCATGAAACACATACAAGTAAAAGGCTTATTAATTTTAAAATACTTCATAGCTCTTCCTACAAACCCATAGTGGTTTTCCCCAGATACCGCCATAATTATGGTTCTGATGGGATTTTTATCTGTGTTCAGGCAGCAGGGTTGGGTCCAGAGGCTTAGAGATCAAAAGAAATCCATGCAAACAATCAGGAACAGGTTTCTAAAATGTTCAGTTTCTGTCTTGATGTCTAAGTAAGGAACCAGATTTTCAGCTGAGTCCTTAAATAACCACAAGAGACACACGTCTTTGAAAAGTTGGTCCTGATGGGGCTTGGTGGACAGCAGCACACCTGATCCTGACCTCTCTTGCTTTGAAAGTCTCACCCAAGGCCCTTGAAAGCTCTCCCTTTGGCTCTCAGGGCTCTCAGAGTCTCTGCAATGAAGCCAAGGTTTTGTTTTCCCTCTGCTCAGTGCACGGTGACCTGCGGCGGGGGAGTGCAGACGCGGAGCGTGCAGTGCCTGCGCCAGGGCAGGCCAGCTGCTGGCTGCCTGCCCCAGCAGAAACCAGCTGTCCTGAGAGCCTGCAACACCAACTTCTGCCCAGTCCCCGTGAAAAGAGGTAAAACTCAGCTCAAGATGCTGTAGCAGGCTTGTTGCTTAGAGTTCTATACCCAGCAAACATCACCTTTTCTCTACACCACTGATCTGGCCTGTCTTTTATAGATGATTTTTATCCCAGACTTCCAGATTTACAGTAACTCTCTGATATTAACAGTATCTCTTCTTCACCAAGTGAGCCCTCTTAAAGCAGACTTGGGAGTACAACTGGTACTGGAGATTTTTTTAAAAAAGCATATGTTAAAAGTATGTGAAAAAGTCATGCTGTTTGGTTCTGGACTGCATCTTTATTACTCTCTTGTCAAAAAACACAAGCATTCTATGCTGGTTGGTACTGCTTTTGATGAATAACAGCAACTTTGGAACTAAACAATAAGAATTTGCCATATATTTTTAGTCTTCCAGACTCCACCCAGCTCCTGGGACTCCAAAATTGCTTTACCTAGAATGTCCTTCTTACTGCTTCTGACCAGTGCATGACAGGCAGTCAGGGAACATGAAATTAGGGTCTCTCTCCACTTTCATGTCTACTCTATCTCTCCACCTCTTCAATGTGAGAAGGGAGGGGGGAGCAAGGGGTTTTGTGTCACATGAAATGAGGGAAGGGGAATTCTCTCAGCACCACCACAGACAAAGAGTGGTGCATTACCCTGTTCCAGATATTTGCTTACAGGGTGATTACTGTTTGTGACTCTTTCCTAACTGCATGAAAAATGCTCATGGAGGTCCATGTTTGTCCCACATAATCTGCTTATCTAGGTATGCTATAGCACTTTAAACTGTGACTTTCAAAATACTGCACATTAATTGACCTTTTTCAAACTGGGAGCTGAAAGCAACCTCTATAAAATCTAGGCTGGACTGCGTGAGGAAGGTGGTAATGGAGCTGGGAGCAGAGGTCAAGCTCTGGCCCTGCATCTTGTAAACTGACATTAGCCAACCACCCCCACGTCTGTCTGCCCAATTCCTGGCATTCCCTGTGCACAAAACCCCTGTGAAACCCAGTGAGATCCTAGCAGACCTTTCTGCTGCATCAGCCTGAGACATGCAGGCTATCAGACTCATCTATCAGGGGACCTGAATCCAAACAAGAGTATGGAGATGAAATGGTCCTAAAAGGGATAATTAAATAGTTCTGCTGTTTTTATCAGTAAATGTTCCTAACACTTCAAATTAACATTCCTAAAAGGTTCTGCTGTACTTCAGAGTTTCTGTATAACTTCCTTTTCTGTTAGGATATAGCAAGGACTTTTCTTTCACCTCTGTTTTCCCCTGCTATATTTCATGTCTGAAGTACTGTCTGCAATTAATTTTGGCCTTGGCCTGCTTCTCTCTCTCCTCACATCTGCAGGAGCCCTTTCCCCTTTATTATACCTGGGCCTTCAGGCTCTAGAGATCAATTATCTCCTTGCTGCTCTCTAACTTTCTGTCTAAAGCAGCAAAAAGAGAGGAAACCAGCTGGGCTGGAATCACATTGAAGCAAATCAGTCTCTATATCAGCCACGCAGCTCCAGCTCAGTGATCACAGGCAAGAAATTAATGTTTCAGGGAGAGTTTGCACACTTTCCTAGACAAACTGGGTCATTTCCATCCCTCTCTAGATGCAGTTACGGTCACCGTAACTCAAAGTAAATTCAGCTGCTTCAAATGAATGAAAATCTAAACAACTTATAAATACTTGGGTAAATAGAAATAAGGACCTGACTGCCTGATCCCCACCCACTGAATTCTGTAGGACTCTTTGTGTTCCTTCCAATAGTCCTTGGATTAGGTCCCAATTTCAGCCATACCTCTGCAATATTATCATTGCCCTCTGATCTTCAAAGGGGACACTTAAGATTTATTAACGTGGCTTCCTTAGTGCTCATACTTTTTTCTTAAACAGTAATTTCTAATTTTTTTTTTTTAATTCACCCTTTCATGGCAGGAGAGCTCCTTCCTGTCTTCATCAAAACAGCTTTCCTTCCTATGTGTGGTGTGCACTTTTCATCTCTTGTGTGCTTTGGGCCCTCCCAGTTTCTGTCTGGTGGCAGCAGGTGAAGGAATGGGAAGTCTGGTGCTGAACTCCCAGCTGGATCCCTCCTGACACTCCATGCAGAACAGAAAGGCAGTGCAGTGGAGTGGGAAGGCTGCAGTTCAGTCCTGAGCTCCCCAGTTCCTGTTCAAGAACAGTATTTTTCTTCCCTACCATTAGAGTTTAAAGACTAGTTAATGTTTTTTAAACCTGAGGAAAAATGGCATTTTAAAAGAACTATTACTATTAAATTATTTTCTTTTTCACTCAAATAAATTTTAGGGTGATAAAGGTAGGGTGATAAAGGTTTGCCATCATATAAAAGGAAATAAAAAAAGAGCAGTGGTGATTAAACCAAATAAGTTGCTATAGAGAGATGGAGATGCCTCCTGGCCCATGGAACACGCAGAAGTGTCTGTGCTCTGTGAGGGAGCATTTATCTACTGACTCAGTAACTGATCTAAGAATGCAGACAGTGGTGGCTAGATTTTTGTTCAGTCTCCTTGTAAATTCCTTTTATTGACCATGTAAACAGTAGTTCTGAGAGCTGAACAAAATCTTTACCCATGCTCGCAGGAGATTTCAGTTTAGCTATAAATTTTGCTAAACCCCATTGAGTCTTACTGCTCTCTCAGACATGGTGAATTTGTTTATAAATCACCCATATGAATAATCACTCTCCTCTTTTAAAGAAACATAAAGCATCCACTGCAAAACAAGAGAGAAGCAGCTACAAGGTGTTTTTAAAGCCATGGAGCTGTGTGTATAAATGATATCTGTACATAAATTGAAGAGTAACAGGATTTTAATTGAAAACTATAATTTGGCTGTATTTGTAAAGAAAAGCTGGGCTTTTGAGAACTAACCATGGTTAACAAGTCTCTTCTCCCATTGCAGTTAATTAAGATTTTGCCAACATGGCATAGTGAGGACCCTAAAAGCTAAATCATGACACCTAGCTGAAGTGTCTGAGAAAAGAGATTTCTGAGGTTCCCTGCAGAGTAAAAGGGAGAGAAAGAAGTGTCTCCAGAAAGTGCAGGAATACAAGCACAGAGCAGAGCTCTTTGTGCAGGGCCCAGGCATTCTGAGTTCCATGAGGTCTGTGTGCAAGTGAACTCCACATGATGATGATGATGATGGCAGCCAGCAACTGGTACCAAATATGGAGTAGGCTCATTTGTATGAGTACCTGGGTTTGGAGCAACTGTAATCAGAGATGTAAAACACAGATGGCTTTTTTTATCCTCTAATGTGGAACTTCCTCCTGTCTTCCTGAGCTACGAAGTGTGATCCAAATTTTTTAATTCCTTCAGCTTTTGACCCCCCTATAATATTTGTTCTATCTTGATCAAGTTAACAAATCTCTTGGCAAAAATTTAATGGCTCTTAAAATAAAGCAAGAAACTAGTATTTTTGAGATGAAAGCTCATTCATGTTTCTTCTCCTTTGAATCAAGTCACCCATCATGTTTTTAATATTATCAAAGGCATACAAGGGCGTGGGACTATTGCCCGACTTGCAGACTTGCTAAAACACAGTCTTACCACATTGCTTGGTTTTCTCTCCTTCAGATGATCCTTCTTGTGTGGATTTCTTCACTTGGTGTCATCTGGTGCCCCAGCACGGTGTCTGTAACCACAAATTTTATGGCAAGCAATGTTGTAAATCATGTACGAAGAAGAACTGATAGCAGCGTGTTATCTGAACCCTTCAGTGACAGGATTCTCTTCTTCAAGTTATGTTGGATTTGTCTCTGCTTTGAGGCAAGACATGGTGCCACATAAACCACTGATGGGAGAGACATTTTTTCTAAGGGAATGTCTGAGGTACAGTAATTGTTGGATTTATGTTGAAAAAGGAATGTTTCTTTCTTATTTTTTCTTAATTTGCTGACCTCACTAAAGCACAGGGTACTATGGATCACTTGAACACTGAGACTCAAGGGGAAGTTCTTCTTTCTTTCAAAGTGTCATTTTGCACTGTCACATGTTACAAGGAAGAAATTAAGGCAAGGGAGCCTTTTCTGGCTGATTTACCAGAATGCAAAGCAGGAGAGCTTGGCAGCTGGAGGAGGAAGCAGCGTGGCAGCAGGACAGAGCACACCATCAGAAGCGTGTCCTTTGCTATTTTTTGTGACTGTTGTCCCAGGGTGAGGAAGCTGTTTGCTGCCCTGAAGGGACATCCATGGCTGAGGGCTGGAGAAGGCAGTGTCACACGTGTGGCCACCAGAAGTAAATAGTGCACTACAAAGATATTATGGTGCTTCTCTACCAGACTTGCTGCTGGAAAAGCAAGTTATGCATCATGCTAATGTTTTTTTATAATTTTTGAAGAATTCATTTTCTGCTTTGTGTAGAAACTCAGAGGTGTAACTAGTAACTTGAAATGTATTCCTAGAAATATGCAGCAGTAGAATATTTGGACTTTTAATGTTGCTGTGTTACAAGTAAAATAGAATTGCATATTTCAACTAACTCAAGGAACTCAGATTGATTGAGCTCAATGGTTATGTTTTCAACTTTCTAAGCTCATTAGATATGTAATTTTAAATTTTAAACTTGATATTTTAAAGTAGTTTTGTTTCAGAAGCTAGATTGTTTGAATGCCAAGATACTGAAGAATGTCTTCCTTCTAATCTCAAATCTCTCTGCAAATTTTTATTCATCCATTACCCAAAGCAAATAACAAGAATACTGCAGTCCATTAATTCATGCTGAACTTCTCTAAACAGTTATTTATTCATGTTACACAAAAAAAAAAAAAAGCATGAAATGATAAGTGGATTATTCACTCTTACCAAATAAAAGTCAATTCTATTTTTATACACCCTCCTAATACTTGTATTTAATTCAGAATCTACCAGCAAACTAAAGAATTGTAAAAATGCTGATATGTGTGGCCGTTCAGTATCGAGATGTTTGATGGCACCATGTATCAAATGGTGCCATTCAGAAGGTTTCTGCATTGAAAAAATCCCAACGTATTTGCCAAACCCATTCCGAGACAGAGCTGTGTCCTACTGTAATTTTCTGGGGAGTGCCTATGAGGGACATATTTATCTAATTCCACCCAATCCCACAACTTTTTTTGATGAATGTAGTTCAGTTTGAGTGTTTTTTTAAAGTACGGTTTCAGTGTAGGATTAGCCAGCTCAGCACTAATGCCAGACAGTGGTCACTTAAAATTAGCAGTTCCTTCTGAAACAATTTAAATTAAAAACATGTATTCTGTGTTACTTTAGGAAATGATTGGAAACATATCTCAACCTACACTGCTCTGTCTTGATATTGGACATTGTGTAATTATAACCTTTTTTCTAGGAAAACTAAAAGGTTGTTTTTGTTTTGTTTTTATAATTGTGTCCTTTTTATTATTTGATGTAAAATAATTAATTTATTAATGCATAGCTTTTCCTTTATATTTCTTTGCTCACTTCCCTAAGTGAGAACTGAGGAAAGAAAAATGGTAGTGTCACAAAGTATGAATTATGGTGTAAAAAAAGCAAAAACTATAAGTGTAATATTTAATTATTTTATAAGCTTTGTAATAAAATACTCTAACTGTTTCATTATATTTGGAATTGTAAAATTCATGAATAAAATATGGAGGTTATAAGTAAATATCAAGTGTTACAAGTGCTGTGTGCATTCCCTTGCATCTTTGTTGGTTGTCCCATAAGGAGAAGGTTATCCTGTTTTTCTGCTGCTGTGTAATTGGGAAATTGGGCCCAAAAAGGCAAAACGGAGCAAAACTTCATGGTTTTATTTGTATGACAACACAAAAGCTAAAATACACAACAATACATGTGCAAGACAAACCTGAGCTGTCGCTCCTCTCAGCAAAGACAGTGGGAATTTGTGTATCCCAAAACCAGCAGGATTCTTCCCTGTCTTTATCTGCAAGGTGGTATTGGAGATAAGGAGCCTCACTCAACACAGCAGGAGGTTTTACAGCCTCTCCCATCTGCCTGGGGATACTTGATTTTTCTAAAACTGGCTAAGAACCTTCCAAGCCAATCCCTAGGAGGGAGGGTATCATTTCACTGATCGTTTCAGATATATTCTCCAACTGTATATTGGTGCTTTTCCCTTCATTCACAACCACTCAGTGCTCTCACAAGAGCCAGATATCCAGAGGGCTGTTGATAGAAATACTGAGATGCCTCTGACACACAATACAATCCAGTAAGCAATAATAGATCAGTCTGCTCCTGAAGGACTCCCAGCAAGAGATCTTTGGAATGGGATTTGGACTAGTGATTTAAGTAATTAATATGCCCACACAGGAATTCAGACTATAAACTGCTTAGTGTTTGGGGCTAGAATTTTGGAATTCAAATGAACCGATGGTTGTCAGTGAATTACAGTGTTGGAGGGGGATGTTGAAAGAGGAAATATTGCATAAAGATGTGCTATTGTGTGCTTGGATCCCCCCCAAGTTCATAACTGTTTTATTGCTGAGCCCTTACAACGGTGTTTGGTACACAAAGCTTGGCAGTTTTCTGGAAGTGTATTGCTGCAAGGCTCACTTTATAAAGCAGAATGGGGCCTTTTCACAAAGGAATAGCTCAATTTCCTGTGGTCAGATTTCATCACTCAGGTAAAGGATGCATCTGCCCCAAACTCAAACAGATATTTAATGAATAGCTTGATTGTGTAAATCAAACTCAGCTCTCTCAGATGCCCAGAAGACATGAAATGCTGGAGACAGATGAATGTTTCACTGCATGTGGTTTTATGGTAACATGATCCATATCCCATATTTCCTTTATTTTTCAGCAAATCCCATTCAAAAGCATCAAGAAAATAAATTAACATTATTCTTTCTATTGTAATTGAAGTGCAGCCTTACAGAGTCACTGGGATTCCGTTGTGTTCAGGGCTGTGTGCACAGGTCAGGAGGGGCTCAGAGTCCTGAGTGTGCCACAAGAAACTAAGGAAAAGATCACGTTTTTAGGGAGTTCATGGTGATTAGGAGAAACAGTGCTGCTGGTGGCTCACTGTCTGTGTGGACAGTGCAGGACATCTCCAAGGCAGCTCTGTGCAGGTGAGATCTGAAGGAACAGTGCTGAGGAACTTTATCCTGACACTGCTTTGAAAGCGAAAATGAGGCACATTCAGTGCTGAGTCCTAACCAAGATAGGGACTGTTCCAAGAGGAGGGAAATCCATGAAATCACTCACCTGCCAGTTACTGGGGACTGAGGAGTGAGGATCTGGCAAAGCAGTAAACCTCCATCTTGTTGAAAAAGTCCTGAAATAAGGAGATGCAGCTTCCAGGAGATGCTTTAAATTCCTCCCCAGGCACTACTGTATGAACATCAGCCAAATCAAGCTGACCTCCCTGCCTGCTTCCTGCTCACTGGGCACCACCACTGTGGGTATTCTTCCTCCCTTGCTCTTCAGGACAAATCCAGGTCCAGGCTGGACTGGAATGTGTCCTTTGATGTAGATCACACTCTGGAGTCCTTCCCCTTCCCACGAGTACAGTCTGTGACAGAAGGGCAGTGGGACCAAGCTGACCCTCAGCCCTGCAAAGGTTATTGACAGCATCTGCCTCCCAGTGCCATGGGGAAGCCACAGCCCCTGCCTGGAGCACAGGGAATCAGAAACACACTCTGGCCTTCCAGCAGCCAGCACACACCAGGCAGGGCTAAGGGAAGGGGAGCAAACATCTGCCAGCTGGACTGAGCTAGAGACAAAATCTGAATTTCTCAATTCACCATATGTAGTAACATCAAATGCAGTATTCCTTATGTTCCCTGAAGAAAAACATCTATTATGGGGTCTATGCTTCAAGCTAGTAAATATTTTATGTACTTTCCATTCAATAATAAGAATTATTCAGTCATGAACAGAACCTGTTTTATAATTTCTGGATTCTCCCAATGGAAGCAGGAACCTTCAGCTAAGTTCTAACTTCCAGGCTTTGTAATCATTAAATCAAGCTATACATGTCAGCCTCAACACTGCTGTGTGCCTACTGCAAATAATGACAGATCTTTAGTATCCCTTGGGCTGCCAAACATTAATTCATTATGTTCTGTTGTGATAATGTTCACTAATCCTTTCATAATAACATAGCAAAGCTGACAAAAAAAAAGCCCATTAAAGAGAACTATAAATGGATTTTTATGGGAAATATTTACTTCTGAAGCTCTTACCTGTGGAGACCAAAGATACTTTGGAGGAAAGCACACACAAGAATTTTGTTTTTTGGGACCTTCTCAAATCATCACATCTGAATTTTGTCTGTCTGATAGCACAAACTGAAGGGATTCTCCCCAAAGCAGGAATGCCCTACCAACACTCTGCTTCCATGGAAATAATGGTCCTTTACTGATGACCATCTATGTCACTCTACTGTCTCTGTTTAGATTAATTGAAAATAGTCAGGATATCTATTAAAGGAATGTTCACTTCCAAAGACCTTAACTGTACAGCTCTCTCCATTGATATTTTAAGTGGATCAGAACATTTCACTCTTAGAGAGATACTGCCTGTCAGCAGAAAGCTCATCAGCTCAGGTTTTGTAAAAATAAACTGCAGATGCCAAGTTGCCCAGAACTTCCATAAGCCTGGGCTTTGCTGGTGTATGAGGAAAAATCAACCAACACAGACAGTAACAAGCTGTAAACACAGCTCTTTCCCATTAAATATAGGATATACTTCATCAAACTGTATCATTTCCCACAACTTTACTTGGAAGGGTTTGGTGTCCACTTCCAAACTACTAGTTGCAAACCCAAAATTGTGTATAAACAAACTGGAACATCTCATTTGAAAAGCATCCAGCTGTTGACTGAGGCTTTCAGAGAGTGCAAGTGACCATGTCACACAAACCTGAGCTGGCCTCGTGTCCTGTGGCCACTTAACATCTAATGCTGACTTTTTATTTTGTCGTTTCTCAGTTGCAATGGGACTTTTAATGAAAATCATGAACTTGGTATAAGGTTATTTCTCAGGTAAAATCAAGTGTCAGGATTAGCCTGTTAATCTCCACCTCCAGCAGAGCTGTGTGACATTTGGCACATGGACTGGGGAGCAGAGCAGTGCAGCTCCCACAGGCTGGTACAAGCACTGAGCTCTCTAAGACATGCTGTACATCTGTCCCACTCATCAGTTATGCCATTTGCTCCTTAGCACAGTGACTCCACCCTAGAACTTGCACACTATTGAGAATCCTGCCCAGCTTCACCAACCTTGCTACTAAAGACGTGCTAAGGCAGAGTAAGGTAATAGTAAGGTAGTGCTGTGAACAGTAAGGCAGAGCTAAAGCACCTGCGCCTTCATGCTTCAGTGCAGGTTGGGAAAAATCTCCACCAGAGGATACAGAAGTTCACAGAACTGCTATCCCTGCCCTTGGTCAGTGGGCAGCCATTCCCCCATGTCCTGTCACTCCAGGCCCTTGCCCAAAGTCTCCTTCCAGCTCTCTTGGAGCCCTTCAAGTAGTGGAAAGCCTCAATAGGGTGATCCCAGAGAGATTCTGGGTATTGGTGCACGTATTTTAACCTCTTCTAGAATCTCCTGTGAATTGGAATCTTTGACCTGCTGCATTGACTCTCCTGTAGGGTGGCAGATGGTGTTTTTGCAAGTCCTTCGCTTTTGTTGAGGATGGGAAAGGAGAACTGGAACAGAAGAGTGGATCCTATTTAAATTCATTCTTTTTTTTCTATACCTGTGACATAGCAGCCTGCTGTGGTCAGAGACAGGATTTACTAAAACCAGTGATCACCTTCAGCATTTAACCACCTCTCTCTAGATCACTATATCCAGTATCCCCTTTGGTTAAATGGTTCATTTTATTTAGGGCAGAAGCAATTCACACCTCATTTCTGTATAAGGGCAAGTGCTGTGGGTCCTGGTGTTAATGTGTAATCATCCTGCTGGCAGCCCTGATCTGCTGAGAGATCGTGACTTAGAGGGAGACTAAAACTTTTCTTTTAGTTCAGAGATTCCTCTAATCAGGGCAGTTTTAGAAACTGCTATTCAAATTCATCCGCATACATATATATACAAGATATAATACAAGATGTATTACAGACTGCTTATCTAGATCTTGTTTTATGCAAGGAACAAAATTAAGGGTGGAAAAAACACCCAAACTATTCTTTATGTGCTATGTCTTCTTATCAGGAGACAGCCAGACTGAAGTAATTCCCCAGCTTCCTAGATTGCACAATCCCACTTTGCCCAACAAGAGAGTGCTGCAAGAACTGGGTTGTTCTTGGTGCTGGCTTTTGTAGACGCTCTTCCCTGAACTTCTCATTAACCTTCTGAACCTCATGCCTACTGGATGGATCCCAGCCAGCATCCTCTACTACCAAAGGACTCTTTGAAAGGAGAGTTTACACCTCAGATTCCAAACTGATTTACTGCAGCACACTAATAACACAGAAGAGGAAGGCAAACAGTGGATTTGCCTTTTTAAAAACAGCAGTTGATTAAAAAATAAAGTAACAATAATGTGAGAATCACACTGTCCTGAAACCTTCAGACATTTTGGCACATAGCTCTGTCTCTCTCGGCATTCCCTTTTTCACTGCTTCCCTCCTCCTGTTCCAGAGCTCCCCCCTGAAGCCATTGGGGGGTGAGAGCAGAGTGGGTTGTGAAGTGTCCTGGGATAATCCACTTTGACAGGGAACTGCACTGATTAAAAGTTATGGCTTTGGAACAGTAAAGCTCCCACTGCTGTCCACGTAAAAGTTGCTGCTTTCTATTCAAACCTTAACCGTCAGATCTAATCAAGAGAAAATAAGGACCTTTTTATGAATTCCATGAGAAAAATTCCCCTCAGGTGTAGGTTGCACGGTTTGATCAGCTCCAGTATCATGTTTTAGCATTTCATATTAATCCGTCTGACTCTGAGCCAAGAATTTAACTTTCAAACTTGCCTGACGGCCAGGCAAAAACATTTTGGCAATTTGTTATTATTTCAGCTAAATTTGAAATATGCAAAATAAGATTTATGGCAAATGAGGGTTTAAAACTATGCATTTATCTCCACGTGGAAAAGGTATCGTGTAGCTGCAAGGTGCCAAAAAATACCAGAGCTGGGCAGAGAACAAGCAAATTACAACTCCCAGAAGGCACTGGAGAGTTGTACATCAGCATTTGGTGTCCTGATGACAGGAAACAACTATTTCACAGTCTGAGATTTTCTGGAAGATATGGAGTTGACCCAGCCCTCAGACTAAGTATCTCATGTCACCGTTTCCAACTGAAAACTGTTAAAGTGTCAGGTAAATCTGGGTTTTTCAACAAGGCTGAACTAAAAGAAGAATTATTGCTTCATGGAATGCAAGTATCCTGTTAAAAACACAGTGATGGGAAAAAACTGATCAAGTACAGATAATATTTGTATTCCTTTCTTTTCTCCCATCCTCTCCCTCATTTCTCCATGCATAAGCAATTAAGATCATTCCCATGTGCCAATTCAGCTTTGCTGCAATCCCAGTAAGGCAAAGAGACAAAGACACTGCCAATTCCCTGCCTCCTCTTTGTGGGGTAGTCCAGAGGAGCACAAACCATGCAAGTCAGATCCAGAGGTGCTCTGGAGAGATGCATTCGTTGCTGTGTGGTCTAATTCCCTGCTCTATATTCTGTGGAACTGAAGACAATAGGATGACACATGGACTGGAGATAGATCCATGCATACTTTCCTTCACAAGTCAGGGTTTCCAATGAAAAGCATTGGAAAACTGAAATGCATTCCCAAAGTTCAGCTCAGCCTGAGCCTTGGGGTTCAATTCTCATCTTAATCAGAAATAATTTCCCTTAGGTTAAAGGATTCATAACCACACAGCATCAGTGCACACAGGCCAGACTTAAACCACATCTGGCAACAAGGGCTTGAACATCAAGAATGTTCAGTGAACAGTACAGATCTTTTCTCAGTCTGTCCCCTCACATGTAAACCAGAATTTCCAGATTCTGGAAGTTGATTTTCCTCACTGCCCTAGTTTACTGGAAGAAAAAAGCAGCCTTAATTATGCACCTTATTCCCTATTTTTACCTAACTCCTAGAAATACCTCATAGAATTTGAAAAATTGTGAGGAACTCATTCAAGCAGGGTTTGAACTTGGTTGATATAAATACATAATTCTGCCTTGGAGAACAAAACTGGTTTAATCCAAGGGATCTGGTGCCCAGGGCGTGTGGGGCTGGGTCTCCTGAGCCCTGCCCTGGCAGTGGCAGCCGGTGCCTGCCGTGGCTGGGGAGAGGGTGCTCTCCAGTGCCCCAGTGGGAAATGCAGCAGGAACAGAGCAGGGCACAGCTCATGTGTGTTCTTAGACAGCCACCTAGTGAGTTTAGCGAGAAAATAACAGCTCCAAGGAAATGCCGTGAATTCTCACAGAGGCTGGAGTTACTCTACAAACGCAGTGCTAAAACACTGCCAAAACTTTGCCATGAGTGCAGAGGGGCTTTGCCTCAGTCAGGGCAGTAGCAGAGCAGAAGGGTGCTCCAGTTAATGAGCTGTGAGATAAGATTTATCATCCCTCTGTGATTCTTGAAGGTAATGTTGGGGGCAGTATTGAAATTGCAGGGCACCCCCACCACGGGAATGATGAAGCATCTGACTACAAGGCTGATGGAATGCTGAACACTCCCTTTATGAGAACTATACTTTGTTACCATAATACTATATTACATTAAAGAGAGATACTATACTATACTGTACTGTAGTATGCTATGCTATGCTATAGTACACCATACTATATCATGCTTAGTTACTAACTTCTAACTAACTGAAGAACTCGTGACTGTCTGCAGACCAGACAGTCAACACAGCTTGGACCTGATCAGGTAATTAACATAAACAATGTCCACCAGAATCCAATTAAGAACTGACTTCAGGTAAACAACCTTCCCAACACATTCCACTGGTGCAAAACACCAGGAGCAAGCAGAGATAAAAATTGTTTTCCCTTCTGTGCTTCTCCAGGAAAAAATCCTGAGAGAGAGAATTATGTCTCTCTCTGTTCAGAGAATGTGAATGTCATAGGGGAGAGTTCAAGCACTGAAAAACATGCCTAATGTTTTAGTGAATTTCAGAATTTTGTTCAGAACAAGAAAATGTGTATAGTTTTATTTATAGATGTGTGTGGGTGTGTGCGTGTGTGTATATATACACACCTCACCTTTTTCTTATGCACCCAGTGCTAAATCAAAACATTTCTATTGACTGAAAACAGGACATGATGGACACCACGCAATATAAAAAAAGGGGCAAAGTCTGGAGGGATAGAGTGATTCATAGAATCATTAATGTAAGGATCGACAGAAAAAATATTCAGGTATGATTTTCGGAGTTTGCTTCTGGAAAATTACCCCAGGGAGATGTCTGATAAAGCTACACACTTACTGTCTCATGCTCTGGGCATTCACAGAGCCACAACATGCAAATTTATCCCTGTGCTAGAAGGACACAGAATGTGTGGAATTATAATGAAGCAGCCAGAGTCAGCACCTCATCAGTCCAGTGGTTACCTATTAACCACTGCTTGCTAAATTGCCTTTTGCTATGAAGTTCCCAGATGGTCTCTAGTTATAAATGGGATCACTGAAAGGAAAATTTAAAAAAAAATAATCTGAAACAAAAAATTAAGATACTAGTGGAAAACCTTGTCAAAATTGTGGTTCACCAAAGTTCCATCCAGCTTCAGTATGCCATAGATTGGGTGCAAGGGGGTGAGTAGGTCACAGAAGATGATGATTCTCTGTTTGGGATGCTGTAGAGTTTCTACTTAGATATTTATTGCCTCCCAAAACTCTACCAAAACAGAGAGCTGCCTGGGCTGCAGATCATGTCAGTCCTGATCCACTGCTGCAGACTTGGCCATACAGTTTCTTTGTTCTTATGGACTTGAAGTGTTTGTAATCCCCAAGCCTAACAATGTAATAACATATTAAAAATAGCTATGAATGTGTTTTGAATTCCTCTTAGAAACATCAGCTCTACATGCCTAATTAAATATCCTTGACACACACACAAAATAATTGCAAGGAAAAGAAACCTCTCTCATGAGGGCCAGATGATTTTAATTAGGTCTCACTCAAAATCTTCCTCAGCTCAACATGGCTCGGCTCTCAGAAAACATTCAGTCGCACTGAGGTGCCATGCTGTGCTCCCTTCCTTTCCCTTTCACACTGCTTGCTGCTCCTGTGTCCCAGTTTCTCCCTCTTCCTTAAGAATTTGCTGTCCTCCAGCCCTCAGAGCTCTGGTTCTGAACGCCCCAGGCATGTGGGGCTGTGGCCATTTACTGATTTCTTACTTTCCATACCCCAGAGAGCCGCTCTGCTCATATGGTGTGATTCTGTGTACGAGCTGCACATATGCATAGAGGTTACACACCAAATCTGTGGAGGAGCAGAAACAGTACTTATTTATTCATTCCAGAGGAGAATTACAACCCCTTTATCATAACTCCCACAGCCAGCAGCAGCTCTGCTCTTAGCCCAGCAAGTGGGATGTGAACTCAGATCTCTCTGCCTTCCTTGGAGGGCAAGAGGGGCTAAATCCTGATGGCAGCTCAGCAGAGCCCGAGGGCATTCCCAGATGGAAGGTGGCTCCACCCCAGCTGCAGAGAGCCTGACTGCTGCCTCCTCAAACCTCCTTCTTCTTCTTTTCTGTACCCATGGAGGGATTTGCTGCCATGGTGTTCTGTGACAGTGCCCAGACAAGAGACAGGCACTTTTCAGTGTCTCACTTGCAGCTCAGATATTTAAGGTGTTGGCACTAAAGAACTGGGGTATCTCTAAAGCACAGTCCTTCACCTCCCCAGTTCCTAGCCATAGATATTAATAGTTTACAGTAAATTACTCCTTGAGAATTGAAATTATGTCGACACCCAGTTTGCTCTAAGGAGTTATTTACAAATACTAGAATTATTTAATCCACTTCAGCATAACAGATATTGGTTGTCATAGTTAGCAAAGTCCTGCAATTCTTTCTTGTGGGATTTCTCCTTTCTTGACCCTGAGCATTTTTAAGCCTGGGCTCTTGATTTGATATTTTTTATGTGTGTGCTATGGGTTTAAACATCATTAAGTGTAACAAGCCTCAATCTGGCCCTGAATGGCTTGTGTTCACTGCAGTGTTTTATGCGACATCTCAAGGGGTCATTCTAGATCTTGAAATGACTTTTGAATGTTTTTTTTGTTTTGTGTTTTGTTTGTTCCTTGGTTTCTAAATGCCTGATCAAGGAGTCTGGAAAATTGTAACTTACAATATTAAGCTCCAGCTGTTGGACAGACTTACAGCCCATAAACCTTCTGAAATGTCTCCACTGCAGTGTCATCCTTCTCCTCCACCGGAGGCCACCCACAAGTGTCCCCCAAATGGCCACTGCTTCCCAGCACTTCCCTGCTGCTGGAATTCAGCACTTGCAGGTGCTGCCTGTGACATTTGGGCCTGAACTTCTGCCAGTCACTTCCACAGCCTCTGAGGTTTCCAGCTCGGTGCTGGGAGTTGTCTTCCCCCATGCTGGGTTTTTGTGCTTATTTTTTATCTTCTTTCTAATACAGCAAGGAATTTTACCCAGCAATACGCATCCACCTATTGTTAAAATACACACAAGGTTCTTTAAATGGACAGTCTCCACAGCCTTCATGATTCCTCCTGTTCAGTACACATATCCACACAGAACTTATTAGTAAAATCACAAGACTTTCTCTTTCTTTATGAGAAAAGCAATGACATTAGATTAAAAGTTGTATATTAAATTTGTCCAAAGAGGCAGAGCAGCTCAGTGCTGTTGTATTAAGGCAGTGGCATACAAGTGATCACAGCTATCAAAATTCTCAGACCTGCAGCAGTTCCTCTGACTCTGAAGCCATGGCTGCACTGAGATTCCTGTCTGCACAGATCGTTCTTGCTGTTATTCACCTGAAGCACGAGTAAAATTCATGCCAGTCAGACCATGAAGAAGATATTGCTTTTTGGGGATGTATAAAATATATTTCCTCTGTGTTAAATATGCAGATACATTTTTCTCTCAGGTATGTATGACGCTAATTTCTACACTGTGTATTTAAAATCTTTTCAGTGATGATCCCTGGAAAAGTCTTCCCAAGTACCTAACCCCTGGAGTAGTGTGTCTGTGTGCTCCCAATATGTATCTAGAGGTCTCTGAAAGTGTGGGAGCCCTGTTCCTGACAGACACCTGCTCTGGTGGAACATCTCTCCGTGAAGCCTGATTCAGAGCTTGTTGTTTTTCTTCCTCCATGATCTTCTGTTCTCACACAACCTTGTCAGCAGAATCACCTCATGGAGTGCCCCTTAATGGCCATAACACATTACAGAATTACAAGAATGTAAAACAATTTGTAAGATTTTGCATAATTGAAGCATGTAGAAACAATGGTGATAGGTTCAGGCATAGCTGCAGGTTTGTTCTAGGGCTTCTGTTAATTTGACAATTTGTTCAATACCATTGCTCCTCTGTATGAAGTGAAAGATCTTGTCAGGGACGGAAAGGATTCAAGGAACTGAAAGCCAATCAGCTTTGTGTACCCTTGGAAAAATAGCAGACTTCTCATATGAATAACCATTAAGCTGCATCCATTTTTCTGTGGTTTGAAAATAAGGCAGGACTTGATTGAATATTTTGTGATTGTGGGTTTAACCTTTAATGATTCAGAGCAAACATATCTCCCCAGGGTCCTCTAATTTATAAAGAGATGTTCCATCATCTCCTGTGAACAACCCCTGTAAAGTGAAACTTGGTATCCCCAAAGCCTCTAGAAAATACCCTGAGCAGACTGGCAAAACTACAGCCATGAATTCTCTTGCATAGGACAGTTTGGTGAATTTTATTGCTTCCCAGATTTTAACTACAGAACATTCCTTTATAAGTCTTCATTGACCTTTCATAACCCTGAGTTTGGGTTATATTATTGTTTCTATCCCTGATGAACTAACTGCAGGTTTATTCTTTAATTTTAAGGGCAGGCAAGAACATGGGAATACAACTGAAGCTGCTGGGAACTTGAAGCATGGAAATACTAGAAATTCACCTCTGATGTCAGAGTGAAGCCATTTTACAGGAATCACATTGCACATTGACAGAATGCTCCCAAGCCTAAAAAATCAAACATTTACTGGCAATTCTTTTACTATGCTTTAATTTTTTCAAATCTGACATACTGACAGCCTGTGGCAGAGTAACCAATGGTAGCAGGAAAGCATATGGCTTTTTTTTATGGCTTTTTTTTTTGTGTTGTCCTGTGAACATGAGATACACAAGAACACAAATATAATTAGGATTTGCCTGAGTTTTTTGACAAATTCCCTCGAGCTGCACCAACCACACCAATGCAGCATGTGCTGGGAAGAGGTGATCTGCAAGCAGGACATGCCTGAGGGGCAAAGCCATATCAAAAACACAAGAAACAAACCCTTACATTTGCTGGATGACTTGCTAGAAAAAAACTGATTTGTTCCATTTTCATGCAAATAACCTCTGAGACATGAAGATGTCACAGTTTTCATAACCAGGAGGAAGGATGACCCACCTGAGAAGCTCAGATGGAGCTGCTGTTTCCTCCCACTGCCTGGACGAGTGGAGTGCTTGCATTGATAAAAATGCAGTGCTCAGAGGACAGAGCCAATGAACCCCATTAGTGAGCCTGCAGATGGCATTTCTCTCTGTCAGTGTTGCTCAATGCTGAGCCTACCTAGTTTTGAAGAAAGTCTCATATTTTGGTGAGGTAAAAAAAAAGCCCAACCTCTGTCTCCATTTTCACAGATTTAAGAGATTCAAATTCAAGCTGTCTGTGAAATTTCATAGGAAGAAAAACTTCCCACAGCTCATCTAGAACTTAAAAGAGGTATTTGCTCATTCCATTGACGTTTTACAGTCTCCGTGTGAGACAATTCTCTCCAGTGATCTCCCCCAGTGGTCCTAATTTCAGCAGTGAATTGTTGTATCACAGAAACCAACCTTATGAGGAGATGTAGAATAACTTCTGGAGAAAGTCTTATGTCACATGCAAAATCTTTGAAAGCAAGTGACAGGTTTTAGGTTATTACAAAAGGAATGATAAACCCTTCCTTTATACATTTTTGGACACTATCAGAAGAAATGCTATAAACAACCATCCTCAGAAGTGTGCTATCCTTGCTGCTCAGTAGCAGTTGCCTGTAAAGTTTTTACCTTTTCTCCCCTTGTTGCTATAATTGCACATCAGGAGGGCTGTGGAACAGAGCAGGAAAAGGCTGACAGTAGCAGGCCCTGAAAACATGGGAACAAAGACCTTATTGAGGTGCTGTGGCTGGAGCTCATTGCTGTGTAGGAGGAACTGGGGAAAGGTGGGGCTGGAAAAACACATCATGGGACACAAGGCAGGTGTGGAACCACGAGACAATTGTTCTGGTAGATCTGAGTGGTATGAGCTGCCTGCTGGATTAAAATGTGTCAGTGGAAACCCCAGCAGAGGAGAGTCTGTGCCAGGCACACCAGGAGGGCTGGCTTTGGTTCTGGTCTGGAGAGGAGATGCTCTGGTTACAGACAGACACTTCTGGGGGCTCTTTTCTGAAGAGCAAATACACACCAGAAGTACCTTAGGCTTAATTCAGGTCATGGTGCAATAATCAGGATGATCCACAGGGGAAACCTTGCGTGAAGGATGGCAAAACTCTTCAATTAATGACTTCATCTTTCTGCCTGTGAGATCACTGTAGCTCTCCCCAAGCCTCTGAAAGCACTAGAGATGTACACACAGCAGCTGCACTGCTATGAGAAGCAGGATCCTTGTCTCTTTCCATGAGCAAAGTCTCCATAAACACAGTTCAAATGCTTCCTGCAGGTGAGGTGATAAAACCCAACAAGGAACCCCTTAACTCCTTCATATTATAGTGTATTTGTGAGCTGCCTTCACCAGCAGCATCCTCTCTGAGTTAATAAAAACTGAAGCAAGTTTATAAGCGTTATCACCTCCAAAAGGTGTTTAATGAAAGTGCCTTTCCTAGCCTGTGACCAATCCCAGTAACCCCACTGCTTCCCTGGACCAGGCACTGCACAATGCTTAAATGGGCAAGTGCATTTATAATGTTTGCCTCAAGGTTTTCAGCATGTGCTTAAGAAAAAATACTCCAACAAGTAAAAGAATGAATGAGTATTTAAAATTGCCCTTCTGGAATTAGCTCAGCCTATTTGTAAGAATTCTTGCAACTTAACACATGCTTCATCTTCAGCTCAGAGTGTTAGCCAAATAATAATCAGCACTCAGCAAGAATTAGAAAGCCAGTTTGTCACAGTGAGGTCATGGGGAAGATTATTCCTGCTTTATGACTCCATTTTTAATAAATATTCCATAGCTGTCATGGAAAGGATGTAGAACATATTTATACTTCCAACCTCCCTTTTCACATGAAATTTATCAACTTGTCTGGTAAATTCAATAGGAGCCTATTCCCTTTTGTTACTTTTTACATGCCTCCTGCTCAGGAGAACCAATAATCTACGTCAGAGTGCAACAGAGATCTTGTCTGCCTTTGAAAATTAATGTGGCACGGATCTAGATTAGGAAAGGTATTTAGGTATTTCCTTTTCAGGTAGAATATAACTGCATAAGTCTTCTTCTCAGAGTAAAGTCAAACATCTGATGCACTTACCTCATATTTAGGCTGCTTATTGCCATCTGTTGAGGTATAAAGATTTACTTTCACAACATCATCTTACTCCTGTCCAAGTATTTACTGCCAGATAAGTGTGGGCTTGGGAAATCAGCCTACATGGCAGTGTAATGCCTTTTTCCTCCTCCTTCAGAAACACTTGAAGGAAAATCCAGTGCATTTCTCAGAACAGAAACATTCTCTTCTCTGAAAAAGGCAACAGGAAACGTGAGCTGTGTCTCACTATGTGACAATGAGACATTTGAGTCTTCACAGCCAGCAACCAGTGTAACCCTGGCTCCAACAGGACCATCCCACATCCAGATGGTCAGAGTGCAGCAGAATTTAGACAAAATTTCTCTATGTCCTCAGATTCCCTGAGGAAATCTGTCACAGTCACTGGTTATGATATTTTTACACAGACCAGGGGCTCCTCACACTGGGCATACCCTGGAGAATATTTGGAGAACAGTACATGCCAATGCCAGTCTCCTGCCTGGTGTTGCCAGTTTTGGAAGACAGGTTGGAAAAAAGCTCTAGGTTCCTTTCTTTTTTACTCTGTACATATTAGGAGACTGTGGTGATGACACAGTTTAGAAAATAAAATAACAAAATAAATCAGACTGAGGAATGTGTTATAATTCAAGACCCAGACCAATGAAATGTTATAAAAAGGCAGAAAAGAAAACATGTCAGCTAAGATTTCAACAGAATGGTGTCTCAGATAGGCTTAGAGCATGGAATTGACCAGAAAACAGGAAAAGCATTTATTTACAAGGCATAAAGACACACTTCGTACCTGTGTCCATGCTAAATATATCATGAATATTTAAATGCACATTGTTGAAACAAATTGAGTACAGATAGCTATTTCTTTTTACAAAACATATGGAAATGATCATGATGGAATTACTCTTTCCAGAAAAAGCTTCAAGGAACTAACAGTGGTACTACAACAAAATAATTGCTTAGAGAGGAAAAAAAAAAAAAGAGAAAAAACCCAAACACAGCAATTTTTTTTCTAGTAAGAAAGTTTCTAAACCTTTTTTTGCTCCCATAATTCTTATGCAAACATCTTTACTGAAGTCTATTGCATGAAGAAGCTTTCTTAAGTTAGTGAAAAATGATAATAAAAAAGCTAGTAACATAATTTAAGCTTCACAAAGAAACATATTTGTTTTGAGACGGTAAATGAGAGGTTTGAGCAACAAACCTGAGAGAAATAACTTGCATATGAATTTTTTTTTCTACACCAGCATAGCAGTTGCTGCAAGGGTTGTGAGGCATATCACAGGTGAGCTGATTCAATGCCTGCCCAACAAGTACATAGATATCTATATAACAATGTTTCATAAAGCTTTTTTATTTGTTCAATTAATATCCACCCTGCTACTTTTATCCAAGAAGGATAAAAATATTTAATGATATTGACTGTCACTTTTCTAGGCCATATTAATAAAAACAAATCAGTAGAGGGATGCTTCATTAAACAGTATTCATTATAACTGCTGTACAGAGGGAGAGAACCATCCAGAAACTGTGATAAGGTTGCCCAGCAGCACCAGGTGTGTGTAACTCCAGGCAATTCAACTCCAGCACATTGTGAGGACACAAAGAAGTCAAATAACTTATTTAAAGTAGCTGCAGAGATTGCAAGCCCAAAACATCCCCTTCACAGAAATGTTGTAAGCCCTTTTATGGTCCCTACCCTAGGAGATCAGATGACACAGATATGCCCAAGTAAAAATGCTTGAATTGACACCTGGTGCTGTTTGAGCAATGTACAAATTGCTAAAAACAACTGTAAATGACAGAAACAAAACAAACAAGAGGCACAGATAAGACCTAATCATATTTATTATCAAGAGACAGGCTTCAGACACCAATCACACAAACTGGATTCCTTCCAAGCAGTGCCTGAGAAAGCTTAAAAAAACCCCAAAACAACCAAAACCTAAATGATCAAACTGAGACATAAAGGATCATGCAGTCTCATTTGTGTAGCCTGCAGTTCACAAGAACAACAAGTAAAGATCATGTTTCAAACCTTAGGTCATTTCCAATTGCACACAACTTGCAGGGGTCCATCCAATTGCTTAGAAAAAAAATAAACCTAGTTAGATAAAAACCTCACATCTTGTTATACATGTCAACAGCCATGAGTCCACTTTGGTCAACAGTAAATATGGACCAACAAAGAATTAACACAGTTAGAGTCACTGAATAAATGTAAAAATCCATCTTGCCCTGTGAGAACTGCGCAATAAATGTTACATTTTTCATCAGTTCTGGGTACTTTGTTGTGGTTCATGTGATGACTTTTGTCAACACTAGACAAAATATTAATTTGTGTAGATATGTCTAATTAAGCAAGTTCACATTTTAAGAATTTTTTGATTGCAAGAGGAATGGCAAACTAAAATCTTCATCACTTAAAATGTGTTTTATACTGAGCTTAATTTTCTTGCACTCTCTTTTTCCCTCATGATGTTCTCCATCTCTTGAAGTGGCTATTATAGAATTTATCTGTCCTTGAGAAAGTGTTAGATGCCAAACTAAGCAACATGTCTGGAACACAGCAATCATTTTACCCAGCCTCCTCAAGTGCTTTGCCATCCTTGGAGCCATTCTTCCAGCTTTCCACAGCTTTGCTTCAGTCTGCAGTTCTGCTAAGGACTGTCCTCACCATTAATCCAAATTCCAGTTCTCTGCACAATATTATCACAAACACAATATTTGCTCTTAAAACTCAATTGCAAGAAATAGCTAAATCCCCCATTAGAGATGGATAAATACCATATGGGCTTCGGTGAGCTCCTAGGATCATAACTTTATGAATAAACAGCTCTTTTCAGTAACTGCACAGCCTGTTTCTTTCCATAACTTAAACCAAATAAACATTAGCATGGTTTTTCTATTCCTTAAGAATATGGATTTATTTGTTTCCATTAAAAATATATTTCCAACTTCAAGTTGGTCACAGTGCCAACAATCACCTGAATGCAAACAGCTGAGCCTCAAGCCAGATCTGGGAAATGTGTCTCAAATAATCAGTTCATAAGTGTTTTAAGACAACAAGGATTTTTTAAATACTTCTGATCATTTTAGATAGGATTAAAATAGTGTTACTATAATAAAAAACCTGCTAATTTTTCTGAAATGAAACACTGAGGACTGAGAAAACCACCTCAAAACATGAATGAGACAGTTTTCAGAGAGTTTTTAAGAGAAGAGTTGTGACATTTCCATTCAAAGCAAAAATCAACTTCAAACAAAAAGAAAATTATAACTTTTATTTCAGTCTGCATTTTTTAAGAAATTTTCAACCTTTACCCTGAAACACAAAGAATTCCCACTGAACAGGTCTCCTTTCCAAAAATGTGCAATTTAGAGTTAAGCACTTACTGTAGCAGTTATACCACTCTATTAAAATCAGCGGTGACTGGTGAAGTTGGTAATCATGTTTGCACTTCAAACCACAGAACAAACTTCATGTTTTTGTTTAATTCAAGCAGTTTCTTTTAGTGCACTCATGAGCAGACACCAAACTCGTAAATGTTTGATTCTGTGAAGCAAATAACAGCAAAATAAGCCTGACCACAAATTTAATTAGGATGGTGAAATGGCTCCAAAGGAAGCACAGTGGTCTGCTGTGAGAAACCACAGACCAGGGGAATCCACAGGAGAATTTAACTCAGTGCAAATCACCCAGCTGAAAAGGGCAAAGCTGAGGATGTCTTCAAGGAATGCACAGCTAACAGCTACAGAAAGTTGATGGTTCATTTTTCAAGTGAATATGAGTATGTTTAACTGCTGCATAAAGAAAAAAAAATATATGATACAGCTGCAGTTTTATGGTTCTTCTCCAAGGCAGGATGGTACATTTGTGGAATCCAATGAAAATGGTTTGTTTTCCTTTGCCTACAGAAAGAACGTGGTTGGTTTGCTTGTCTGATGTTTGGTGGTTTCTGTAGTTTTCTTTTTCTTTCCTTCCCTACTCCCTCTCTTCTAAGTGGAGAGGTCAAATTTAGCTGGATGTTTTATTGGAACTCATAGGGCTTGGCTCAAACACCAACCAACCGCTGGCTCTCGCTCATTACTGAAATGGCTCATTATTCACTCAGTCTGATTCACCTGCTATCAGAGCTCTGGTGCCTCTTTAAAGCTCCCAGGGTCTCCTTCAGTCCTAGGGGACAATGCAGCACCTCCTCTCTCACTTCCTCTGTGCTGCCTTTAATTCTCAATACACAGAAACACAACTCACTTCTGCAATCACAGCTTTCAACTTCAAGTTGTTTTTATTTTTCTTTTACATGCTTTGGAACCTTTTTTTTTTTTTTTTACTCATATCACAAGGCTATCTGGAGTAGTAAGACCTGTGATTCCACTCACAACAATTTGTTGTATACCTGTGTGCCTCAACCCTCCTCTTTATGATGAAGTGAGCAACATAAAATTTTAGCTTATAAAACAAATCCAGTCAAAGAGTCAGGTCTGTGACAGACAAGAAGGGGCTTTACTGACTTGTAGTGTCAGTCACACATGCTGAGTGTAAAATATTTCACAGGAAACGGCTAAAAGTTCTTTTACATGGTAGTTATCCTTGTTCTGGGTTTTCTGACAAGTAACTAAATTTCACCTTACCAGTATTATTTTAATAATCTGTGCTGTTGTTCTTTTGCACAATATATTTCTCAAATTCCCTCTGCATTATCTGCAGGAAGGTGAACACACACAGTGTTCCTACAAAAACCTTTGCTGAGATCTCTACTGTCCCCAAAGCTTTAGTGCCTCCAATGTTACTCTGGTAAGTAAGTGTGCACTTGTTTCCTTGGAACACCATTCCCAACCACATCCCAGGATAGCACAGCATAACCCTCTCCATCAAGGAAAAGCTAGGGCCCCTGTCAGGGAGCTTTTCTTTAGGGCACTGAAGCATATTTTCTCCACCAAACCTGTCAAATCGTGTTCTTTATACTCCAGCTTGTTTTTTTCATTTCCTGTGCTTTAAAAATACCCAAGTAGATTTCCAAGCTCCTCTGCAATTGTTTCAGATCTACATGGGGTGAAAAAGCAATCCATGCTCCTATGGAACTGTGCTAATAAAGTGACCATTCTACACATTTACTATCTAATACATAAAACTATTGTTTTGTCTATTCCATATGTAAAATGTACCTCATGTCAGAGAGCCAATGACATTGGAAAATCCCTCCCAGCCCACGGAGTCCCAGCTGCGCCCGATGCCCACCTTGTCCCCAGCCCAGAGCCCTGAGTGCCACCTCCAGCCCTTCCTGGGACACCTGCAGGGATGGGCACTGCAAAGCTCCCTGGGCAGCCCCTGCCAAGGCCTGAGCAGCCTTTCCATGGGGAAATTCCTGTTGGTGCCCACCCTGAGCCCAGCCTGAGGCCGTTCCCTCTGCTCCTGTCCCTGTCCCTGGGAGCACAGCCCGACCCCCCGGCTGTCCCCTCCTGGCAGGGAGTTGTGCAGAGCCACAAGGGCCCCCCTGAGCCTCCTTTGCTCCAGGCTCAGCCCCTGCCCAGCTCCCTCAGCCCCTGCTGGGGCTCCAGCCATCCTAGTGCTATACAAAGAGCATCCTAGTGCTATACAAAGAGCAGTGTATAGACCTGCCATAGGTGCCTTTATCACCACATTTTAAACTTTCATAAATACAGAAAGACCCTTCAGAAAGCACTAAAGTCAAGTCAGCAGCAAAAGTGCCAATGTCCTCTGCAAAGCAGCGCGGCCCAGCCCGGCCCGGCCCCAGGCTCGGTGCCGCGGTTGCCCGGTAACCGCGCCCGGGCCCTCAGCGTCTGTGACGGCGCCGTGGCCTCAGCGCCTGCAGCCGGCGCTGCTGCTCATTCGCACTCGGCATTAGCCAAGCGAATGGTTCGCAGAGATCGGTCTCTACCAGTCTTGTGATTTCGTGGAGAATTGGTCTCTGTGAGCAACTCAGAAACTCGCAAAACATTGGTCTTTGTGAAGGACTCCTAAATTCACAGAACATTGGTTTCTGTGAGGGAGTCCTGAACTTACAAAGCATTGGTCTTTGTGAGGGACTCCTGAGTTTTGTTTGAAGGTAAAGACTGACTCAGGTTGTACTTTCTGGTTTTGTCACATCTCTGCTCTGAAAGAGAATGCCAGAGGGAAATACAGGGTGGGATAATGCCAGTCTTCAGTTTGGTGGCATGTATAGCTGAGGGGATGAAAAATATATGGTCTGCTGATGGTGCTTTTTGTCTCACTGAAGAAATGCAACATCTCCTAAATATACTAGTCTATCCTTTTTTTCCTATAGTATTTATTTAAACTACTTATAGGTGAATGAGTTCTGTTCAAGTTTCAGGGGATTGTTATGATCTGGTTATTAAAATTATTAAGGAGATGCCCCTGGATTAAGGTGCAAGACATGACCATGTGCCAAAGTCAATAGTTTGGATTTTATGGAACAGTAAATGTGAGGAAGAGAAAGGGAGAAAGAAATAGCAAAAGGAGGGGGGGGAGGGAGGGAGCTGGGAAGGGGGGAAGAAAGAGAGCGACAGAGACAGATTTAGTAGAAAATATCACCATTCCATGGATCCCATCCCATTCAATCCTCTTCTGGTCTTCTCTGTGGTGAGGCCTCACAAAATGTAAGACTCCAAAGGATTAATGCAGATTTGGGCAAGGTGGGACTGCCCAGGTACCTCCCTGGGGTGGGGCAAGTTTGGCTCTGTCTCTTGCTACTCTCAAATAATATAAAATCTTTAGCACTAGGATATCCTTTGAGTCTGCCCTGAATTGGGTTGTGGATTTTCAGATCTGTTGTGTTACTTTGCACGCCCTGCAGTCGTCTGGTGCAAGGCCTCAGGAAGGGCTGTGGGGGCACTTTGGAGGTCTTTGATGGGTTATGACACCCCCTCAGCTGCCCCTCATGGGAATGTCCCCTGGATGTGGCCTTCTGGGGCTGGCTGGGGGCTTTTAGAGCTGAGCCAGTTTGTCTCAGGGAGGATGGGTGTCCACTGCCCCTTAGCAGAAGTTGCGCCACATGCCCAAAATTTCCTCCTCCCCCCTCTGTTGATGGGAGGTTTGTGTGCAAACCTGGCCTCAGCAGACGAGTCTGTGGCTATGACTTCCCCAGCCTGAAGGCAGACAGAGCTGATTTTCAGCACAGCTGCTGAGTCTGGCTTTAGTGGGGATGTATTTTTCTCCCTCAGCCTTGTTCACTTCTCCCCAGACCTGAGCTAATGGGACAATAGTGTCAGCTTTATCTTGTCTCAAGTTCCCTTAGGCAGCTTAACTCACAGTGCCAAGTTCCAGTCAGGAGGCATTTTCAGGGAAGGGTGGGCTTGGGGGTCTCAGCTTCTCTATACAGTTTTGTCACAATGGGCAAAAATGTCACAATGGGCGCATTGTGAGTCAGAGAGGAGCAGAGGGTGGAGCTTCCTGAGTTGCTGCTGAGTGGCTGATTATAAGAGGTGTCTGGGGAGCGCGGCGACCCGGAGCGCGGCGAACAGGAGCGGGCAAACAGGGGTGTTGTGAGTCTCTGGGAAATATACGAGGCAGTTTGCGCGGCAGTTCGCGCAGGCAGGGCAAGCAGGCAGGGTTGCCAGTTGTCTCACTAGTAAGGAGTCCTTTGTATTGTTTGAGGTCTTTCTTCTGCCCGGTTGTGTTTGAGGTGTTTGTCAGTGATGGTCTCTACAAGGTCAAAAGCTGTGGCTGGTACAAGTGACCAAGTCGGGCCCTCCAAAAAGGATGTGTCTGTACAGACCCATCCATGCCCAGAATGTTTGAGCTTATCAGTGGCTTCAAGGAGTGTTGTGGAGGAGACCTGCCTGCGGTGTGAACAAGTGAATGACCTCCTTTCACTGGTGGCTGAGCTTAGGGAGGAAGTTGAAAGGTTAAGGAGTATCAGGGAAAGTGAAAGGGAAATAGACTGGTGGAGCTCAGCCCTTCCATCTTTAAGGGAGGCCTCTGACCAAGAGACTGAGGACTTATATGCCTCCCACCCTCGGGCAACAGAAGAGCACCTGGTAGATGAAGAGGAGTGGAAACAGGTCCCCATTCAGGGAGGTAATAACAAAAAGTCCTCCCCCTCCCCATCATCCAGCCAAGTGCCACTTCAGAATAGGTATGAGACCCTGGATAGAGAGACCCAACCAGATGATTTAGGAGAAAATTGTCTGACCAGTGAACCCCCCAGTTATGATTCATCTGTAAGACAGATCACTACCTCTAGCATCAAGAAGAAAAGAAGGGTAATCGTAGTAGGTGATTCCCTCCTGAAGGGAACTGAGGGTCCCATATGTTGACCAGACCCATCCCACAGGGAAGTCTGTTGCCTCCCTGGGGCCCGGGTACAAAATATCACTGAGAGACTTCCTGGGCTGATTCAGCCCTCTGATTATTACCCACTGCTGATACTCCAGACTGGCAGTGATGAGATTGAGAAAAGGAGTGTCAAGGCAATTAGAAAGGACTTCAGGGTACTGGGTCAGGTAGTTGATAGGGCAGGAGCTCAGGTAGTGTTCTGCTCAGTCCCTTTGGTGGCAGAGGAAAATGATGAAAGAAACAGAAGAATACGCATCATCAACAAGTGGCTCAAGGGTTGGTGTCATCAGCAAAATTTTGGATTCTTTGATCATGGGGAAACTTTTACAGCATCTTCTCTGCTGGAACCAGATGGGGTATACCTCTCTGTTAAGGGCAAAAGGGTTTTAGGATATGAACTGGCAGACCTCATTGAGAGAGCTTTAAACTAGGTTTGAAGGGGGAAGGGGAACCAGCTGAGCTATCTGGAAACAGGCCCAAGAATTACAAGGCTAAGTTAGGGGAGAAGTCAGTAGCCCAGATGAGGTGCATGTATACCAATGCACGCAGCTTGGGCAACAAACAAGAAGAGCTGGAGGCCGTGGTGCAACTGCAGAGCTATGATGCAGTTGCCATCACAGAAACATGGTGGGATGACTCACATAACTGGAGTACTGCACTGGATGGATACAAGCTCTTCAGGAGAGACAGGAAAGGAAGAAGAGGTGGAGGGGTGGCCCTTTATATTAAGCAGACTTTTGATGCCACCGAAATTGAAACTAAGGAAGATGGAGTTGAACGTCTATGGGTAAGAATAAAAGGGAAGGCCAACAAGGCTGACACCATACTGGGAGTCTGTTATCATCCACCCAACCAGGAAGAAGAGGTAGATGACTTATTCTATAAGCAGCTAGGTAATGTTTCAAGATCATCAGCCCTTGTTCTTGTGGGTGACTTCAACCTGCCAGACATCTGGTGGGAACTTAATACAGCAGTAAAAAGGCAGTCCAGGAAATTCTTAGAATGTATGGAGGACAACTTTTTGTCACAGCTGGTGGGTGAACCCACCAGGGGAGGGACTATGTTAGATCTGCTATTTGCAAATAGAGATGGGCTGGTGGGAGATGTGGTGGTTGGAGGTCGCTTGGGACAAAGTGATCACGAAATGATAGAGTTCTCAATATTTGGTGAAATCAGGAAGAGTACCAGTAAAACTCTTGCATTGGACTTCCAGAGGGGAGACTTTGGCCTGTTTAGGAGACTTATTCAGAGCGTCCCTTGGGAAGCAGTCCTAAAAAACAAAGGAGTTCAGGAAGGGTGGGCATACCTCAAAACAGAGATCTTGAGGGCACAGGAACAGACCATCCCTGTGTGCCGAAAGATCAGCCAACGGGGTAAACGTCCAGCCTGGTTGGGCAAGGAGGTTTTGGAGGAACTTAGGAATAAAAAGAGGACGTATCAGCATTGGAAGAAGGGACAGGTCTCTAAGGAAGTATTCAAGAAGGCTGCTAGAGCATGCAGAAAAAAAATTAGGAAGGCCAAAGCTCAGTTTGAACTTAGAATGGCAACTTCTGTAAAGGATAATAAAAAATGTTTTTACAAATACATTAATGGTAGAAGGAAAGGTATGACCAGCCCTTGTTCTTTATTGGACAAAGGAGGGAACTTAGTATCTGAAGATGAGGAAAAGGCAGAAGTGCTTAATGCCTATTTTGCCTCAGTTTTTAGTGGGAAGATGACTTGCCCTCAAGACACCTGCCCACCTGGGCTGGTTGATGGTGACAGGGAGCAGAATGGTCCCCCCTTTATCCAAGAGGGGGCAGTCATAGAACTACTGAAATGCTTGGATACTCATAAATCTATGGGACCAGACGGAATCCACCCCAGGGTGATGAGAGAGCTGGCAAATGAGCTTGCAAAGCCACTCTCCATCATTTACCATCAGTCCTGGCTCACTGGCGAGGTTCCGGATGACTGGAAGCTGGCCAATGTGATACCTATTCACAAAAAGGGTGCAAAGGAAGATCCTGGTAATTATAGACCAGTCAGTCTGACCTCAGTACCTGGTAAAATAATGGAACAGTTTATATTAAGCGCCATCACGCAAAATTTACAGGATGGCCAGGGTATCAGACCCAGCCAGCATGGGTTTAGGAGGGGTAGGTCATGTTTAACCAACCTGGTCACCTTTTATGACCTGGTAACCCGCCTAGTGGATGCAGGGAAGGCAGTAGATGTTGTTTATTTGGATTTCAGCAAGGCCTTTGACACTGTCTCCCACAGCATACTCCTAGACAAGCTGGCAGCCTGTGGCTTGGACAGGAGCGCTCTGTGCTGGGTCAGGAACTGGCTGCATGGCCGGGCCCAGAGAGTGTTGGTGAATGGTGCTGCATCCAGCTGGCAGCCAGTCACCAGTGGTGTTCCTCAGGGTTCTGTGCTGGGGCCAGTTCTGTTTAATGTTTTTATTGATGACATGGATGAGGGTTTAGAGTCCTTTATTAGCAAATTTGCAGATGACACTAAGCTGGGAGCGTGTGTGGATCTGTTAGAGGGACGGAGGGCTTTGCAGAGGGACTTGGAACGGTTGGAGGGATGGGCAGAATCCAATGGGATGAAGTTCAATAAGTCCAAGTGCCGAGTCCTGCACTTTGGCCACAATAACCCCCTGCAATGATATAAGCTGGGGACAGTGTGGCTGGACAGTGCTCAGGAGGAAAGGGACCTGGGGGTGCTGGTTGACAGTCGGCTGACCATGAGCCAGCAGTGTGCCCAGGTGGCCAAGAAGGCCAATGGCATCCTGGCTAGTACCAGGAATAGTGTGGCCAGCAGGAGCAGGGAGGTCATTCTTCCCCTGTACTCAGCACTGGTGAGGCCACACCTTGAGTATTGCGTCCAATTCTGGGCCCCTCACTTTAAGAGGGACGTTGAGATGCTTGAGCGTGTCCAAAGGAGAGCAACGAGGCTGGGGAGGGGCTTGGAACACAAGCCATATGAAGAGCGACTGAGGGAGCTGGGGTTGTTCAGCCTGGAGAAAAGGAGACTCAGGGGTGACCTTATCACCCTCTTCAACTTCCTGAAGGGTAGCTGTGGTGAGCTGGGGGTCGGTCTCTTTCTCCGGGCAACAACCGACAGAACAAGAGGACACAGTCTCAAGCTGCGCCAAGGGAGATGCAAGCTAGAAATAAGGAGGAAGTATTTTACAGAAAGACTAGTCAAATACTGGAATCATCTACCCAGGGAGGTCGTGGAGTCACCATCCCTCGAAGAGTTTAAAAAAAGACTGGATGTGGCACTTGGTGCCATGATCTAGTTGAGGTATTAGAACATGGGTTGGACTCGATGATCTTAAAGGTCTCTTCCAACCTAGAATTTCTGTGTGATTCTGTGTGAAAAAGTCCTTTATAGCAATATTTAAGCCATTAGCCATAACACTCTAGTCTCTCACAAGTCCTGTGAGGAGCAGCTGAGAGAGCAGGGGTCGTTTAGCCTAAAGAAGAGGAGGTCCACTCAAGCTGTTTTTAAGTAATATTTAAGCTACAGCTTTGATTGTTCTAAGTATTTTTAATGTTGAGCATTTTAGCTCCAGGTTTCAGTATGATCTATCTTTGAATTGCACAAGGTAACCATGTAGTTCAAATAAAGTCCAACTAGAGGCCTAACAATACTAGCTGCTTATGCCAAACAAGCACATAGCTACTTTCAAATCATAGAAAATCTTTAGCACCAGTATATCCCTTGAGTCTGCCATGAACTGGGTTCTGGATTTTCAGAGTTCCATTGTTGTTCCTTCCAGTTCTGTTGAGGGACTGTCACTCATCTGTGACATCATCTTTTCACAATGGCGGCCGGATTCCACGGAAAGGTACCGAAGCCTCTTTTGAACAGGGACAAAGAGAAGCCTAATAATGTGAGTAGCCCCTGGGGCTGTGTTAAGGCTGGAAACTGCCCTGGTGTCCCTGCTCTCCCTGCCCCTGTTGTCCAGCAGTGCTCTGAAGCTGCAGATCCCCTCCCCAGCCCTCTGTGCCATGCTCCTGTTGCTGGGGCTGTCCTGGTGCAGTAGGGAACACTGTGGGATGTGTCAGGGACAGCCCAGCGCCTTGCCTGGCTGTGCCAGCAGAGCCAAGTGAAACCAATGTACAGCTGAAGCCCTCAGCATGGGCTTCTTTCCTTCCCCTTTGCCACAGCAATTCCTTCTGTCAGGCTGGGCACTCACCTGTGCTGCTCTGACCAAGCTGCCCTTGGGCACCTGGGCATGTGAGGGGGAAAGCTCAAACTCTGCCCCAAGCCTTGAGAGCCACGGCTGGTCCCAGCTGGAAGAGCTTCCAAAGCAGCTGTTCTCTCCCAGCTGCTGGGTGGGCACAGATGCAGCCCTGCAGGCAGCACTGGAGCCAGGGCCACAAAGGTCCCTTGCTGTCTGCAGCTCACTTGACTGAAGATGCCCCACTGCTGAGGCTCTGCCAAGGACATCCCTCTGTTTTCTTCTCTCAAGGGCTCTGTCAGCCCAGACAGAGAAAACCAATGCTAAGTAACAGAGAGAGCTAAAACTTGGACACATTCCTGTGCACCTCACTCTTGCTACAGCTTTTCTTGCTTGCTTCCCTTGGACTCAGCCAGCAGTGCTATCTCCTGCCTGTGAGTTTTGAGTGTTGTGCAGGGGTGGAGTTCAGGCAGTTCTGAGAGCTCCTCCCCACTCTCTGGAAAGGTCACTGCCTCAATCCAGTGAAATGTAAGAGGAAACAAATGCCCCAAGAGCAGAAATCCCCAAACATGTCCCATCAAATCACAGAGAGACTCATGGGACACAGCCATGTGGCTGGAGTATGTGTATTGCACTCTGTATTATTAATTTATTGGTGCTAAGTATTTCAGCAGGCAACTTCCAGTGTTTCCAGAACTGTCCAAGTGGTTGTGATCACAAATTATTCATCAGTGCCACTTGTTCAAGGAAAGCCTTTCTGAACAAGCACATCTCTGACATTCTTGCTGGTTTTTGTTGTTTTTGTGGGGGGTTTTTTTTGTTTTTTTTTTTGGTTTTTTTGGGTTTTTTTTCTGCCTTTCAGGTGCGTCCCAGCAAGTACCAGAGGGATCAGATAATCCAGATGAGGAAGGATGCCGGCATTACCTGGCGTTATCTGCCTGGTCTTACCAAACTGCTAAGCACGGAAGGCACAGAAGTGTTTCTTCCAAAGGTAGCCTTTTCCTGCTCTTTTCCTTTCTGTTTAACATGAAGTATGAAGAGGGTGAGTGCTTGTGACAGGCTCGCCTCCAGCAAAAGACCTCAGTGTCCAGGTCCTGTTGTCATTGCAAACTGCTGGGAGTGGTGGACTGGGAGTCCTGATCTGCACTAAGCCAACACAAATGACCTCTGCTGAAGCTGCTGGGCTGTGCTGGAGTGTAGCTGCCATTGCTAAAACCAGGGGGGGAAGGCTGAGGACACAAAGGCACAAAATTGCCATTTGCCATTCTCCTGCTGAAGGAGCCACCTCTTGCTTTGGTGTGGTCACCATCAAATGCTTGGGGTCACAGCATTCCCTCCACAGTGGCAGCGTTGGCCTTTGAGGCCAAGGACCTGCAGGAATTACTTCAGATTTAGCAAAACAAATTGCATTACTGCTTTGGGCGGGAACAACGTGTTGGGACCCTGACGGGGTGTTAGATTTTGCAGGCAGCCAGATGTACAGGGGACTCACCTCCCCTTCCCTCTCATCCTCCTTCCTTTTGGTCAGGTCAGGTTGTCAACCCCATCCCTCTCCCAGCTCACAGCAACACCCAACACACCAACCTGAACAAATCCAAACAACACATAGTACCAACAAATTCCATTCTTTCACTTAAAAACCTTTTGGCTTCAGCCAAATATCACCTCATCTCTCACACCTCCTCTAGTACTGTTCTCTTCTTACTGATGCTTAAGTTCTAGTTCAAAACAGGTATTTGCAGTTGTGTGGGCCTCAGTTTCCCTGTCTCAGAGTAAAGGACATCCCAAAATTGAATCTGATTTAATTTGTGGGTTTTACTTACTCCATGAGTGCTCAGTCAGTGCTCCAGTGGGCACAGGGCTGTGCTTAAGGAAAGTGCTGCCTGGCATTCTGGAGAAGGAAAGCTGGAGAAATAAAAAGAGCAACTTGGCTTGAGCCTGCTCTAAGCTGATCAAGCAGTTCTTGATCAGCTCAGAGCAGAGGTGGGTGAGCCAGAGTTTGCCCAGTGTGTCCTGGGCAGACATGCTCACCCAGAGTCTGTGCTTCACTGGGGACCAGTGTAAGGGATCCTTCATGAACTTTCCTCCCAGCAGCTGAACCTCTCCCTGCTCTCTCACCTTTCCAGCCACCTCCGAAACGGAGCGTGTTGGCAGTTTCCCCACAAGAGCTGGTATTTCAGAACGTCGTTGCTCATGAGGTCTCTGAAATGGTGCTGTCTATCATGAATAAGGACAAGGTAAGTGCTGGCACCTGGAGCTTTAACACTGTGCTGGAAGAGGAGAGTGCTGTCATTCCCCCAGTGTACAGCAAAGCAAGGTATCTGCTGCAGCACATCCAGAAGGAAATGTCTCAGCACCTTTGTTCTGCAAGTTGTGGAAATCTTCCTGTGCTGGGAACTGTCCCCTGATTTTGGCCATGCATTGATGGTATCTATGCCAAAGGAGTTTCCTGCTCTTGAAAGCTCTGGATTGGTAGGAATGTTGAGCCTGTACAGTTCTTAGCTGCTCTCATGCTTTGCCTTGAGCTATACCACATCCTGGGTTTCCTTGGTTAATCTTGGCTTCTGGTAGGAATCTCTGCCTCTCTCAGACTGTTTGGCTCCCTTTGTGCAGGTCACAGTCAGCTCAGGGGCTGAGTCTTCTCCACTTTATGCTGGAATCACTTCTCATTAATGGCATTGGCACTGCAGGAAATGTGTTCTGAAAGAGCCCTGCAATCAGAGTGATGGAGCAGAAGCAGTGGGAGGCCTTTAGGTGCCACTTCAGGCTCCTGCTAAGTTTCATTCAGCTCAGCTTTTCCAAAAGCAACTGCTCTGCTTTCCCTTTGAAGAACCACAGCACATCCAACGCTCCTGGAGGTTTTCACCTTCACTTGTGATTGTTTTACAGTTTCCCAAGAGAGTTGAGAGGGAAAAAGTTGAAAAATGTCACCAGTTGTGTTCTAGTGTAAAGAGGAAAACAGAGACCATTGGAATTTCAGTCAGGGAAACATTTCTCAAATGAGCCTTGTGCCAAGAGTGGGCTGGTGGGAAGAGACAGGAGGGAGTCCAAATCATCTGGTTTAGACTTTCTGAGAGCATTTTGGTGCTCAGGGGTTGATGATATCTGTGTGCTAGAAAATGCATGTGTGCTGTGTCTGTGAATCCCAGAGGGCAGAACCTGGCCTGCTGGCTGCAGGCAGGAATGCCCAGCAGCCCAGCTTGCCTGCACAGGCAGCAAGAAGCCCTGGAGAGCCAAGATTGGCTTTGCATACTGGAACCACACTATCACTCAGTGCTGGTCATGTTTCTCCAGGCAGAAAATGCCTTTGAAGCCCAGAGTCAATAGGCACAGCCTGTCTGTGTTTCCATCACTTTTGGCAAGCTGAATGCTCTCATGGTTTTATGATTCTTCCTTGCTGCTTTACTGCCCATTTAAATTCTCTTTGCCATCTCCTTGTTTTAGGGATTGTCTTGCTGTGTTCCTTCTTTTGCTTTTCAGGTTTACTTTTATTCCCAGGAAGGCTACAGTGGTTTGGTCTCCTCTCTTGCTGCTCTGCCTGCATGACTCTATCTCCACAATGTCCCTACCCAAACCTCATCTGCTAGAAGGGAATTTTTTCCTTCCCCCCAGGACAATTTGATGCTTTGCTTTCAGGAAGCACATTCACCCCTGGAACATGACAACTTCATGGCTGTGTGCAGGCAGAAGCCAGCAGGTTTTTTGGCCTTGTTGAATATGCAGATGACTTGGTTCAGGTGCTCTGTCTCCATCCTGCTGGTGCTGACCTGCTTGGCCCTTCCTTCCCACCAGGCACTGCCCTACTGGCCCTGGCCACAATGCTGGAGCCAGACAGGAGGGATTCAAGCTCAGCCTTGTGAATGATGTGCCTGTGCCTGCACAGCTGAAAGTGCTTTGGAAAAGGGGCCAGGGAGGGATGTCAGCAGGGCACGGACAGGTCTCCTCTCGTTTCCACAAGTGGCAAAATCATCATTTGATGTCTTTGCTGCAGATTGCTCGGATGGTGAAGGTCTCCATGGAGAGCTCACCTTACTTCCAGCTGGCCTGCCCCAGTGATGTGTACCACATCGTGCCACCAGGCGCCTCTGCCCCTGTGCGCATCCGCTTCACTCCCGACGAGAACAAGGTGAGGCTGGAGGAGCCAAAGCACACAATGATCTCCACAGCCATTGTTTTCCCTGCACTCTGCTCCAGCCCATTGCATGCTGTGAGCTGGGCTCCAGGCCCTGGGCAGGCAGCCTGCAGCAGCCAGTCACACCTTGGCACTGCTGGCAGGCACTGCAGCCAGGCCTGACAGGCTCTGCTTCCCCTCCCTGCACATCCCTGAGCATTCCCAAGGGAAGATGCACAGGGAACAGGATGAAAATGACAAAGAGATGTTGACAGTTGTTCAGCCATCTCTAGGTCCAGTGGAAGGGGTTTCATTATTATGGAAAACACTCGAGGGACAAAGAGGTCAGGGAGCTTTCCTCCTTCCTGACTGCCAACAGCTTCCCTGCCTGCCCCTGGGCTGGAGCAAAGACGGTGCTTTTTCACCCCCTCTGTTCTGCAGCCTTGCAGCTGTGCTGTCCCAGAGCACAGGTGACCATGGCACAGCTGCAGGGGCAGGGCAGAGGATGTGCTGTGCCCGTGAGCCCAGCCTGGCACAGGCACACTGGGCTCTGGGTGCCCTTGGTCAGCAGGAGGTTGCTGAGCTGCAGGGGACTTGGACACCTGCCTGAAGGAGCTCGTGTAGGGCAGGTACAACCTGCAGGCAGAGCTGTGGGCCCAGAGCCTGTGGCAGTGACACTGCTGGGGCTCTGTCTTCATGCCTGTCACTGTGCTTGCTCTGTCAGCTGGCACCCATTCCGTGCCAAAGGTGCTTCTGCATGGAGGTTTGAACAGCAGTGCTGAGGCCCTGGCAAGTCTGATCTCACTGCTGGCATCTGGAGACTTGTTCATACGGAAGGGTTTAGGACATGGCATGGAAGGGAGGAAGCCTTGCAGGCAAACAAAGAGAGGCCCTTTCCAACAGCATCCTGCAACCTCTTAGCACTGTTCTTCTCCTGACTTGGTTGGAGAGGCAAAGTTAGAGGGGAGTTGTGAGCCAACTGATGTTTCTGCACCAGGCCAGAGGTGCAGGATCTCTTTGGGTGCAGCTGTTTTCTCATCTTCCTCTTGCTGCTTAGAGTCAGTTTAGCACTTTATCCTATTCTCAGACAGTGGGAATATAGAAACCTAAAGAGGAATGTGCTGTGTTCCCTAGCTCCATGTTCCTTAGAAGGAGCTTAGGAATTCTTTAATATCATTAAAATTTGTGAGTGAAAATTATGGTGGCCTAGGGCAGTTCTCCGTATGACCCAAGTGACACAAGAGCTTAATGCCACTGAGATAGCTTTTGCAAAGTGCACTGGTGCCTTTAAAATGTGACATATTAGAAAAACTCAGTGTTTATTTTAGGGTGGAATAGATAAATTGATGCCCGGTAAATTGATGCCATGGATGAGTTACAGGAAATGGTTTTTCTTCTGCCATGGGGATGGCACTAAATGCCCTGTGCTGAGCCAGTTTCTTTTCCTGCAGGATTATTCCCATGAGCTCACCTGTATCACGGCAAAGGAGAAGATCGTTGTGCCAATTCGGGCCATTTTTGCCCGAGCCATCCTGGACTTCCCTGCCCAGGTGGACTTCTCCGAGTGTCCGGTCAAGCACAGCACCCAGAAGACTCTGCTGGTTCGCAATGTCGGTAACCGGACAGCTCATTACCAGCTGAGCACCCAGAGGTGAGGCAGCTCATCTGTCCCTGTGCAAAGGATATCACCTTTGGGTGAGAGCAGAGTTGGGAAAGAGCAGCAAAAGGAACCAGAGCATCAGAGCTGCTGCCCTGCAGCCCTGGCTGGAAGTGAGCAGGCAACCCCTGAAGTCACCCCGAGGAGTGTTATTCCCATCCTGCCATCTGAGGGCAGGAACATGTAACATGGGGCAGCAGTGGGAAGGGAATGGAATGGAATGGAATGGAAGGTAGTGCTGAAGTGTGGCCAGGGATTCCCTTAACTGGCAGCTTCTCTGTTCTGGTGGAATTTCTGGCAAAAGAATAAGAAGAAAATCCCGTGCCTTGCCCCCAGCAGGCACTGATCCCCCCGAGCCCCAGCAGGGACCTGCAGCAGTGCTGGCATCAGCCCTGGGGCAGATGCAGGAGCCCGTGCACTGATCTGGCTCTGGGGCTGCTGGGGCCTTGTCTTTCCTCCCCTCCCTCCAAAGTCTCACGTCCAGCACATAAACATTGCTGGCCCAAGGCTTCTCCATCAGCCAGTGATGGTCTCACCAGTGGGAATGGGAACAGCTCAGCCCATCATTGCAGCGAGAGGTCCTGAATGAGCTGAACCTGAAGCAAGTGACATGAATCAAGCTCAGCTTGCCAGATGTTCTCTTTATTTCTGTGTGTGATGTAATCATCACCAAACTCCCCAGAACACACTTTAAAATGACAGAGTGTCCAGCAGCAAAGCACCCAGGCCAGGAACTTTTGTTTCCTCAGTGGGGCTGGAGAAGAGCACAAAGCACATTTCCCCTGAGCTGTCCCTGAGCATCAAAGCACAGAGTCTTGTGCTTGTCAGGCAAGAGCTCTTTACCTGGTGACCAATCCTGATGGCTCCTGTTAAATCCAAAGTGCACCAACACATTTGCATTAACATTTCCAACACCTCGCCCAGAGTTTCTCTGCTGGGCCAAGCAACAGTTACCAGCCTGGATGACAAGCCACAGTCCCAGACTGCATTGCTGGTAAACACACAGAAACCTCCTGTTCTGCTTCCTTGATGTGCTCCTGCTCATGGTGCTTCATTTAGCTGGCATGGGATCCTTCAGACTGTAAATAGCATCCTCCTTTTGGGTTTCCATGTCACTCTATTGCTCTAATCTGCATTTGCACTCTTTCAGAGTTTTGACTGCTCCTTTTCTTAGAGCAGCTTTCATTGAAATGTTGATAAAATGTGCCCTTTTTAGGCTAAATCAGGATATTTTCAAGGCAAAATAAACCAAAGAATCACACTGCAAATTCAACTGTAACTATTCCTTGGTCTTCAAGGAAAAGTTCCTTCTCCCTGTCTGATTCCTAGGCTGTAATATCCCAGGACAGTAGTGCCCTAACATTTGCATCTCCTGGGATGAGGTTTATAGGCAGCAGGAAAAGAGAAATTCCTGAGGCAGTCAGTGTCAAGTTCTGCATGCAGATAGCTCTGAACCCTCTCTGTGCTCTTCACAAACCATTCTCTGATGGGATTGCTGGCAGTGGGACCCTTGAGCCTCATTGCAGAGAGCTGGATGCAGAGTATGGGGGAGCTGAGGTCATTTTACCCCCAGGATCTTGTGAGGGCTGGATCTCCTCAGCAGTGGCTCAGTGGCTGTTTCTGAGCCTGTCTGTTCTGTCCTCTGCTGCCTGTGCTTGGTTTGCTCCCTGCTTGCCCAAGGGAGCTGCAGTGCAGCAGGAATCTCCTGGCCAGGTGTCCCCCCAGCCCTGATCCCTCTCTTTGTGTTGCAGTCCTTTCTCCGTGGTGCCGACCGCAGGAACTCTGGGTGCTGGTGACACCATGCGGGTGACAGTGACATTTCATGCGCTGACCAACGGGGACCATTTTGGGTCCCTGGCAGTGTGCTGCAACCCAGGTGAGTGCTGGGCCCTGCAGGGCACAGGACAGTTCTCCACATGGCTCCCTGTTGTCCCTCCCCCTGCATTCCCTCTAGAGGTACCTCCCTGTTCAGCTTTACCCCAAAGAAAACTGAAAACTGCTTGGTGTTCAAGGGCTTGAGAAAGTGGATCCCGTCTAAAGGGTGAAGATTTTTGATTCCTGTTTTGCTGGGAGTTGCTGAGTGGAGGAAGGAGGATCCCTGATTCTCCACTACCATGTGGCTATGCCTGGGTGAAGTTTTATTTGATTCCTGGGCCGTGCTGGATGTGAGGTCTCCATCAGACTCTCTCCAATGCAATGGATTTCTTTCACAGCTCTGTCCCATATGCTGCTTCTCCACTGGCTTCTCACACATCCTTTTTCTATGTGGCCCTTACACATATATGTAGTTTCTGTCTAATAACATTTTCAGGCCCTCAAGTTCCTGTTTGGTGACAAATCAAGACAAATTTTTCCCTGTGCCCATTTCCCAGGCTGTTCATGTTGTTACAAACCTCTCACATCTATCTCCCATTTGATTTCTAGACTGAGGAATCCCATTCAGTCTTAATGTAGAAGCTGCTCTGTACTTATTAATCTTTCTATTGTCCCTTTCTTCTTTAATGTGCAATGCTCCAGCTTGGTTTTTGAGATCAGAACAATATAAAATATTTCAAGACTGATGTGGCTGTGGGTTTGGACAGGGAGAGGATGATGATGATGATTTTCATGGTGTTCATTTTAGAGTGGTTTGTCACATTGCAGAGCCAGGCTGGTTGTGTTTCCTCACCTGTGTCCCCTCCTGCTGTGCGCTGTCACTTCACTTGTTCCTCTGGGCCTCCTTTTGCTGCCCACCTGCCCCCAGGCATATTTGCTGGTCAGCAACAAGGGATCCAAGGGATCAGGAGAGATGGGAGCCTCGTGGGATGCCCAGGGAGACCCTGGGCAAGGCAGGGCTGAACAGGGCTCCTCACCCTGTCACCTGAAGGACTTGGATGCAGAAATCCCAGTGATCTGAGTGGGTCACCAGAGCACACTGACCAATCCCACTGTCCATCCTGTCACCTTGGGGCCAAATCTCTACAAACACACTCAGAAACAAGGGGTTTAAGGAGCTGCCCAGGACATCCTCACCACTCTACACACAGAGCTGTCAGGATGTGACAAATGGACTGATCCACAGAACTGCTCATTCAGATAAAAACTGTGACACCTTCTTTTGTGCCCTGGGATTTGTTCTGTTCCTTGTGCTTCCATCAGCCAGTGAGCTGAGCAAAGACTCCCCTTTGCTTTGTTCCAGGTGAAGAGAGTATCCACATAAAGCTCCATGGAGATGCTGTAGAGCTCGATGTTGCGTTGAGCACAAATTCTGTGGAGGCTGGCAAGACCTTCATCACCATGGCATACCAGACAACCGTGTTCCTGGAAAACAGGAGTAACATCACAGCCCACTTCCAGTGGAAGGCTTTGCCTTCTGAGGAAGATGACTATGAAGAGAAGAGGAGGTTGGTTTGGAAGATGCATTTCAGTGAGATATATGGCCCAAGACTGAAACTAACGTATGGCCTCAGGGGGGTGTTGGTGCTTTTGAATGGTTTAGGCCAAGTAAACCATGCCTGGCACTGGGGCATGTGTCCCTGGGCTTCAGGAGCTCAGCACTCAGCATTCGAGTTCCATTTATACTCCAACCAGGAATGGCATTTTGGGAAGGAAAGGTTGGTTGCAATGACTGATTTCCTCAGGTTCTAATTGGGCTCTTGTCTCTCTAATCTTCTTCCTACATGACCTGGCAACATTCCTAAATATTTCCTGAGTTGCCAGCCCCTCTTTCCAAAGGTGATACACCCTCTTTTTTTCTTTTAGTTTCTTCAAAAGTTCCTTTCCCATCCAGGCTGGTTGTCTTCGCTGTCAGCTTGCCCCGTCAGTGTGCCTTTCAGCACACAGGGACAGTCTCTTCCTGTGCCTTCAAGACTTCTTTCTTGAAGTATGTCCATGCTTCCTGAACCCCTTTGTTTTAAGGTCTGTTTCCAAAGGTACTCTCCAAATCAGTCTCTTGAATAGGCTGAATCTGCCCTCCAGAAGTCCAGAGTGGGAGTTTTGTTGATGCCCGTCCTTGTTTCACCAAATATTGAGAACTCTATTATTTCACAGTGACTGTTCCTCAGACAGTGGTGAGCAGATGAAGTTCATTTAGTTATTAGGGAATCTCCTGGTGATATCCAGTACCTGGACCCCAGGGAGCCAGCAGACTGCCCTGTGGAATGGATCCAGAAGACACCTAGGGCCCTCAGTTCCCCTTAGAAGGGAGTCACCTACTACCACTACCCTTCTTTTCTTCTTAATACTTGAGGCTGTGATATGCTGACAGACGAAGTGCAACTGAGAGACTCTCCAGACAGAATTTTTTTCTTTAGTGTCGTCTGCCAGACCTTCTGGATCCAGGGCCTCATACCTATTCTGTCAGGACATCTGGGTAGGTGGTGGGGGTCAGGAAGGAATTTTATTACCTCCCTAGTAGAGACCCATTTCTATTCCCCACTGTCTTTTAAGTCTCCTCCTTTTGCCTCATCACAGAAAAGGCAGGGCTCCTCTGACTCCTGCTGAGCTTTTCTCAGGGTTAGAAGGGTGTAGCTCCAACAGTTTATTTCTGTTTTGCTCTCCCTAATTCTCCTCAGCTTTTCCATTTCTTCCTTCAGCTCTGCCACTGGACAGAGCAGATCATTCACCTGCTGACACCACACACAGGTGTCTTTTGCACTAACCTCTGATCTTAGCACCAGGTTCAGACCCTCCCTGCAGCCAGGGGCCTGGACAGCTACGTCCTTCCTGGGGGCTTCTGTTTGAGTTAGTACACTCTTGCTGGCAGCAGCAGCAGCAGCAATGGCTTTTCATCATTTGTAAAACATTGCTGGGGAAAAAAAAAGGCAGAAAGAAGAAATGAAAAAAAAAAAAAAAGCAAGCACCCAAGCACCTCACAACCAGCCAAAGACACAAGGAAGATAGCTGGCTGCACCCTTTTTGCTCAACCTGATTGTGCCAACTGCCACAAAAAACTGAAAAACCTGTGCCAACTGCCATGCCCAAATTGCCGTGGCAAGTCCCTGTTTGCTGTGGGCCAGGTCGCTCGCACTCCCCAGAGCCATTTTGCATCACCTGCAAAGGACCAGGAGATCGACCCTTGCCTGCTTGAATGGCTGATGAGAGGGTCATTTAGTGCCCTGGGCTTCTTGATTTTCCTCTGTTCTCTCTCTACTTCACAGTGTCTGACTTCCATACAAGCTATGTGTGTATAAAGAAAATCCCTTTACCTTCTCCAGCTACTTCCCTGGACTATTGATTTCCATTTTTTCCCACTTGCCTGCCTCAGCCTGAGCCCCAGGTGATCCACTTTTCCCTCAGAAGCAACTAAGTTTCCCCAAAGTAAACTTACGCCTGGTTTTGGTTTTGTGGATTTTTGTCCAATTACATCTGTTTTCATGCTCGTTTGTGTCCTAGACTGTCACCAGGACATTTTGTTCTTCTTACTTCCAGTCTTTGGGATGGTTTTAGCTCCAAGGCCACTGTCCTGCTGTCAGAGAAGCTTTTGAGATCTCAGAGCAGAGAGGACGTTTTTAGGAGAGGAGATAGTGCGGGATCAGAATATTTACTACCATGCACTGGCATGGGACCCAAAAAGCTCTGGATCATGAAACTCCAGGAGTTTGCTGTCTCCCTCCTGCACAACAAAGTCCCTTCCCCTCTCAAAGCCTCTGTTTTCTTGCATATAAAACCTGCAATGTCACTGAAGCGATGCGGTGCCTGAATTCATCAATTTCCTTTGGAAGTGCTCTGGGATGCTATTGGGAAAGGCAGAGTAGGGAACAGGGCAGGTCCAAAATGGAAGAAACAAAGAGTGATGCTGGTAACACGTAGCTACAAGCCAGCTTCATCTCCCCTTCCCAGGGAAGTGTTGCAGTGGGTGCTCTGTGACCTTTACCTGCATCCCCCAAGCAGCTCAGTGGGAGGAAAAGCCAGCTGAGGTGGTCGGTGGATTCTCCCTCAGTTTTGGCAGAGGCTTTGAGCCAGGAGGTTTCTCTGGAGGGATGTTGGCTTTGGAAACCTCTCCTGAGCTTGCAAGTGTGGGGTGAAACTCCCTGCTGTGCCAGTGAACAAGTTATCCTCTGATCCATGCGGGACCCTCGTGGCTTGGCTCAGCCTTTGCTGGGGAGCTGCTGCTGCTCCTCCCCAAGTGCTTTGCTCTCCTGCACTCCCACTTCTCTATGCAAATCTGTGGCTTATTAAATGATCAGCTGGCCTTGTCTCTCCCTGGGGCTGCAGGCAGAGTTTTTTGCTGCACCCCTCAGATGAGGAGTGGCTGGAAAACTTCTTGGACGAGAAAGAAGTAGAGAAGGTGCAGGGCTTTTCTGAAGATTTCACTACCCTCCTGAGAAGAAGGGTTGAGGAGAAGAAGAAAAGGGTGCACAAAGACCCCCTGCTGTTCGCCAGTGACAATTTTTTCATTGAGCCATTGGTAAGTGACAGCCAAGAACCTCATTTTCTTCCCCCTCCTCTTCCTCCTCCCAAGCACCCTTCCCCCGGCTGCAGTCACTGGGCAGATCCTCAGCTGGCCCCATGTGCTGGCAGGGAGGACGTGGAGTTTCTGGAGCGGCTGCAGAGCTCCCTGCTCAAAGCATTTGTGCCCTGCAGGCTCAAGGCAGGGCTGGGAGCCTGACACAGCCCAGCTCTGCTGCCAGGCTGGAGCTCAAGGCCCTGCGTGCGTGTCCTTGCAGTGTCACAGGGAGCAGTTCCTGTAGGCAGGGGCTCCCCCCACACGTGGGGCTCAGCAGAGGCTGTTGGAGCGCTGCCAGCTCACACACTGACCTGAAGCTTGCAATGGCTCCCTGGCAAAAGGAGGCCAAATTCAGCCCAAGGTTAATGACAGAAATGCCAATCCCCTCCTGTAACCATGCCTTGCACTATTGCTGAGTGTCCCTTCCAGTGTCATCCTTGTGTGAGCCTGGACACAAGGGTGCAAGGTTGAAATGGGCCTTTGGAGCTCTCCTGCACACAGGGACAGAAAACCTTTTCCTTTTCTGGTGATGCAAGCAAACTGCCACGTGCTCCCATCAGCCAGAGCCCTGATTCTGAGTACTGGCATTGGAAGAGATGATGAATGCCTGGTGTCTGCACGGAGCAAAATCCCTTCTCATCTTGCAGTAAAGCCCAGAATAATCCCAACCTCTGCTTTCTTTCAAAACAGCTTAACTAATATCTGTAGTTGTCTCTTCTTGGTTACTCCTATGGCCCATCTAAGGCCAAGAGCCACCAGTGCACAGTGGCACTTACATCCCATGTAGCTGACAGCAGCATGATGGGACCAAGAGCTTGTGTCAGAGCAGCAGGAATATTGTGGAGAGTGGCAGCTGATCAGCTGAGCATTGAGAGCTTCCAGCGCTGTGTTGAGCTGGGTTTGGAGGCTTTCCTTGGCTGCTTGTGTTGTTCACTCATCATTGATGCTCAATCAAGGCTTACAGGCCTGTGGTTGGAAACAAGAAATGTGGAGTTTGAAGAGCAATGCTTTGCTTTCTCTTTCTGTTGTAGGAGGGAGAAATTGGGCCCAATAGTACGGCTGAAATCACGGTGACCTTCGAACCCCTGGAAGCACTGGAGTATCAAAGTGTGGCTTACTGCCATGTCTCAGGTGCAGCTCCTTTGCCCTGCTCCTGTCCCCCTCAGTGAAGCCATGGTGCAAGCCTGAGCCCACTGGGCTCCCATGGAAGTGCTGGGAAGAGTCCCTGGTCAGCAGGGCAGTGCTGGCACATCCCCCCTGGCCCTGCAGCCTCCAGGGAGTCTCCTGTGCAAGGCCAGGGCTCAGAATGCTGGGTCTGCCTTACTGATCCCAGAACAGCCCAGGCAGTGCAGGGAGAGGTTTTCATGCCATGGCTTTGCCAGCATTTCCTCAAAGGCCAGAGAGCTCCAGAGCAGAACAGCTTTAGTGAACAAGCACTAAGCCCCTGCAGGCCCCTGGCCTCCAGGATGGGTCCATTTGCCATGGATCCATCATCAGGTGGAAGGAGCTGAGTTAGAAATGTGCTCCCTGGCCCTGGATCACCTCCCAGTGCCCAGACAGCAGCAGAGCAGAGGTGGCTGAGCCCCACTGAGCACAGGGTGTTTGTAGAGGGAGCACCCTTGGCCAGCAGCTGCTTCTCTGCCTGTGTGGGAGTTGTCCCCTTGCAGCTCTCACTCTGTGGAAACAGAACACAGTGCTGAGTGTCAGAAGGGGAGCACTTGGGCAACAAAGGCCTGTGCTCCTGGCCCAGGTAGTTTGGTAATTGCCAAACTCATCATGAGCTTTGTGCCTGCACTGAATGGATTTCAAAGCTCCTCTAGGTGCACAGGAAGGAAACCACAGAATCACAGTATGATGAGGTGGGGTGGACCTTAAAGATCATCTAGTGCCAAGGCCCCTGCCATGGGCAGGGACACCTCCCCCTAGACCAGGTAGCTCCAAGCCCCATCCAGCCTGGCTTGGAACACTTGCAGGGCTGGAACCTCCACAACTTCCCTGGGGAACCTGCTCCAGTGTCTCACCACCCTCACAGTAAAAAATTTCTTCCCAATATCTCAACTAAATTTCCTTTCTTTCCATTTCCACCCATTACTGCTTGGCCTGTCACTCCAGGACACCAGAGATGTTTTAAACTGAGCAGGCTCGTGGCTCAAATTGGAAACTAGCCCAAGGAATGGGTTAGAAATTCAAAGTCAGCCCCAAGGGATATCTCCTGAGGGAAGAAAAGGGTCCATATCTTCTCCTGCAGCATCAGGAGCTGACTGCATCCAGCTCAGAGTCAGGGACTAGCACTGAGGTAGCCTGGAAAATCCAGTGTGACAGAGGGAATGATTGTACTGCAATGGACATCTCTCCCCAGGCCGTGAGAGCAGGATACCCCTGCAGCTCAGAGGGGAAGGCCAAGGACCCTTGATTGAACTCAGTTCTCCTATACTGAACGTTGGGGAGATTTTTATCAACACCTCCTATGTCTATGAGGTGAGTAGCAGGGCTTGGGATGGATCCTGATGGCTCCTGAGGCAGCAGCAAGCCTGGTGGAGCTGTGGAATTGCTGCCAACCTGGGCAGCTGTGAGCAGGGAATATTTGATGTACTGCTCAAACCTGGGGGGGATCAGAAACGTGTGTCTGTTCCTGAAGCCCCAGTGCCTGCTTTTGGGCAACCTTCCTTAGGGATCAGCTGAGAGGCTTCCTGCAAAACAACCCCTTGCCACATGAAACCAACACTGGGTCAAAAAGCTGCAGGTTCAGAGGCTTTTGTGGCAGTGCCAGACACAAGGCACCTTTGGACTGGGCTCTGCAGAAGCAGCTGCGACAAACTGGCTGCCTTTGAGCTTCAGCCCACTGCAAACAGCTTCCAGTCAAGTGTCCCTGCTTATTGCTGAAGTCACAGGAAATCCATCCAGCCTCCTGGCTCAGTGCTGGCCATTGCAAAGGTCTTGGGAGTTCTCTCCCTTGCTGACCAGTCCCTCACCACACTTCAGCCTTGGTGCATCTCTGGCTCTGGAAGGAGAAAACTGTTCCTGGGAATAAAGCAAAGGATTTTTCTACCTATTTGCCTCCCCCCCAATAGTGTCTAGTTTGCAAAAAATTCATGAGAGAGCAACTCAAAGAGGTAGAAAATGAGGCACTACATCATGCCAGACACTTTCAAAAGCGCGGCTGGGGAAGGGAAAGACACGCTGAGTTTTCTTACCAAAAGATGGTGCTGTCTGTACATTTTGATGCTGATGCCTCATTCTCAATGAATTGTTTCCATGGTATGGGAAAAGGTGAATGAGTAGATGGTGCTGTTGGAGCTGTGCTCACTGGGGCAGCAGCAGCTCTGGGGTGATTCACTCTGCAGCTGCAATCACCCCACTCAGGGCTCTCAGGGCCAGCTCCCAATGAGCTTGGTGATGCTGAGCAGAGGTGCACTGCTCTGTGTCCATGGGATAAGCCCAGGGTGACTGCAGGTCTGTGGAGTTGCCACTGCTCTGCATGAAAACCCAAAGGCAGAACTTGTCCTGTTATATCTTTTGACTTCTGCCATTCAGCAGCACAAAGCATCTTCTGCCTTTGCTGGGTGTTCATTGCATCATTAGACAATAACTCACAAGAAGGGAAGGTTCCACCTGTATTTCTATTTTGCTGTCTTGCTTCTGCAGGTGGAACTGATTAACAAAGGAGCTCTTGATGCTCCCTTCACCTATATCCCTTCAACCACAAATGTGGACTTCTGCTTCACGGTTGAGCCCGAGCGGGGCATGATTGCACCAGGTGGGACCCAGACTGTTCAGATCTCCTTCCATACCACCGTGTTGGGGAGCTTTGAGGAAGAATTTCAGTTCAGTGTGGCTGAAACTCCTACACCTGTGATCCTGACCATCAGGTAAGGACTCTGGGAGCTTGGTGGGCACATCTGTAGCTGTCTCTGGGACATCCCCCACCTACCTCATTTTGGGGTTGAGCAGAGAAAAAAGGTGATGCCTGAGGTCTTAATCTCTGCTGTGATCCTGGCATTGCCTTAGTGTCAGGATGCCTCCTGCCCTGTGTGGTACCCAGGAGCTGCAATGACTCCTCCCTGCAGGGATCTCCCTGGGCCTTGGGCCATGGCAGGCAGTGGGATGGAGCAGCTCTGGGCAGCAGCTGCTCTGGGATGTCCCACCTGAACACCCAGCAAGGCCCCCAGGGCTTTGCAGATGGGCCAGCCTGGGTGATTCTGCAGCAGCAGCAGTGTTTTTAAAAACTTCCATTAATAATCCATGCCAGATGGGCAGCAGCAGCCTCAGCTCCCCTCTCATGGCCATGCTGTGGGGGACAAGCTGAGCTCCCAGCTCCTGTGCACAGAGTGCTCTGGTGCCTCCTTTGCACAGCCAGCAAAGGGCTGATGTGGGAGTCAGGAACTGTGCAGCAGGGGCTGTGCCAAGGACTGGGGCACCATCCCATGGGCTGGTGCCATGGCAGGAGACAATCCTGGCCCAGCCAAAGGGAGAAGGGCTGATCACAGGGGAGGCAGAGCTCAGTCCTCAGCACCACAGCAGTGTGAGGCCTTGTCCCTGCCAGCCCGAGCCATGTGCTGGGAGGATAATGGAGTGGAAGCAGGAGAGCTGATGCTGGATGCTCTGCAGCTTTGGAGCTGGGCTCCTGCTGTTGGGGGGCACTGGCTCAAGGCAGTAAAGAAATGAAAGCAATCTGCACTTGATTGTACCAATAAGATAAGGGAGACGGATAAAACGGAACAAGGAAGTTATTATTTGGCAAGAGAAAAGTGGTGAGTAGGTCTGCCCATAGTGGAGAAACAATTATGCTGGCTTTGTTTTTGGAGGAAAAGTGCTGCTTTTTTAGTTTGGAAATCAAGAGGGAACCTTTCACCATCAAAGAATTGATTCTCCTCTGTCCCTCCCCCAAAGTGGTCATGGGGTGTTTGTGCATAAGCAGCTTTCTCCTTGAGCAAGGGCAGGTGTCTCTTGTTGAGATGTGCAGAGCAGAGCCAGGGGCAGTCCTGTGAGTGCAACAGAAGGCACAGTTCACTGCTCCTTGATTTTGAACCAAAAGGCAGAGTGGGCATTGATTGGCATCAATCATGAAATTAACTGGTGAGTGTTGTGCAGCTTCAAGTGCTGATTTCAGTGGATGTTGGTGACTTTTGGAGTGTGTCTGCTGAGTTCAAGGCCAGGTGAGGTGCTGTGCTAGATTCAGGACAGCCTGGTTTGGTTGTTGAAGCTCTTGCTCTTGGCTGTGCCAGCTGGGGCACTGCTGACAAACCATTCCTTTCCTCTAGGATTCACCTGTCCCCTGGGTAGAACTGTTGCTGCTCTTTTCAGAGGATGTTTGGGGCTCCCCTGGATTCATGTCTCAGAACTGTGTCTGTAATGATTGTGTGGGTCAAACTCTCCTGAGAAAGCTCCTCCACGGGAACAGCAGTTCCAGCTAAGAAGGAGCAAAGCAGGGAACCTGTGGCTGGAAAGGCTGGTTACAGAAGTTTGTGGGGACACCTTGATGTCCATCCCATTGCAGCTGGGGAAACTGAGGCACGGAGCCATGTCTGGGTGTGTGTTCAGGGTCCTTCATGGGACCCCCAGCATCCCAGGGGCTTCTCCTGCCTGCCCATCAGTGGCTGTTGGCTGCTGGCCACTTGGCTTGAGCTGCCCCCTGTGCACAGGGCCCTGTGCTGAGCACACGGTGCTGTGTTGGTTGGAAACCCAGGGTGCCCTGAGCCCAGGTTTTGTGCCCCGAGCCACGACAGCCGGACCTTTGCAATCCCTTTAACCGAGCCCTTTCCTGCTCTGTCCTCGGCCTCCAGGGGCAGCGTCACTGGACCGAATTTACACTTCGACCTCCCTGAGCTCGACTTCGGGGACATCTCCTTTGGTGAGTGTTGCCTGGGCTGGGACACAGCGTCAGGGATCTGTGCCTTCCAACAGAAAAGCATCCCTCACTCCTGGTCTGCCCCAGCAGCCTCTTCAGGCTGTGAACTGCAGGGCTGCTGCTGCTGCCTCAGGGGGCATTTTGCCATTGTGAGATCAAATAGAACCAAGGAGTAGAAAGGCAGTATTTTCTAGTGTCTCTGTCCTGCTTTAAAAGACAGATGTCTGCCAAGGAAGGTGGGAATCCTCTTGGAATGCAAAGATGACCCCATCCCTCCAAATTATTATACCTTTGAAATTACAGGGCTCCCAGGCAAAACTATGGGAAAAGGACTAACAGTTCTTTCCTAGACTATATCAGGACAGCACAGACAAGAAGGCAAGAACAGACGTTTCCCAGGGGCCAAGTCCCGTTTTACCCCTTTGGTGGTGTTGTGATCACAGCAGGAGGAGCTGTGGGCTCTGGCAGGGCAGTGATCCCCTCCCAGCCCGCACCGGCAGGGAAGGAGGGAGGGAGAGAAGGACGGAAATGCTCCTTTTGCAAACCCCCAAAGGGCAGGGGGATGTGGGCAGTGCCCAGCAGCAGCAGGCAGGAGCGGGGCAGGCAGGCAGGGTCGATGGCAGCGCTGAGCTGCAGCCAGGGCAGTCCCGGGGCCAAGCACACAACCTCCCGCAGCAGCACCGGCCAAGCTGCGATCCCCAGCGGGAGGAAGGGAAGCTCCGCTCCCTGCCCAGCCTCAGCTCCCACTGCACAGACACAACTCCCAAAAAACCCCGAACAAAAAGCCCACCCCAGGACCAAAACCCCCCAAAATCCCTTGGCAACATTCACTACCGAGCCTAAACCCAGAACAATGAAGTTCATCAACTTTTGAAGGAAACTCATTGCCTTTCCTGAGCTGTTTCTTCCCCAGCCTGCATCACCACGGAGGCACTTGTCAAGTTGCCTTTTGAAGAAATGAAACAAGAAAGGCAACAGATGGAAATATGGTTCTGAAGCAGGAGATCGATCCTGCTGAATGCCATTTCATTCCTAAGGTCTCTTCAGCTGAAGGCAGCTGTTGTATCTTTGCTTCTTTGTAACTCTTGACTGTTGTCTGCAGGTGCTGACCTCAGTCTCACTTGAGGTTTTGACATCTGGGTTTGTCCTTTTTGTGCCTCTCTTGCCTCCCTGCTGGAGTCACTGCTGGAGCTGGCAGTGGTCACTTGGGTGGGCACAGAGAAGCTCTGGGCGGCAGCTGCACTTGTTTTTTCTCCCCATCTGTGTTCCAGTGACTCTTGGTGAGCAGGCCTGGGGAGAAGTGTCCTCCCCACAGAGCTGCCAGCCCAGCCAGATGTGCACTGCAGAGCAGGCTGTGGCTGCTCTGCAGGCTCTGCAGGACATCCCCACCATGTGTGGCTGTATCTCTGGCTTTGCAGGATGGAAAGCAAATCTCAGAGCTAAAGTGGGGGAAACCCTTGCAGGCAGCAATCACAGTGAGCAGCATGGCTGTGATGTCCCTGTTTGTTGGGCGAGGTGGGACCTGGTTCCTAATTGCTAATCTCAAACCAAGGCTGGGGTTTGCCCCCAGTTGAGTGGGCTCTGAGCTGTCATGTGCTCAGTCTGTTTGGCCCAAACCAAGAGATGCTTTAAGGGTCCTGCAGAGAGAAACTGCATTAAGGTGCATCACATTCTAGTTCCTGATTCCATCCTCATTTTCTTTTGCTGTAGCTTCTTCTCAATGACAACTCACTGTTTATGTATCGTGAAAACAGTGGGAGTGTTGGCAGACTTACCAGGGAATTTTACAGCTTGAATTCTCAGAGTAAATGCTGGGTCTGGGTGCACACTCATCACTGAGAGATAACTGGTGCTGGTTTGGGGCAGGGGAGGGAGCTCCTCCCCATCCCAAAGAGAGAAGCTTGCAGTGTTCAGCAGGGCTAGGAGTGGGCATTTTCAAGGCTGCAGTCTGGAATCAGTGTCAAAGGGAACTCAGTGACGATTAATTCCTCATGCAGCTTCTCAGTGAGCTGTAGTTCAGAAAATAAAGAGCTAAACTCCAATCTCACTTTTATCCTGGCAGGATATTCCCACCAGGATCATGCCATAATGGGTGCCTGAATGGATATTTGTGTCCTTTCTTAGGCTTTCCCTGCACCAAGAGCATTCGCCTCACCAACTGCTCCGTGGTGCCCGTGACGTTCAAGCTCCGCATGTCGAACAATGGCACGCAGCCGGCTGTTGACAGCCTTGATCAAATACGCAAAGAAGGTGACCCATCCTGGAGGAAGGGAATTCATTTCTATGTGGAGCCAAGGGAGTTCAAAATTAATCCCAGCCAAGGAACCATCCTCCCCCAGGGACACCAGGACATTGAGGTATGGGAAGAATCCAGCCGTAGATGCTTCAGCACCAGGGCTGAAGCTTCACTGGAGTGTGGGAGGGCTTTAGCTCTGGTGCCAGCTTTGAGAATCCTGGGAGTGAGAGATCTGCACTGCTGGGAGGCCTCTGCTAGCTGGGTTACCCGGGATGTTCCTCAAAGAGCACTGGTTTGTTTCCAAAATCCTACACTGAGATCAATACCATATTGTCAAGTCCTGAAGCCATTCGTTTGTTTTTGAGAGTGATTTCTTTGATTGCAAGTGGGCAGAGCAAGGATGAGGGCAGAAGGTGGCTGTCAGAGAGATGTCATTGTATAAAGCAGTTAGCTTTTCTTCTTGGTCTCATTTCTCCTCTCCTGGGGAGCAGAAAAATTTGTGTTCACTGCAGGGATCTCCAGTGGAGACAAAACACTCTGCAGCCATGAACTGCCCAGCACCTGCTGGGCCACACTTTGACCTCAGCCTCCTGCTGTAAAGCTGAACTCAGTCTGTTCAAGTCAGATTTCCTCTGCACTTATGTCATTGTAGTCAGATGAGAAATTGGCCCCTTAATTTGAATACAGTGGTGTGTAGAGCTTTAGTCTAATGTTTTAATGAAGCTGATCTATGCTGTGATAGCAAGGTGTGTTTAACAAAGTTGGTATTGCCAGAAGGCTTTTGTTACTCTGAGACTGTGCTCTACACATGGACCAGCAGAAGAATTAAAGCCAAATCCTTCCTCAAGAACTGGAGGATATCACATGTGGGTAATGAGCTTTTGTAAGGAAGAATTTACTGTTCTTTTTTCTACCAGGTGACCCTGTGTTCCAACACCGTGATGGAATTCTACAGGAGATTGCTGGTGGACCTGGAGGGTATTGCTGAGGAAGTGGCATCAGTGGTCATCAAGGCCAGGTACCAGCCCTTCCTGGCCTCCCCCAGGCACTGCCTTGCACAGGCTTTGCTGGCTGCAGCTGCCAAGGAGAAGAGCTGCTTAATGGCCTCGTGTTGTGCCAGCTGGACATGAGAACAGCAGTGCTTGGACAGCAGCCTGTGGTGAAAAGCCCCTGCTCACAGCCCAGCACGATCCTGGGCCCTTTTCTAAAGGGACCAGGAATGATAGCATTGATTGGCCTGGGTTTTGGTGCTTGAGGTGGAACAAATTTCCCGAGGGCCTCCTCTCCTTCTTCCTGCAAGAGATGGAGTTGTGCTGGTTGTGACCACCCTGCATTGGTTTGGGACACACCAGGCAGCCTGCTGAGAGTCAGGGTCTGGCTCTGTCCATGAGGGCACATGACAGGGGAAAGTGGCTCCCAGCAAGAGTGGGGAGGGCAAAGTCTTATGAGGGGAAAGCAGCCTTGATGTGGCAGGTCAGCTCCAGTTTTTCTCCTTCCCTGTGCTTCCCATTTTGAGCTTTAATGTTCTCAGACTTAAACCAAAAGTCGTTCTTGCTGCAGCAGAATTCCACCCTGCTGTGCTGCTGTGGGTGTCAGTGTGATGCCAGAGGGATGCAGCTCCCTGGTGCTGTTCCCTCTCCCAGGCAGAGCCATCCAGGCAGTGCCTGGGCTGCCATTTTGTCAAGCAAATGGAGCTGGGGCCAGTCAGTGCCTGGAGCTGTGCAGTGAAGGAGCCAGGGAGCTGCAGGGCCTGGGAGGGGGTGGCTGATCAGCCACTCTGTGGGGCAGCTGCTGTCTCGTGCCCTCCAAGGCTGGGGCCAGCAGCTGAGTTCTCAGGCAGGGCCACAGCACCATGGGAGAGAAGGGAGTCATTTTTATGAGACACTAGGGTTGTGTGTTGCTTGAGCCTTAGGGAGCCCTGATCCTTGTTGGGAAGGCTCCCCCAGAGCTCGTGGGTCACTGGGACTGTTCCAGGAGTCCTGTCAAGCCTTCTTGGGTAAAGGAGGGGCTGAGGCAGCTGTGGCACAAAGTGCTCTGCCTGGGGCACTTGGCAGCCTCTGGGTGCTGCCTCTCAGGGTTTGCCCCTCCTTGACAAGACATGTTGGAGTGGGAAGAAGTAGAAGGCAATTTATCACTGTAGGGCTGTTCAATGTGCATTTGACAGTGACCAACGTGTTCTGCTCCATTTCACAATCTTTGGGGGTAAATGTTCTCCATTCTCTCAGTATCTCTGACTCCCTTGGGGTCATCTCTTTGCCCAGATGTCTTGTTCCAGAGCTGCATGTGTTCCCCGTAGTCCTGACGTACCATGAGTGCCTCCTGAAGGTGCCATACGAGAGGAAGCTCATTGTTACGAATCCCTCCAGCCTTCCTGGCTGCTACGGGCTTGTTCCCCAGGTTTGGCATCACATCCACCTCCTCCTGTCAAATATTATTGGGGAGACTATTAGTGGGAAAAAAGGGTTTGGATAAGACCTTGCTGGTTTCTATTCAGTCTTAAAGATCTGCTGAGAAAAGGATCCTACCTGAATGTAAACCTTAGGATGCAGTTTAACCTCCTGAGGAAACAGTTTATGTTCTAGTCTAGTCTTCAGGGTGTTTTCTTGTGGGAGGTCTTAGAGGGTTGTGAAAAGCTGCTGCATTCACAGACTCCAGTGCCTGTGCTGGCAGGCTCCTTGCAGGATCCCCTGGGAGTGCTAAGCCTACAATTCTTGCAGCTTGTTTGTGCCTTTACCTTTGTCCTGGGGAGTTTTAAACGTGTGTGTAAGTTGCTGTTGCGGTGGATGTTAAGGAGTCTAAAGTTTCTTCAGAGGTCCCTCTGAAGTTGCATTTCATTCTGTCCCTTCCAGAAACGCAAGGACGACTCTCCCGTGCTCTACTCCAGCCCCAAGCCCTGTGGGATTGTGCAGCCTTACAGCACTGCAGAGATCCCAGTTATCATCGAAGTGCAGACGCTGGGCGAGCATCGCACCAAGGCTCTCGTCGGCGTGTTCGGGGATGAGAGAAACCCACGGGTGAGTGCAAGGGGAGATGTGAGCCTGTGTGCAACTGCTCCTGGCAGGGTGCACAGGGACAGGGATTCTTCCAGGGAAAACAGGCACAGGCTGCTGGGGAGAAGGACAGCAGGGATGGGTGGCACAAACAGCCCATGCCTCATAGGTGGTGATCTCAGTGTCTGACGCAGAAGGTAGTTCATCTAAGCTAGAATTGAGGGTAGTTTTAGTTTATTAAGCTTTAAAATGCTGTTAACTTTGGAAACATCTGTTTTCAAATGTCTTGTCATCTCTCTGAGCACAAAAGAAGATGTCAGAAGACTTCTGGGAACCTTGAGCTTTCTGTAAAAGAAAGGAAAACTGGCATTGGAAGACTGGTTGCAAGGATTTAAACTTAGATTAAAACATAATGAAATGATGATGCCAAATTCCCTGGATGGCACCAAACATCTGAACCTGGGCCATTGTGGCACTGCTTGTAAATCAGTGAACAGGAAGGACAGGCAATGCAGGCTGTGCCAGGGAGCTTGAAGTTTGACAAAACAGTTGCTTTCAACTATCAGGCTGCTTACCTTAAAAAGGAGGGTTTCCCCCTACCAGAATAACCAGTTGTTTAACTGTCAGCCCGGTCTTAACTAGAGATTTCTTGCAAAGCTTTTACCTTTGGGCCAATAATTTGTAGTTTGAAAGGTTCTCTTACCTTAATCCTTTTAAATTTGGAGGTGAACATGTAATTTTCTTTTTCTTTTTCCCCAAAAGCCCAGCATTTCAGCTGGAGTGTGGTAGCTGTCCCTAAAGCAATAACTTGAGCAGGGTTGAGCTGTTTAAGCTTTTTTAGGTTTCCCTGTTGTGGTTTGTTTTGAGTGTTTTTTAATCTTTCTTGCCTGCTTCCTGGAACAGGGAGTAGAATTACGGAGCTCTGGACGGCTGGCAGCAATCTACCCAAGTCCAACTGTGTTAGAGTTTGGCAGGATCCCAGCTCTACAGCCTGCTTCACAAAGCTTTACCCTCTTCAGTGAATGTCTTGTCCCTGTAGACTTCAGCATAGAAATGGTAAGTATCTGGGGGCTGTTTTCCAGGGAAATGGACTGGTCAGTAGCAGCCATGACTTGGCTTTTAAAAGCAAGATTTCCATACTGTCCTGTGTGAGAGGAGGCAAGATACTCCAATATTCCCTCTGAGCCAGGCAAGAGGAACCTGGCTCTGGAGTGGTTTTAGCTGGGGCACCCCTCAGTGAGGTCAGGTGCAGAGATGTTGGAGCAGCAATTAATCTGGGTTGTGTTGACAAGTTCTCCCTTAATTTTATCTTTTGTCTTTAGCTGTGTGTGTCACATTTTGGAGCTCCGAGATCAAGAGAAACCTGTGGTCCTTTGCTCCCCAGAGCATGGATTTCACTGTGGTTTCCCTGTCCCATCTACATTTGCTTTGTGCCAAACTGCTGTTAATAGTAGAGAGCAGGGTGTGAGGTGTGTCCTCAGACTGCTGGTGGGGAGGCAATTTTCACACCTCCTGGGGGTCAAGCCAGCTGGGCTGTCCACACAAGGACAAGGGTGGAGGTTGTGCACCCCCCAGCCTGTGATCTCTGTGCTATTGAAGAGCATCTTTGGGGAGCAGCTGCAGAGAAAGGCTGTTTAATATGTGGGGGCTGCATAGGGCAGAAGGAGCTGGGGCTGCTCCCCTGGCAGGGGGAGCAGGGCTGGTGCAGCCAGGAAGGGCTTGTAGGCTGGGCCTGGGGCTGGGTGGGATGTCTGCTGGAGGGGGAGATCTGTGAGGGGCTTGAGGTTTGCTCTTCTTCATGCTGGGTGTGTTGAACTTGTGGAGCTGGTTAAAACCTGATACCATGGACTTGTCTGTGTCTGTGGATAAAGCATCAGGCCATGTGGGAGAGTCCAGCCACAGCCTCCTGGGCCAAGGAGGAGGGGTGTGACTTTTCCTCTTGCTGCTTTTCCAGCTGTTTGGGAGATAAATGTTGTTCTAAAGCGAGGTTTTTTTCCAGGGCAGCTTTCCCTGACTCCACAATGGAGTTCTGCTTTCAGCCTCTGCAGGGAGCAATGCCCCTTGGCTGGGTGCTCATGGTGTGTAAAGGTTGGGTTTCATGTGCTCCTGCCAGGGCCAGACCTGCAGAGCTGTGTCTGCACAGCTGTGCTGGTGCAAGGCCTTTCCTCCCTCCTTTGGGCAGCCTCCAGCTCTCTTGGCCAATCTGTGAAGTCCATGAGAAAGCAGATGACAAGAGTTCTTGGGAAGAGTGGGCCATGCCCACAGAGCACATGTTGTCCAGTTTTCTTTCTGCTTCCTGCTTTCCTGCTCTGCTATAAGCATTTGGAGGTGACTTTTCTTTAGGCAGAGGGCACTGGGGCACCTCTCTACAGCTGATGATTGGTGGGGAGTGAGGGCTTCAGTCCTTTAGGGGGTGTTGAGAAGCACTGATGGCCCCTTGGGAAAGATTAGTTTGGTGTTGGGGTTTTGCTTCCCTGGTTTTGCAGAGACATTCTTCAGGCTCTCAGCAGTGTCCTCCAGCCATGTGGTTTCTGCAGTGGGATTTTAGCAGTTCTGCCTTCCTCTGGCCTTGAGCCTTTGTGAGAGGCCAGGAGAGAGAAAGCAGCTTTCCTTGGCCCACAGTGCAGAGAAAGACTGGGGAAGGAACACTCTCCTGAGGATAAGCATCCCTTGGGTTGGGCAAAACGGGGTTAATTGGGTGAGTCCCTTAAAGGAGGGGAAAATACAGGTTGTATGAGCTCTGCTGTTGCCCAGTACTGTAGCTTAACTTTAGGGAGATTAGGCCTTCAGGATTTTTATCCTCCCCTCTTTAGTCTTTCCTTTTCTTATATCCCACAAGACACCAGGGTGTGTGGTTTCCATCCTAAATGCATATTATGCTTGTCTTACAGGCTTCCAAATCCTACTGCTTTGTTATTGAACCCAGTGAAGGAGCGATCCCTGCTAGGGGTGAGGTTCCTGTGACTGTCACAGCAACCCTGGATGACACTGTGGGTTTTGATGACGCTGTCCAGCTGTTCATTGGGAACAGCCTTTGGAGCAGTGTCTTTCTCCAGGCTTTCGGCATTGGCACCACAATTGTCACAGACAAACCATTTGCCCCAGAGCTCAACTTGGGATACCAATTCAGGTAGGAGATCTCTCCACTCCCACCTCTCCTCCTGTCTCAACAAGGAGCAGTTTTTCTGTAGTCCTTCAGGCAAGATCTTCTTCAGTGTTCAAAGCCCTGACTCCTTCCCTAAAGGCAGAGATTCCTTTACAAACATGTGATGGGCACTTGAGAGTTGTTAGACACCCTCAAAAGCCACTGAAAGGGAAACCAGTTGCTAAATTGCCACAAACTGTCTCTAGTTCTAATACATTGATGTCCTCACTTGATCGAGTAATGATCTCACAGGCTGCCCCAGAACTAAAGGTTCCTGAAATGGTGCCCAGATGAGGCAGTCCCTCCATGTGGCTGAGGCACCAAGGGAAGATCCTTTCTCTTGCCCTTGCCCTTGCCCTTTCCCAATGGCACCTCCCAGGCAAGCAGGGGCCCTGGGAACAAAGAGACAGGAGGGTGACAACCCCCACCAGGAAGGCAGGAGCCCACAGAGCAGTTCCAGAGGCAGAGTTGCCAGCAGAGTTTGCAAAGTTCACTTCCAAACAGTTTCTAATTGCAAAATGAAATTTCTACAAATGGCTACCAGTGCAGAGCCAAGGCTGATACGAACGAGAGAGGCTCTGCTCCCCTGGTTTCCTCTCCTGGAGCAGGCAGATGATTTTTACCAGCTTGCTGGGATCATCCAGAAACTGCCTCTGAGCCGGCTTTTAGGAATGCCTGCAATCCTACCCCCACACACAAGGTCCCCAAGGGCAGCATCTCAAAGATTCAGTTTCAGCTTTGGGCACAGATTAATACAAAATGCAGCAACAGTATGAATCACCCCAGAACAAACATTTTGGGGGAAAACACCACGTCCTGTTAGCCTCACCTGGAAAATGTTACATTACCATTATAAACATATTTCTCTTTGCAATAATGACATCAAAAGGGCACCTTATCAGACACCACTTCTGGTCCACATTAAGAGCTGGAAATGAAGACAGTCTCTAAGCAATTAACACCTCAGGTTGCTCACTGGGAGCAATCTGATGACCAGGGAAATAGCTACTCTCATACTCTTTTCCATCCTGCCTTCTATTCCAGCCTCGTGCCCTGTCTTCGTCAGTTCAAAGTAACAAACAAGGGCCGCCGTTACCATCAGCTCTTCTGGAGTGCGGAATGCTACAGCCCACCTGAGGAGGGGAGCCAGAGTGTCTCAACCCTCAGCAGCCCCAGGGCCAAGGATGATTCCCAGCGCCCCAAACGTTCCAAGCCTGCGTTTGGGGTGAAGTCACCGACGATGGGCCTGCAGCCAGGCCAGTCTGAGGACATGGTGCTGCGAGGCTTCTCCCGCATCCCACAGGTGAGATCCCCTCCTCTCGGCTTGTTCCACAGGCCCTTGACATTTGCCTGGGGAAATGAGCAGGGGCCTTCACAAAACTGATTTAAGGCTACTCGTTTCTGTGGCAGCACCAGTTGCTTTCCTTGCTGGCCACCATCAGACCAGCTGAGACTTTATTGTGATTCCACAGCTAGCAAAACCCAGTGCTGATCCCAAAGCAGGGGTGGATGGAAATATTGCTCTTTTGGGGCAAGCAGTGTTGCATGCTGAGTCAGCAAAGAAGGGCAGAGAAATAAGTTACACTTAGACTAGGAGTCCAAAAAGAAAGTGAACTAAACAAGTGCCAAGTGGTTTATCTGGAGTGAGCACGGAGTAAAACAAAAGCCATGTCAAGGGAGGGGGTTTCTCACAAGTGCCTTTTGTGGTTATTGGGGTGCAGTGTTACAGACAATTGAGCACAGGAAGAAAAGGGGGCAGGGACTGTAACTGTGGCAGGAATAGGGCCCGTGGTGGGTGCAGAACCAATGCAGGGCATTTGCAGGGTGCCCTGCCACTACGCACTGGTGACAAGTGACTCTTGCTTGCAGGAGGTGCAGGATTATGTGTTCTGTGAAGCCATCATTGGGACATCCCCCAAGATGGAGAGGATAATAGAAACAATCATTACCTGTCAGTTCATTCACCCCTCTATAGAAGTATCAGCCAGACAATTCTCTTTCTATGTGGAGAAGGTAAGTCTGGATTGCATGCTGGCATTTTAACAGCATGGCTGAGGGGGGTGTGTGCTTGTGTTAAAGCCCCTCTTTACCCTTCCTGAGGCACTTTGTAAAGTGAGTGAAGATGCTTTTAGAGATGAGACTGGTATTTGACTTCCCCAAAGTAAAAGTGCAGTTCCAGCTGCAGTGCCAAGGAGATGGTGGCCACTCCAGAGAAATGCCAGTTTCTGTGCTCACTGTAAAGGGAGGCTTTTGAGGACCCTCCAAGGCACGGTGATGTCTGTACACTGATGCTGCAGGGAAGCTGGGAAAACTGGAGATTCCTGTGAATTCCTCAGGCTGACAAGGAAAAACCCAACATCTCCTGTGTCTCTTTGCCTTCTCTGCTGTTGGCATGGATGCTTGATGGTACAGCTATATGGATAGGCTCTGTGCATTTCCCTAAGCCTCCTCTGCTTCAAACGACCCCCAGGCATCCTGCAACTGCAGTGATGATAACACTGAGGCAGAGCAGGTGCCCTTTAGTCTCTGGATCCCAACTCCAGCATCATCTTTCTGCCTCCTGCAAGTTGTCTGAAAAAGAGAAGATGGTTAATGATTTGGTTTCTGTAGTTTCAGGCCAGTCCTCTGGTTCCCAGGCTTCCAGTGAAGTACAGAATCCCTGGAACAGGCAGTTCAGATGTAACTGAGAAGCTTTTCAGCTCTCCCTGATTCTGCCTGGGTTCTGCTCAATGCCACACACACAAACTGATTTATTGCATACTATGGCACAGCACCTGTTTGGTATCAGTACATGCAGAAGTCGTTTCCCAAAGTCTCTGGCTTCTCTAAACCATGCAGGAAGCCCAGCACAATGCTCAGACAGGAAGGAAGAGCCCAGGCTGATCAGAGCTTTGAGACCACAGACACCTTGTCCCTGTAGCAGGGGCTGCAGGACACGTGGTGCAGACAAAGTGCTTTTTGAGGCTGCTAGAGCCAGGAAGGTTGTGAGAAATGACTGTATGTGAGTGAAGATCCTCTAGTGCTGTTCTGCCCAATAGAGAGACAAAACTGGAGACAAATGGCCTGGATTCACTTTCTGCTTTAGATCTTAGGTCAAGCAGCCACCTCCTCTCAGGGGCCTATTCCCTCATCTGTACTTGGGAGTTTTCCCTGTCCTCCAGAGGATGCTGTGGTTTCTAAACATGAAAAGCATCTGCTGTCAAGAGAAACCTCCTGGAAGGGTAGAAACAAATAGAAAGAGTAAACAGAAATGTATGCACTCGTGAGGCTGAAAAATGTGAGCTGCAGCAGAAGCAGAAGGAGGTCTGTTTCTAGTTGAGGCTGTTTTTCCTTGTCTCCTGTTTCCATAGAAACCCAGTGATGTCCTGACACTGCAGTACCAGCCTTTGTCTTTAAAAAACACCTGCCTGCTGCCACTGGACCTCATGCTGCACTTGGAGCAGCCATTCCTGGTCTGTGATAAGGAGCAGCAGCCCCTCCCAGGTGGCCAGGTGAGCAGCCCTGGCCTCCTCCAGTGGGGTCTGAAGAGGAGGGATGTGGTGGTGCCTTTCTGTTGGGAGCTCCTTGAGTCAAGAAGTTTATTCTGTAGCATCAGCAGTGGGCTGGCCTGAGCTGCATCAGCAAAGCTGCTGAAGGAATCAAAATCTTATCTGAATTGAGTAGATCCATCCTGGCTTTAAGGCACAGGGAGAGGGGAGCAGGCAGCTGGGTCTGGGCAAGCCATGCAGGGAAGGTGTCTCCTGGAAAGCCATGCCAGCTCTCCAGCAGCCACCCCCTTGTACTGGGGCTGAGCACAGAAACGGGAGCCTGAGGGATCCTGGACTGGCCTGTGGTGCCTGCAGCCAGACCCCTGCTGTAGAGAGATGAACCATGAACTGAGAAGCCCGTGCTGGGGTCACTTGGAGCATTTACTGTTTCATGCTGTCAGACCTTGGGACATCATCCCACAGGTGATTAATTACTGCTCATCTCCTTGCAGCCTGTGAGAGTGGATGTAGGGGAGACCTGTCATCTCTACATCGTGTTTGACCCAGCTTATGAACTGGATTTTAAGAGCTGGAGAAAAGAGAAGGTTCTGAAGATAGACATGGTCAGGGGCCATCCTTTTGTGGAGCGTATCAGCCTTGAGGGAGAAGTTCACTTCCCAAATCTCCAAATGCAGCCCAGCTCCGTGGAGTTTGGCTTCATCAGGCCTGACACGGAAGAAGTGCGTTCCCTGGAGATGACCAACTGCAGCCCACTGCCCGTCCAGTACCGCTGGTCATTCCGTTCCGACAGCAAGGTGACCAGGTTTAGGTATGTGCACCTTTGCCCTCCCCTTGAAGCTCTTCTTGCTGTGTCCTGTTTGTACTTGGCCAAGAGCAAAGCTGTTTGCCTGGCATCTGACAAATGGCACTGAGCAGCTGTGCTCAGGCTGGATGCTCAGGGAATAGGTTTTCCACCACTTTGGTGCTGCACAGCCCCCACAGTGGTTTCCCCTGGGAAGGAAAGCTGGGGTGAAAGCTGCTTTCTCAGACCTCTGTGGCCTGAGACCATGTCCACCTTGATGAAGGGCTCCTAGTCCCAGCTCCCACAGTTCTGCTGAAGGCCCTTCTGGCCCCTCTGCTTTGGGATGGGTCCTCTCTGCAGGAGCTGCTCTCTGCTCCTTGCCTTCCTCCCTTGCATTGTGCTGGAGGATGCCCAGAAAGTCCCAAAAGCAGAGAAAGAGCCACTTAGCACCAGGGCTGATGCTGAACATCTTGTTACCTTCCCTTTCCTTCTTTGCTGAGACAACTCCTTTAGTGCCAGGACGATTTCTTTCCCAGGGGTCAGCTTTCAGTGGACACCTTGGAGTCTTCACTTCCATTTTTTGGTGTCACTTATTACTCATTTTGACTTTTCCACCCTGCAACATGTCCCTTATGAGTTCTGAATTGCTTGTCAGCAGGGCTTGTTCATCACATCATCTCCTATCCCTGTCTCCCAGAGAGTTTCTACTTTAGAGTGAAAAATGTCATTGTCTGGGCACCATGGTCCTGGGAAGTTGCCTCAAACCATTCATAAAAACTAAAGACAGTGGAGTAAATGATTAGGGATCTCTTGGGGGTTATGATGAGAGAGCCAGAAATGAAACCCAGCCTTAGATAACAAGCTACAAAGCTGAAGACAGTGATTCTTTGGGGAGCAGGTCATTACAGGCCCTGAATGCCTGTCTGGGAACGGAGCATCCAGGTGGTGTTTGACTGTGGGGAGCACTTGCAACTCAGCAGGGTGACAGGCAGGCACAGTTTGACTGTGTCCCTCACATGGCATTAGAAACACAAGCAGAGTTACCCTGAGCACCTGCTTTAATTTAAAATGGGGAATGTGACCTGAGTCACCTGGGAGGGTTGGAAAATGTCAACCAACCCCCCACCAGTGTCAGGGAAACATTCCTGATAAATACCTGGTGGAGCTGCAGAGTTTCTGGCATTGAGCACTGGGGCGGCTGTGCTGGCTCATCAGTGGCTGGCTCTGCCCCTCAGTGCCTCAGATCTCACCTTTTGCTTGCCTTCTCTGTCTTTTTCTCTCCCACTGTGCTTTTTGCATCCCCACAAAGTGTTAATCCCTGTCCTCTGTAGTTGCTCAATGCAAGCAGTTGCAGCTGCTGCAGCACCTCAGTGTTATCCCTGGGCTGCCGTTAGAACAGACCTGCTCCAGCCTGGATTGGGAAGGGCTGGATCAAACCATTTCTCAGTTCAACGTGCCAGCACCCACCCAGGGGTTGCATCCTGACCAGGAGCTGCTCGTGCAGCGGTCCCTCCCTCCCCTGCAGATCCCTGTTCATAGTTATCCTATTTTCCAGACATGAGCTTTACCCACCTAAATTCACACCCCAACCACCAAAGGGGAAGGCAACCTATTTGGTTCACCCAGTAACTCGATGGAGACACTTCAAGATGAGATATGAGGACACAGCCAGAATGCTGAGAACAATGCAGGATTTTACCCAATCTTTAAGAAACAAGGTAGATTTTCTTGTACATCTACTGCTTGTGTTTCCTCCCCAGCCTGCCACCACCAAGTCATGCTCGTGCTGACCTCCCTTTTTGCTGCCCTGCTGTCCGGTGCCCTGACAGTGGGCTGGGCAGCAGGGCCAGTGGCTGGACGTGGGCTGTGTGGGAGGGAGAAATAGGAGAGTTTTCCTTGGAGAAGCTCACTCAGATCCTACAGACCTGTGTTGAGTGTGGGATTTTTTGCCTTCACAATGAAAGATGAGGCTTTTATCTGCATCATCATGGTAAGGCCTCCAGCTTCCTTCCCAGAGCAAGCTGGGATGAGTCCTGATCTCCATGGAGCCTCTTCCCAAGGCAGCCAGACTCCAAGTTTGCAGGGCTCTGCTTTCACCCAGAGCTGCTATTGCACTGCTGGCCCTGGAGCTGTCTTACAAACGGAGACTTTGCAAAGTGGCTGTCTCTTCCTCCCAGCATAGAAAATGGCTTCTTTTTCAGGTGCAATCAGATCAACTTCCTGAATACCCTCGCCTCCAAGTAGGGTTTGAGGGATTCAGCATCTCCGTGGACGAAACGCAGACTTCCCTCAAAGCAGAGGAGGTAAGAGGGAATCTGTCTCACTTGCACATTGTCAGTGTGGCAAGCAGGGCTGGAGCTCCCAGTGCCACTGGTGGCCCTCAGCATTGGCCACAGAGGGGCCGCCCATCCCTGCAGGCCCATCACAAAGTGCTGCTGAAGCAACTGGTAGTTGGAGAGGCCATGCAGGACATGTTGTAGGGCTGCCCAAGGACACTTTGCAGCACCTATGGAGGGCACTGCTCCCCCTGGAACTCCTCAGGTGGTCCATAGGAAACTTTTGCAGGAGCTTTTGCTGTAGCACCTTGAGAAAGCAGCATTTAAATCAGAGAGAGGGGAAGAGCCTCAGGAGTCAGATGAGCTGGGCTGGAGTCCTGCGCTCAGCTCCGAGAGCTCTCACTCTGAGCCTCCTCCTTTTCTAAAAGCAGTAAGAAATGCTTTTTAAAGGCAAGTTGTGCATCAGAGAGAATTTCTACTGCCAGGAGACATCCCAGTTCACTTTCACGTAATGTACTAATTAATGCATTGATCTGTGAGTGTGGGAGAAGATTTTCCCCATGGTCCCTGCACTGGTCAGTGGCATGGATGCAGGATGAGGTGAGGGTGATTCTGGCAGTGTTTGGGGAGTAGGCCCCTCCAGGTACAGCTGCACTTTGCTCCAAGATGCTCTTCTGCATCCATTGCCGTGCTCAACAGCTCAATCTCTCCTGTCTTCCATCCAGGCTTTCAGTATCCTGCCAATGTCAGGTGTGCTGCAGCCAGGTGAGAGCCAGCAGGTCTCCTTCACCTTCTCTGGCCACCTCAACACCATCTCCGATGTCACGGCGCTGTGCCACGTGGAGGGAGGCCCCACCTACGAGGTGCTGGTGACCGGGGAGATCTCACATTTCAGCTACCTCGTGAGGCCCCAGGAGATCAACTGTGGCTTACAGGTACCACACACATCCCTGGCACAGCTCCTTGCCTTGGCACCACGGCCAGCAGGTTCCTGCCCACCTCGCTCCAGGGCTCCCTTCCCTTCCCAGCCCCTTTGTTGGCTCTGGGGCTTGGAAGCCCAACCTTTGAGGGACACATCTGGCATCCAAGCTGCTCTAAAATGGCCATCTCCAACCCTCTCCACAATGCTGGGAATGCCTCTTTTTCAGGGTACCTAACACTGCCTCTGGGGCAGGCAGGGTCCCAGTGGGGGTGCTCTGAGGGGTGTGTCCCTGAGACATCTCTCTGCTGATCCACACCTAAAGCCTGACCTCCAAGGAGATGCTCTTGTCTAAAGCTCTTGCTTAATCCACACAATAATCAAGGGAAGAAGTTGGGCTTCCAGTCACTACAGTTGGAGAGACTGTCCCAGAATAATCCCCACTTCACTCTTTTCCAGTCAAAAGCCCACAGATATTTCCAGCTGCTGGCCCTGTCTGTGTTGCCCCAGGTGACTCCCTTGTTGCATCTATGTTGCTTGCCAATACTTGCATGCAGGTGCCTTTTCTCCTGGAACGCCTCAGTGCTGTCTCTGTTTCTCCTGGCTGTTGGTGACCCCTCAGAGGGCAGAGGGCCTGTGTGCCCTGGTTCATTTATTGCTGGCCCTCACATGGTTGTTACCACAGCTCTGTGTGCTGCCAGAGCTCCCTGGTGCTGTGCAGGTGCCCTGGGCCTGGGGGTTCCCCAGGTTCCCAAGTGCCCCTATCTCCTCCCTGGTCCCTGCTCCCATGATGTGTCTGCTTTCAAGCCCAGGAGGGAGGAAGGAGATTCCCAGCAGCAGGCCTGGGTCTGTAACTTCCCTCTCCTGTGCCTTCTCTCCAGATGTTTAATGAAATTCATCACAGCAAGGTCACCCTGGTGAACGGTGGCAAGATTGAATTCAAGTGGGTGCTAAAGCCTAGCCCTGCAGACAAGTGTCTGCCTGGTGTGTTTCTGGTCAACCCCACCACTGTAAGTAGCACAAGTGACTGAGCCCAGCCCTGTGTCAGGTGGCCCAGGAGAGTGTTAAAGAGAAAAAAAGGGGGGGAGGTGGGGAAGGGGGAAAAAAGTCAGAGGGGAAAACCCCAAACCCAGCCATGAGAGAGACAGGGCTGTAAGCAATTTCTGCTGGGGCCAGAGAAGGTCAAACAAGTGCTCTCCTGACAGACTCCCCCACGGCCTTGGCTGGTGGGTGGCTCTGCTGTCAGAGGCAGACACCGGCGGGAGGCACAGGAGCATGGGTCACTGTCCTGTCCTGCTGTAAGGGGAGCAGAGGAGAATTCTTTTTGATAGATTTCTCAGAGGAAAATAAGGCACAAACCCAGCAAGTAGTGTATCTGAAAACTGTTTGTTGATAAAGAAATGGCATGGTCCCGACCAGAGGGGGGACAGAAAAGAGAGAAAATGAGAAACAGAGAGAGTAACACAGGACAGGGACAGAGCGTCACCGTGAGAGCCCTGAGGCGCTGTGTCGGCTCCTGCTCAGCAGATGGAGCAAGTGCAGTTGTCCCAGTCCTGGTCATTTGTAACTTTTCAACACATTCAACAGGTTTCCATTCCTTCATTGGTTAAATGTTAATATTGCAACAACTCTTCACCAACGTTGGTATCAAACATAACATTCTCATTAAAAGAACCCTAAACTTTAGCAAAACTTCTTTTACAAAAGTCATCATTATAAAACACATAGTATCTACTCTAACAATTGTGAAAGCCAATACTGTAATATATTTATCATGAAGGTGATGTGGTCTGATGGTTTCTTCTAGATGAGAACCTGTCTCCTCAGCCTGTCTGTCCCCTGAGCCATCCCCCATCAAACACTCTGATGCATTCCCTCCCTCTTCTCCCATCCCTGCAGGGTTCCCTTGCAGCCGGTGAGACGCAAGTGCTGAAATTCTCTTACATGCCAGGATTACCAGGAGCCTTCAGCAGGACTTACCAGCTTAAAGTGGGTGACCTGCAACCAGAAAATATCTGCCTGAAAGGAGAAGCATCCTTTCCCATGATCAGTCTGGACCTGCCCTGGAGCATCAGAGGTGGGCACTGCCTGTCTGCCCTCAGGAAAGGCCCTTCTGGTTTTGTTCCCTACCATAGGCCCTGAGGGCAGCTCATGCCAACCTCCACCGAGCCTGGAGGGTTGCAGGACTCCCAGACCAAGTCAAGCCCCCTGGTTGCTTCATGAGTCTTGAGCAGAGGATGCCATGTGGACTTTGTCCCAGGAGCCAACCTGCAGAGCCTGCCATCCTCATCCCTGAAGGACAATGGCTAGAGTGAAAGGCTTGGGAAAGCTGTAAGAGAGGCTGGCAGGGCTTCTGGCAGGGTTGGATCTGTGTGACATTGCAGGGGATGAGATTCAGAGAGGAACAGCAGCATCCACTTTCCATAGATGGCTTGAGGGATTTCTTTCTGGTAGAAACCAATGTTGGGAGGCAGGGACTTCCCAGCTTCAATGGGACTGGCACTTTGCTCACACTTCTCTTTGTGGATGTTTTCTTTCTTCAGGAAATGAAAAATATGAGAAGACACTGAAACGGCTCATAAAACGCCGGCAAATATACGATCCCAGCTATAAATCAGTTGTTCTGAAGAAGCCTCAGAGCCCAAAGATTGAGACCTTGAAGTCTCAGACCTTGAAGACTCAGAACCCAAAGACTCAGGACCTGCAGCCCAGCGTGCTTGCCTCTGGCACTGTAGTAAGAACAGCTGCAGCCCCGTTTGGCACAGGCCACCCTCTCCATGTCACCTGAGCCCCTTGCAGCCCACAGCAGCTTCCTGGTGCCCTGATGACCCTTGGGACCTCCCTGCCCACTGACAACCTTGTGTCACCTCAGCATTGCCCCTAGGGCTGCCCCGCTGGTCATGTCTCTTCTGGGGCTGCAGCAGCTTCCTGGCTACCCCAGGGAGAGATCCTGAAGGCCATGCTCCAGGGATGGAGTTGATGGTGCTTTGAGGGAGATGCAGGTCATTGCTGGGGAGTTCATTGTTCCCAACCCAAGCCCTGCCAGATTTACAGCCCTTACCAGCAGCTGCCTGATTGTGCCCTGGGGCTGTGCTGGAGGTGCTCATCTCCAAGAGGCACCAGCTTGGTCCCAGTTCCCTTTCAAGACAGCTGCTGTCCAAGCTGCCTTGGTACAGGCTGGGGGCAGACAAGTATCTGGAGCTCTGGAAGGTTCCTGGCTTGTCTGTCTGCCTGGCCAGATCAGCTTTGCTGACAGTGTCTGGGCAGGCAAAGATGCTGGAGTTACTTCCCTGGAGATGAGGTCCTGGCTAAGAGAGCAGGAGGTGTCACAGGCACTGAGCAGCCAGACAGGAGGACCCCACACCCCCTCCCAACAAGAGTGGGGTGGGATCCTTTCTCAGGTGCAAGCTGGGCTTTGGGAAGGACCTTTGCTAACCAGCCACTGTCTTCCCTTTCTTCAGTCAGACTCTCAGCTGCAGATAAAGATGATGAGGATGCTGATGGAGAAACCTTTTGTAGAGCTGCAGCAAATTCTTCCGACCCATCCCCTGAAGAGCAGGTTCCCTGACAAGGAGCTGTGCCAGAGTCTTGCCAAGTGAGGAGGGACTCCCATCCCCATCTCCAGGTGCCCCTTGGGAACACCCAGCCATGTCCCCTTCTCCTGAGAGCTCCCTGTTTCTGCAGAGCTGGGAACAGCCTGGACTTCAGAAAGGGTCTGGTCCTGGTGGCTGTGACACGCTGCCTGTGAGCAGTGGAGTGTCCTCCCTTCCCCAGCACCACGCTGAGCTTTGGACTGCTCAGCTCCCCACAGCTGTGGGGTTCTGTCCCTAGAGCTGGGGGACCCAGTGCAGACCTTCAGGCCCTTCCAGACAGCATAGATTCTGTCCCTGCTGCCTAGCTCTGAAGGAGACAACTCCCAGCTGAAGTCTTGCTTCCAACTAACAGCTGTGCAGCTGTGACACTGAACAAAAGGAGAAGGGAGCTGCACATGTCAGCAAACCCTTTAAAACCCAACATCAGATGGTTTGAATCCTGGTGGGGTGGCAGGGCAGGTGACATGGCCCGTCCCTTTGCACCATCATGATGCAGCACAAGCACGGGAGGCTTCAATTCAGGAAGAAGATGCTCTGCAGAGCAGCTCATGTGGTCTGGTTGTAGAGCAATGAAGATTTCCTGTGCAGGCAAACCTTATTCCTAGACCCCAAAGCAATTTCAGGCTCAGGCTGTACACCAGGCTAGGCAGTTCCACTGAGAGCAGTGGAGGCCCAGTGGACTCACCTAGACTGGCTTTTCATGGCAGACGAGCTGTGGCCAGTGTCCATTTTAAACTAATTTTATTTTCAGGTACCATTAGTAGCTGATCAAACCTAGGGCCTGCACTCCTCCTGACTTCCCAAAGTCATTGCCAGGTGGTCAGGCTATGGGTTTCATGGGCTTGAGCTGAGTTTTTACAGCAGTGAATAAAGAAATAGCCACTTTATTTGTATCCTCCATCCACTCGGATGTGTAGCCAGGCTGTGGTTTAAGGACTGTCCTTATTCCTTGCAGAGCTGAGCTGCTCGAGTATGTCCTGGACATGGGCCCTGTCCTTAGGGGTTACACTGAGACATGCTCTCTGAAGATCACCAACCCTGGGCAGATCCATGTGTCCTTCAAGGTCGATGTATCTGTCCTGCAGGACACAGGTAAGCAGTGCTGGAGACACTTCCTGTGGCCTTGAAGGAGGTGTCTCAGACAGATTAGCTTAAGCCCCTGAACCTGGGGAGGTTTCTGAGCTTTTTCTTCTCAGTGCCCTTGCTGGGAGCTTTAGAGGCAGAGCTCTCCTGGCCAGCCATGCCCAGGGACCTGGCCTGCCTGCGACTGCCCCAACGCTTCAGTGCAGGGGCCAATGGACTCATCACCCTGGTCACCTGTCAGCATCTTCCCCCCTTGGCTCCCACGAGCAGCAAGTTTCTTTGGGCACTCTGTGGGCTTGTTTTGTCAACCAGTGGGGTCTGCTGTGTTTTGGAAGTGCTTTGTTTGGAGTTCACACTGTCACAGCACTTGTATTCAGTCTTTATTGAGGAAGCAGCCTGTGAGATCCTCTGGTGGATCAAAAGAGGTTTCCAAAAGAGGCCTTGAGGCAAAGAGGCCTTGAGGCAAGGCTGCCCTTCCATCACACAGTGGCTCACTGTGTCTGAAGGGTGTTCAGGTGCACTCTTAAGTTTTGTCCAGGTCACAGCACAGCGTGGGGCTTTTGCCAGACCTCTCAGCCAGGACACCTGTAAGGCCTTAACGTGCTTGTACACATTTTGTGTTTTGTGTCTATCTCAGCTGCTTTGTGTTCATCTGTTCAAGGTTTCAGCGTGGGCCTGGACCAGATGATTTGTCTGCCCCCCAACAACAGCGTGGACTTTGACGTGTGCTTTGAAAGTGCCCACAAGCCATATGGTGATGTGGAAGTGCTGCTGCCCATAGAGGTACCACAGCTCTTGGGGCAGGCAGCAGGCTGGGCACAGCAGCAGATGTCACCCACACCCTCTGCTGAATCCTCTGTCCTTCTCCAGGTGACAAAAGGCCCTATGTACAGCATCCGCATCCGTGCCACTGTGTTTGAAATGTCACTCACCCTCACCAAGAACAGACTGCAGTTCTCTGACATCCTTGTTGGGCAGTGCCAGGTTGAGACCATCCGACTCTTCAACTGGTTCCGAGTACCCTGCAAATGGTTCATTGCTTCCAACAAGCCTGCTCTGAAGGTAAAGCACAGGCGACATTGAACACGGAACTTGGTTGGGTTTTCTTTGTGACTCTTGCTCTTTCTGCTCCTGTGGCTGCCTGAGCACTTGGGTCTACAGTGTGTTTGAGGAAAGTTCTGAGGGTCTAGATCAAGGCTGGTTTGCCTCAACCTGTTCCATTAGCTGATGCTTTGCTTTGCCGCCATCTTCACCCATTCCTCTTCCTCCTCTGAGGACAGTAGTTCCCTATCTGCCTGCCCTGTCTCCAGGGCTTCCCTCCAGCTCTGGGCTTTGGGGCCACACTTGGTTTGGCTGTGGGTGCTCTCAGCTCCGTGTCAGTGTCTCAGAACACAAGGAGAACTCACATGATTGGTTTCTGTGCCCAGAAGAATCAACAGGAGCCCTGTCCCTTTGACGTGACGCCCTCCAAAGGAACCCTTGATCCAGGGAAGTGGCAGAACTTGCAAATCCAGTTTACACCCGAGGAGGAGGTGAGACTGGCGGGTGTCAGCCCAGGAGGCTGTCAGGGCTGTCTGGAAATGAGGGCCTGGTGCAGAGAGTGTGGTAGGAGCTCTGCCTTCACAGGGAGCTTTCTGCAAGCCCCATACTCTGCGTGGCTCAGTTCACCCCACAGAGCACTCGTGTGAGATGTGCTTTGAAATGCCCACAGGGAGCTTGCACAGAGAGCACCAGGGCTCTGAGGCTGCCTCTTGGCACATGGGGGGGATGTGCCCAACTCCCCTCAGCCTCCCCCTTGCCTGGCTGTATTTGCAGCTGTGACACTCAGTGCAGAGCAGCTGCCCACTCACAGAGGATAATCCTGGAATGGCTCATCCTGCTGCAGGACTGACAGACCAAACAGCCACCACCCACCTTCCTGGGCACGGCAGGACGGTCACCTGTAGTGGGGTGCTGCCAGCAGTCCCTGGGGCTCTGGCCTGCCTGCACATTCCTGTGCAGCTGGGGATTCAGCTTAAAGGACAAAGCATTCCCAAAAGTGGTTTGCCTGTGGCTGCTGGGTCTCGGAAACTGGCAGTGTGTACCAGCATGGCCACAAGTGCTTCTGTGCCACACACAGTCCCAGGGATCTTTTAATTGCTCAAGAAATGTAACCATCTTGTGTCTGGCTTGGACCAGAGCCAGACACTAAGCAGAGAAGATGACCCTTGTTTCTTGCCAGTGAGAGCTCATTTGCCTCTCTCCTGGAGCTGGTGTTTGCCTGATGCAGCAGTGCCAGGACTGTGTCTGGACACTGTAACCCTGAGGGCCCTTCCCATGAGCACTGCACTCCTGCATGACTTGGTGAAAATGTCTGACAGTCCATTGTACATACATCCATCTGATTCCCAAATACCCAGTTACAGTGCACACCAGCATTCATCCCAGTTATTTAGACCCAGACTACTACAGATGCTCTAGTCCCTAGCATAAGTAAATATCTGGTTTCCATTCACCTTGGAGGGACTGATAACACCCTGACCTTGGAGCAAGCATTGTTGTATTTCGGGTCCTGTCACCTGGGACTTCATGGATGAGTTTTCTGCACTTTCCTCTTTTCAGAGGTCTTACGAGAATGAGCTGGAGTTTATAATTCGTGGGAGCAGCAGTCGCTTAAAGCTGCACCTCTCAGGACAAGGTCTGGAGCCACGGTTGGAGTTCAGACCCCCAGCACTAAAGATGGGATGGATGCTGGTAGACAGCAATGGGGTGGAGGCCACAGTGGTGGTGAAGAACCCATGCAACTTCCCCATTGAGTTTTATTCACTGGATTTTGATGAGCAGTACCTTGAGGAGGAGAAGGTGAGAAGGCAGGTCTGGTCCCCATGGACACACTGCCCAAGCTTCACAGCACTCCAGCATTCCCAGGCTTGTGCCAGGGAGATGGAGGCAATCCCCAGGGCAAAGCCAGCTCTGCTGACATGCTGTGGGAGGACCTAAACTAAATAGTTTGTGTTATTGGGAGGAAGGGAGGAGACAGAAAATGGGTTGATTGAGTCTGTGTGATGAAAGGCAAGAAAAGGAATCTTGCATATGGCTTCTCTTCCCTCCACACACAGATCCTGCGGATGGCAGTGGGGTCTGAGTACCAAAAGAGCTTTTTTATGCCTCCACGTGCCATGGGTGAGACACTGCCTCCAGAGGTGCTGCAGGACCACGAAGCACAGATGAGGCCAAAGGCTCAACAGGCAGAGCTCAAGCCCATGGCAGAAGCCAAGGCCAGGGCTGAGTCTGAGGCCAAGGCCAAGGCCATGGGCAAGGCAGCAACAGGTCAGAAAAACAGTGAGGGTTTGGTGGTGTCTGTTTTGCCTGTGGTCCAGCCCATACACCCTGAACTCTCTGTCACCTTGCTCTCCAGGGAAAGCCCATTCTTTTAGCAGCTGCCTGTTCCCCAGCTTGGTGGAGGAGCTCTTGGCTGAAGGGCTGTGGCATCCTCTACCAACCCTGAGCGTAGCCAAAGCAAGCTCCTATCTGCCTGCCATAGACTGGGAAAATAATCAGGATATTTCCTTGTGTCCCTTAGCCACAAAGACTAGGGCTGGATGAGTTCCTCAGCCAGTAGGACCAGGTCTAATATCACTGGCTCTTTTATATTTGCACCTTCCTAGCAACAAAAGAACAATCTCATCTTGCTTTCACCGAGTCTCCTTTCCTGGGATCTGAGGAGATGGGGAGGATGGTGAGGATCAAATGTAGGCAGGAGGCTGACTTTTCCCCCGGTTTTGCACTGTAGCATACCACAGGACTGTCCTACTCACTCCTGAGTCCCTGCTGAAAGAGACTGGGAATCCTGTCTCTCGGGCTGTCGTGCGCCACCTGGGCATTGCCCCGTCCTCCTGCGAAGCGCAGCCCCACCAAGGAGGGATGGTTGTCATCATCCATGGGCCACCCCGGGCAGGTACGTGAGCTGCAGCCCAGGGCTGCGGGGAGAGGGGCAAGCAGGAGGAACACATCCTGGTGGGCCATGGTGCTTAAGGCAAAGTCCTCAGCTGAACAGGAGGTGGAGATGATCCTCTTGGCTCTAGAATTCAGAGCTTGTATCCACACTGCAGCTGCCTCCCTCATGGCCTGCCCTGGAGGGACACCTGCTTTCCCACTGTCCTTTTAACTTTGAAATCTTGTTGGAGGTTTTTCCAGGGCCTGTCCCTGTAGTGCCTCCTGTGCCAGTGTCACCAAGCAGCCCTCCTCTCTCTCTCAGGAAAGACAGAGATAGCAGCAGGCCTGTGTCAGTATTACGACGCTGCTTACGTGTCCATTGACACCGTGGTGAAAGAGGCCATGGCCAAGGACGGGAGCCCAGCGGG